>NC_142025.1:50865852-51191852 GCF_049901735.1 Notechis scutatus | reverse complement strand
AATTACACTTTACAAGAAGAAAATACAAACAAAAGTTATTTCAAAAATTGAAATAGAATAGTAAAGAATAGTAAATCTGATGAGTGATTTGGATTATTCCCTTAGATCTGGCCTGTGGAGCTGGCCTGGAAACAACACAGGACTAGCCCGCAATGTCTCTGCCAGCAAAAACTGAGTTTGGGGGGGGGCGCAAATGCCTGTTTTGGGCACTTTTCCCTGGCAGAGGGCTGCAGGAGGCCGTCACAGCCAAAAACAGGTGCAGATGGGCTGCACGCAGCTCCCCAGAGTCCATTTTTGCTGTCAGAGGGCTGCAGGAGGCCGTCACGGCCAAAAGCAGGGTGCAGACGGGCTGCATATGGCCTCCCAGGTTCCATTTTCACTATCAGAGGACTACAGGGGGTCATAGCTGAAAACGGACCATAGGGGCTGCATTTTCGTTGGCAGAGGGCTAGCAAAACAAACTAAAAAAAAGGAAAAATGTTTCTCCTTTTGCATTTGAGCTTGCAAGAAGGGATAGGAAAGGAGAAAGGAAAGACAAAGAAAAAGTTAGAAAAATGGAAAGAGAGCATGGAAGGAAAAATAAGAGGGAAGGAAGAAGAAAGGAGAAGGAAGAGGAAAGGAAGGAAGGAATGGAGGGACGGAAGAAGATTATAATGACAATGAGGGAGGGTCTCAGGGTAGTCCTGCCTTCTTAGCACTTAGCAACCATGCCCCCCTTGGCCACGCCCACCCAGCCCTCTGAAGTCAAAGAAATCCTGAAGCGGTCTTCAGTGAAATTGACTGTGATACCCCTGCTGTACACTGATTTTACAAGGGAGGTTTGCCAGTGTTGCTAAAATGGAAGTTCAAAGAAAAGAACTTTGAGAAAAGAGCATGAAAAGCAAGATGCTAGATACAGGATTGTCAAACTAGTGTGGCAGATACATCACCCGCAGGCCACACTATCCTGGCGAAAAACATCATGATACATCACGTGACACGATCAAGTTTGACACCCATGTGCTAGAACTTTGAGGATTTTAAAGACTGCAGAAAGAAAAAAGAATACAAAAATAATCACATCCTATCACACCAATTAGGATGAAGAGAGTTATAATCCATAATCTGAAAATCCCAATTATATAGACTCTTTTGGAGCTATGAAATCTAAAGAATAGAGGTGAGTGGTGATGCAGAGAATAATTAAACATGGAGAAGGTATTTTGGGAGTGCATGCATCAGCTGCCACTGATGGTTCTAGCATCTTCCTATGAACAATATATTTCAACTGGAAAATGAAGTTAAAGATACAATCCTGTACCAACCCTTTGGTTTTTTTGGTTTCTCAAATATGTGGATTCCATGGGAAACAAAGTTATGGCCTTGTTCATTTGCTTCTAAACAATAAAATAAAAGTTAAGATATTCCATAAGCAAGAACTATTTGAGGTCAATAAATCACTGAAATAATTTTAGGTAAAAATAAGTAGACAGTCCAGCTGACCAAACAGAAAAAAACTTTGTCCCAATATGAGTATGCTGTTCACTTATCATAGTTCATAGTTCATAAAAGCATGTATACACACATGTCCTCATTCCTTATGGCTTTCCACTATCTTATTATTCCTACCTTAGGAGCCATTCAACATCTGCCTTGCATTTTCCCACAGTATATTGGCTTTTATGTCTTAGATGGCATTTTTGTACAGTTCTTAACCTTGAGGAACAAAAATTGTTATGACTTCCTTAAACTAGTTATTATTCTGATACATGTTTTCCTCAGGAAGAAAGGCCATCCAATTTAGCAAAGTTGGTATTTCAGAAAGAGCTTGATACATCCTTCTGCTACTCCAGAAGTAGGTTAAGAGTTCTACCAGAAACATCTAGCTTAGTATCTGATTTTTATAATAGAGAGGACAAAGTCTCTGGGAAATTCTAAGATGGGCTGTAGTTAATTACCTTAAGGGCTATGCTGCAAACCAAGAAGAGTCAATTCTTTATAAATCAAACTTTTTTCAACTTTCTTATTAAATTGTATTTTGCTGTTATTGTCAGTAAAATTTCCTTCAAATTGAACTTAACTCCTGATGATTATATAAGTCTTTATACTAACAATTAATAAATGGCTTGCCATAGTCATCTTGTCAGTGTGCTTTTTTTTACTTCATCTACGTTGAAGGTCCCTGAATCAAACAAGCCTCCTCAGTCAGTCATGCCCAGATTACCTCCCAGATACACTACTGCGATGTACTCTATATGAAGCTGCCCTTGATGATTATCCAAAAACTTCGGCTGGTGCAAAAATGCAGCAGCACAGTATGTTTCTGTTAGAATGCTGCTACATGAGCTGCGCTGATTTACAGTTTGTTTCTGGTTCCAATTCAGGGTGCTTATGTAAACCTTTAAAGCTCTACATGGCATTGAACATCATTATCTGAGGGACTACCTCTCCCCAATTTCATTGGATGCACCAACAAGATCTCACAGAATGGTATTTTATGGGTGCCATTATTTAAAGCATTATTACATTTGCAGGCCCTGGACGGTGGACCTCTTCTGCTGTGATACACATATTGTGGAATCCGCTACCCTTGGAGATAAGGGTGACCTCATCACTCCTTAATATCTGGAGGTCCCTCAAGACTTGGTTATGACAGCAGGCCTGGGGACCCAGGACATGGATAACACAAGAGATGGCTCCCCTATCATTAACAGCTGTCTATCTATTGATGTAAAAGAAGGACTGGCAGAGCCATGAAGAGGGGAGAAAAGAGGAATAAGCCTAGCAACAGGACATTTACTAATAGTTAGAGACTAGAGGTATTTTTCAAGGGCTTTTTTGTGGCTCTAAGGTGTAAACGTCAGCAGAGGCAAAACAGTGCATAGGTGTAGATTACCCAATCATTAAAATCAATGCTTCAGGGAATTACTCTCTTTTCTGTTTCTCCTCTGTCTAAAACATTGGGAACAGCTCACATTATGCATTGTATCACGATATAAATGTATAATGAAAAAAATAATACTGAAGGAAATCAGCTATTCTGAAAATCAGCTCTGTACTAACACACTACATATCAAAAATATTCTTTCATCTTAATATTAACACATATGGATATATGTGTTAAAAACTTATAAAAGTTTTTAAAACATAAAAATTATATAAAAATGTAATTAAAGTTGAAAAAATGGTTTACTATCCACTCTAAGTTGTTACAGAAAAATGCAATGGTGGCCACTAATTACAGCATATTTGCAACACAAAATGGGGTAATTAAGTGTTTTTAAACTATTGTAAATTATGAAATTGGAATTAGAGAAGCAAACTTATCTCCCTCTCTTTGCAGAGTAATGGAATCTGTACCAAGATTCTGTGGCCTAAAAGAAAATTAAAAAGCTATTTGAAACCATATATCCTGAAAATGCTTTGTACTGGAATTTAACCTCATTTCCACTAGTGGCACAAAGGTCATATTTATACAACCAAGACTTTCCACTTCCCCCTTTTTCTGCTGCCACCAGTGAAAATCTATACCAGAGCTACAGAACTGATAAACAAATTGATGTTCTCCAGATGTTTTGGACTTTAATTCCCATTTGCCCAGCCAATCTGGTCAATGGGAATTGATGTCCAAAATATTTAGAGGGCAAAGGTTAACACTGCTCTCCACACTAAATTATTGAAACTAGGGGGATTCTGGTTTAAATGCTAACTCAGCTCTGAAGAGAATTGATAAATTTTAAATGTATACATTTACATTTGTAACAAGAAAGGGAAAAATAGAATTATAAGATCAGTGCATCGTTCCAGGATTGCATTCCATCAATTCATTAATATTCATAGATAGTGGACTATAGTCACAAATATCCACTTACATGTCCCTTTTAAAATACGAAGGAACTGCAACTCATACTATGATTGCTTCCTTCACAGCAGGACTATACTAATAAACCATTCCTCTTTAACTCATGCAAATACACACAGAAGGGAAAAATCTATCAATTAGAAAAAAATCATTTCCGTATAATTTAGACTAAGAATACCTCAATCTGTTCACATTGTCACGCTGGGTAGGCCTAAAGTCCAAATGGAAAGCATAAGGTTAAGTTCAAACAGTTCTTTATATTCACGCTTAAATTTCCTCTGGGATTTTTACTTCATACTACAGTATAGTATTTCCTCTCATTTTGAAATTTCTATTGCTTTTTCCACTTTAACAATATCTCTCATTTGTTCTTTGTAGATCCCTTTATATGCTGGCAGTTCCACTCTTACCCAGTCTTTTTTCAGTTTCCTGGTTCAGCCTCAAACCATCATCCTGGTACAGAAATACAGAAGTTTGACCTCTTTTTTTTCTCTTTTCTCTTTTCCTTTTTTTTTTTTTTTTTACCATTGAAGCCCTGCTCATGTGTAAAAATCAATAGCTTGTTATATAAAGCACAGAAATGGCGAACAAAGTTGATTGATGCCCATCTTGTTTTTACTGAAAGGATCAGAGCCCAACTATTTTATCTGTTGCAGTACCCAGCCAGCCTTTGGCAATAAGTTCCCCTAGCATTAACTTTAAAGACAAAGCAAAATAAACTTGAGCTGTAAATAAAGCAACAGAAGGAAGAATAATTTATATTCACCCATCAAATGATTCCTAGCATTCCAGGACAATTCATGAATCTCTATGCCTAGAAAAAAAAAGTCCTGCTTGCTTTGCCAATTATGAGACAAATATAGAATTAATGATCCCCAGAAATATATGAGGCCCTCCCTTATTTTACAGTGCACAGTCAAAATACCTAACAATCCCATTAAATTAACAAGAAGTGTTTTGAGAACATAGAATATTTAAATTCTACATGTTGTCCAATACGCCTCCTGAATGTCAGCAAAATAATCTGTGAGGGTTCAGAACTATACTTCAAAGTTTAATAGATACATAAAATTTACAAAAGGTTAGAAATAATCTGTACAATAACCCATTCCCCAGGTGTTCACTGCTTTCATGGGACATATGAGAGCAGGCATTAAATACAGAAAATGTTCTAAACCCATTTCATTTTTCAAAAGGGTGGGGTATCACCAGTGGTGCGATTCAACCGGTGTAATAATAGTGAGGGCATACTTTGCCCGCATGCACAGCATTTAGAAAATACAATTTTTAGCTATAATACTTACCTTCTGCTGCATCCCCGATGAGTAAAACAGCTGATGCATGGCAAACTGCTCTGCCATGCGAATCAGCTGTGCTCAAAACAAGGAAATAAAGCACAGGAAAAGAGCAGGGGTGGGTGGGCAGGGCCAAATGATCACCAGAATTACCAGTTCTCCCGAACTGGTCCAAACCGGTAGAATCCCAACCCCGGGTATCACTGACTAAATAACATTAATAAATGAAAGTTATATATTGTAGTGTACTTATACAATGAACTTACTCTGAAAACTATTGCTCTTTTTGCCACCATTTCCTCCACACTTTGCAAAACGGGGAAGATAGAAAGTTTCAGAGACTCTTCAGTGGAATATTAAATATTTTTAATTTGCATACATTTGTGTGAATTTTACCCCAAAGTAAATGACATATAAAAACATTTTGGTCCTAAAGATAAACAGGATGAATATGGAATTGCAAAATATATGAAGGAAGAGTGAACAGTAGGGAAGAAGATCGATAAAATTATGTTTGAATGGAGCTGATAAAATCCCAAGAAAAGGAAGCTGAGAAGTTTAGATGAGAAAAACAATATATGGATCAGTGTATATTTTTCTCCCTTACCTGTTATTTTTGTTTAATTTTTTCTGGGGGTAATCAGTATTGCCCAGGCAAAAAAGTACTAGTAAAATGGCTATACGTGTAGTTTTCTACTTACAACCATTCATTTAGTGACTGTTCGAAGTTACATGATATTGAAAAAAACAACGAAGGGTGATGGGTTTTCACACTTACAATAGTTGCTGCATACCATGGTCATGTAATCAAAATTCAGGCACTATACATCTGACATTTATTTATGATAGTTGCACTATCCCAAGGTCACCATATGTAGCCTTCCTATCTGGCTTCCAACAAGCAAAGCCAATGGGCAAAACCAGATTCACTTAATAGCCACATTATTCACTTAACAACTGCAGTGATTCACTTAACAGTTGTGACAAAAAATAAAATGGGGCACAACTTACTTAAAAATTTAGCAACAAAAATTCTGTGCTTCACTGAAGTCATAAGTTACTTGTATATATAGTCATAATGATTATTTGTATATAAATATTATGCAGAACATAAGCAAATTCAAATCATTCTCTTTTTCTAGCTATAGCCACTTAGTAGATAAATTAGAAAGTTACCAGATTCTTACACTGCAAGGAAAAAACACTCTCTATGTTTATACAATTGATAATAGTATATGTTTTGCAGGAGACAAGGCTAAAGAAGCATCCATTAATCTATTCCAAGCACGGAAAAAGTGTTATCTTTACTGGAGATTTAATTTGGGACAAGCACTTAAAGTACAGTTTAATATTTTCTTTCTATATCAGAGAATTCTAAGGAACTCTTAACATCCTGTAAATTTTATAAACAGTCTAGTCACTTCCAGAAGGAAGAAACAAAGCATTAGAAGCATGCCAGATTTATAATACAATTAAAAGGTCTGGTTGCAGAATTTATGACTCAGACTTTTAATGAAACAATTACACAGCTTATACTTTGACGTAATTTCTGTACTTTTACAAATTCAGTATAAAGACAAACTCATTGAATTCATCACTCCAGACAACCTGATTTCCGGAGTGCCATATTCCATTTCCTTTTAAGTTCCAATTCACATTAACGGTACCGATTTGCTTCTCAATTTTCAGAGAACAGATCAAAACATAGTCTTAAAATAGATGGAATTAAAGTTGCTACTGAAGACAACAGCCTATCTAAACGATAGGACTAAGTCTTCATTTGGAATCTAGTAATAAATTAAGGCAAAGAGGTAAATGACTCAATTTTAGGCATTATACAATAGAATCTCACTAGATATTATTATGTTTATTAATTGAAAAACATAATCTGTTTTTATCTTCATCACTATACAGATTCTATATAAATTTTATTTGTTTCAACTTCTTCTAATCTATTACTTGCTTCCATACATAACAAGGAATCCATTTTTTCCTTTATAGGTATGGGATTATTTTAAAAAATTCAGGATCAGACAAATTATATAAATAGAACTCTCATTGAGATTTGTTGTGGATATGATGACAATTTTCAGTTAAGTATATGTAAACTGAAAAACATTCAGTAGGAATATGTAAAAACAAAAGTCAATTCAGTCCCTCTTTCATCTAGAACAGGGGTAGTCAACCTTTTTATACCTACCGCCCACTTTTGTATCTCTGTTAGTAGTAAAATTTTCTCTAACCACCCACCGGTTCCACAGTAATGGTGATTTATAAAGTAAGGGACAAAACCCCTACCGCCCACCATGAAAGCTGGAACACCCACTAATGGGCGGTAGGGACCAAGTTGACTACCACTGATCTAGAACAAGAAACATTTCTGGTTCAGAAAACTAACTTCCAGAAAATTTAAGAATTATTTCTGGAATAGCTAGGTCAGAAAGAAGCCAATAAGGAATGGTGCATACTAGAATCCTTCAGCACATTCCATTTCAGAACTATAAATTATGCAGTTGCCTACTTTTAAGTTAAAAAAAACTCACATTAATTAACTCGAGACGCACAATGTTTTAGGACAATACTTCAATTTTCTGAAATAAATTAATATCCTGTATCACAAATGCATATGTTAAAGTTACTTTAAAGTTTTGAAGAAACTTTCCAAAAATTATTTTATTCGTAGGCCATCTAAATTTTAAACATATGGAAAAATATGATTCCTGTGGAAAAAGAACAAGCAGAAGTGGGAAATTACCTACCATCTCTGTCTTACTGTCACCATTTATCCATATTTACTCCCTGTTTATGTTCATACTTGTTATCTTGTACATGTTTGGCAAACAAATAAATAAATAAAATAAAATAAAGTGCATTATCAGTTTAGAGCCACTGAGATCCCACAAGCACTCTAGATCCAACTCCTCCTGAATATAATTGACCTTTATCTGGCGGAAATTTAGTGTTAAATTTTAGCTGATCAGATTCTTGTGTATAGGCTCAAATAAATCTTCTATGCTGCAACCTAACTGGTGTACTAATTATTCATGCCTTTTGATCCCTTTTTAAAAGAGGATTTCTGTTGAATATCTTCTGCAGAAAAATTGGTAACATGTTCCAATGTGGTTTTATGAAACCATATTCAGTAATTTCCTTTTCAACTCACAAGATTTTATATATCAAGGTATTAACAATGTATGAAGTATAATGGATTTCTAAAACACTTTAAATCGGAATAATCTTATCAATACCTTAGAAATTCTTATATTAAATAGAACAGACTTTCTTGAAAATGTTTAAAAGAACAGGAAATGACTTGGCATTTGAAATTTGATGAGTCAATACAAAATATTCGGTAATGTAAAATATTATTTAAATCTATTTTAGAAATCATCCACTATAAAAATACATCTGCTTAAAAGTGTATTACAGCGTTTACTGAAAGAGGTCCTTTATTTCATATTCCTACAAAAAACTGTCATTAATCCCTTTGTTACTCATTTTGGCTAGGAATTTTTGAAGACATTGGTAAAATTACTAACAGTGTTTATTAAATAATTATAATGCAGCTATAATCTTGGAAAAAACATAAAATAGTACAATATAAAAATATGTTGTTTTCTTTCTATAAATTTATACTGCTATATAAATAATATAGCAGTAAACTGGAAGAATTAAAGTACATCTTTCTTCATATTAGTGATATTTAAAAGTGTGCAAAAGAGATAGCTAAGAAAATGAAAACAGCAACAAATATTTTTTATTTCTATATCTGGTACCCTTTTATAGATTAAATCAGCATAATAACTTATATTACTCCATCTATACATATACCTTTTTGAATTAGAAGTGTTCAATAAGGGTGCACAAAATGAGAATTTCTCCTTACAATTAGAAATATAATTATATCAAATTAAATTAAATTTGTTTTATGTAGTTTTTTTCATAGCTTGTGTATGTGTGTGTGTGTTGTAATAATTTATTTTAGTCACTATTATTCTTTTTAATTCATCTTTTTAATTTATAATATTTTGCCAAATCTATTTTTAAATAAAATTTGAACTAGAAAATACAACTTACCTCATCAAAGCCGTTATCATCTTTTTTCAAGGCTAGAAAAAAAGATATAATTCGTTATCTAATTAGTTTACATTATTAGTACAAAATACTAAGAAGCAAACAAATATTTCTTTGTAGTTGTTTAATTGAATAAAATTACTTCACTTAGAAAGATGTGTGATGCTCTCTCTCTCTCTTCAAGTTTATATTTATTGGTTCAATATGTGAAACAAGAAATATGCTTAATGTATCTAAGTTATGATTTATGCTATTTTTAAGAACAAATGTTATGAGATAGAAAAAAGGAAGAGGTGCTACATATGCTGCTTGAAACTGCTGAATAAATGGAGAGGTACTGAGCAAATAAACAGGCCATCTAATCACAATTGCAACAGTGCTGGAAAACAACAACATACAATACAAACCAATAAATTGTTCTCTGCAGCTTTTTTCAAGCAAGGAGTGTTATATGTGGACTTGAAATCTGACAGATTTGTGCTTTCCTGGAGATAATATCTCCATGCACCACACCATTTTATTTTATTTTTGCTTTTATAGATACTGGACAGGACAACACACCATAATAATCAAGTTTCAAGGGACAGAAAATAAAACCAGAGCCTTGTTTATTAATAAAAAGATCCTGTGAGTGAGAGCAAGTGCACTTTTGAAAGTACATTCTGAGTTCTCATACCAGATGGCTACCACATAAGGCAATAATAGAAGGGAAATGCACTCTTCTCTTTAGCATCATAGCTTTTTAGCACTACTGCTTATCCTTATCATTACCTGAGTAAAGGTCACCTGTTCAAATAAAGCATTGAAGACACCGCCTTTCTGATTCATGTGAGAATTAGAAGATGCTAGACAATGGTGATTGTTTTGTAACAAATCAGTTTTCCATTTTCCATCTATTCATTTCTTTCAAAAAAAAATATGGGCATTGGTACAGCAAGAGGTGTATCTATAAAAGCACCATGAGACACATAAACAAGTTTCCTACCTATTACTCCTTGTATGTGCTCAGAATCAAGTTTCATCTGAAGAATGAAGAGGAATCCTCAATGAAAAACTGGACTTTTAATGAAGAGCTGACAAATTGTTGCGACTCAAGGACTGCCTGTAATTTTGTCCTACTACCATAGGGGAATGTAGAAACCTATACTATGGTATAAAAATTGTTTTGTACATGGAATGTAGCCAAGAAGATAAATCATTTATAAATCATTTCCAGAAATTTCCCAGTCCAAAATACAGATTAATATAATTTTTGTTCCTATCTCTGTAGCCCTTGCTGCTTTGTATCATCATCATCAGGTGTCCATCATCAGATGCTGTGAGACTCCAGGCTCTAAAATACTGGCTAACCTTTATTCTAAAGTTCTAACATTATTTAAACCTAATTCAAGACTGAGATTAATAAATAATTTTGAATTAAATCATTTAATAAGTTGCTTTAGCTCTAAATGAAAGAAAAGCTTGTATAAAAAAATTAAGAACTCACTGATTTGCTGTCCCTCGAGTAATATTATTAAAGTTTACAAAACTATAATTTTAAGTTATAAAATTCCATAGTACTGTAATTTACCATGTATCTGAAATGCTATGTGACAATGACCTTGAGACACAAAGCAGAGATGCTTTTTAGGGAACAATCAGATAAGGGGAACATAGGCCACAGCTGCAGAATCGGCAGAGCTAAAGGCTCGGCAGGGGCCTTCCTTAAATTATTGGGCTGTATAAGTGATATAAGAATAAATGTACTTTGAGGCTTGTAAGATGCTCTTAATATAGCTTTACAATAAAGCAGAATTAGCTTATCTGGCCATGTTTCCTACCTAGTCTACCTGCTAAAGCTGACATTATCAGAGACAGAATATATGTATGTCTGTCACTCCAAACAAAAACAGACCTAGTACCCCTGCTCAGGCAGGACACCCAATACCATTTCAGACAAATGGTTGTCCAATATTTTTTAAAAACTTCCAGTGTTGAATCATTCACAACTTCTGGAGGCAAGTTGTTCCACTGATTAATTGTTCTAACTGTCAGGAAACTTCTTATTTTAAGTTGCTTCTCTCCTTGATTAGTTTCCATCCATTGCATCTTGTACTGCATTCAGGGGCTTTGGAGATTAGCTTGACTATGTCTTCTTTGTAGCCACCCCTGAAATATTGGAACACTGATATGTCACCCCTAGTCCTTCTTTTCATTAAACTAGACATACCCAATTGCAGCAACCATTCTTTATAAATTTTAGCTTCCAGTCTCCTAATCATTTTTGCTGTTCTTCTCTGCACTCTTTTTAGAGTCTTGACATCTTTTTTACATCATTGGATGCAGTATTCCAAGTGTGGCCTTATCAAGGCATTATAAAAAGGTATTAACATTTCACGTGATTTTGATTCTATCCCTGTTTATGCAGCCTAGAACTGTGTTGGCTCTTTTGGCAGCTGCAGCACACTGCTGGCTCATATTTAAATCTAGGACTCCAAGATCCCTCTCACAGACACCACTATTGAGTAAGGTACCACATATACTGTACCTGTGCATTTGGTTTTTCTTGCCTAAATGTAGAGCCTTACTTTTTTCACCATTGCATTTCATTTTGTTAGATAGCGCCCAATGTTCAAGTCTGTCAAGATCCTTCTATATCTTAAGCCTATCTTGGCTATTCCTGCCAGCTTGGTGTCGTCTGCAAATTTGATGAGTTCCCCATCTATCCCCTTGTCCAAGTCATTGATGAAGATGTTGAAGAGTACTGGGCCTAAAACAGAGCCTTGGGGTATCCTGAATACTTTCTTCAATGTAGATGCAATAAATACTGGCAATAGAAGTAGTATAGAAAAGTATGATTACAATAATGCAAAACCCTTTTCTGACTCACAAAAATCAAGGAGATAGATCTCACTTAAAGTAAAAAATACAGACAGTCACATGTGTCATATACTTAAAAGTTTAATTATATAATGACATTGTTTTAAAAAAAAATCTAAACTTTTCAGAATGCTGAAATTCAAGGGACATTCAATGAAGTTGTCTATCAACAAGCTTATAACAGACAAACAGAAGAACTTTACAACATTCATAATATGCTTGGACTTTTAATGCCTGATGCACAGAGGGCTTGTTAGATTTGAAAACAATGTTACTTTATTTATTTTTAAATAGAATTATGCATAATAGATTTTGCCTCCTAATAATGTATTTCACATTCAATGAAAGTGACCGGACAGAAGAAAGTACTTCACATTATGCATAATTCATTTATAGAAATAATTGCAATATGATATTGTCGTACCCACCTAGCTTCAATGGCAAATTAACAGATTCAGGGAGGAAGTCTATCAATGGCTATTAAGTATGAGTCAAAAACAGACCACCCAGAGTTTAAGGCAGAATGCCAACAGACAGCAACTGCCGGTGGCAATAACTTGAGAAGGCCACCATTAGTGGGTTTTTTAGGGCAAGCTGTCCAGCTAGCCAGTATGTGAAATAAAATACAGATCCACAAGGTTTGGCCAAGGGAGCTCAAGTTCTTATAATTAATGAATGAAATGCATTCCTACAGCAATCTGCAATGTCTACAACAAACTGCTTGAAGCAAAACACTTTGCTCAAACATTAAAACAATTAAACACTATAAATGGGAGTAACAGGTCAGGACTAATGGGCCCTTTTTTATTTATCTGAATGGTTTGCTGATTTTCAGCTCTTTAGCAAGGACACCATTACTGTACTATCAGGTACTTAGTATCAACCAGAGACTTAGCCCAAAATGCTATTCAGAAATCATCTCCAGGATTGGTATTATTGGCATCAGATATCATGCCTTTATTTTGCATTTGAGCCACCTAACATCTACACTAAAGATTCAGTTCTACATCTGGGTTGGATAAATGGTAGTAGGAGAAGCGCCAAGGTGAAAAAGAAGTCTTTACACTTGAGGCATCCAGAGTCACAAGCAATTTTCTATAAAGGAAAGAAGCTTCTGATATTCTTTCGTCGTTTTAATTCAAGCAAAAATTGCTTTGTACTTCCTCAGCAACCCAAAAACTAAATTAAGAATAATTATGAGTAATGGGATTGGTAGTAACACTATACAGTAAGGGCATTCACTCATTTCCTTTTCAGTAGTTGATCTAAAACAGGCTTCATCAATTGCCCCCAAAATGTTGGCCCACAGAGATCCCAAAGGTCATGTTTACCAGAATTTTGAAAGATACAGTCTAATAGATCCATCTAAGGCAGCAATTTAGGAAGAGCTGATCTGAAATTGTCAAATTTATTTGATTCCCTAGATCTTGATATCATCACAGCTGAAAATTTATTATTTGCTTCAAGGAAACGTCACAAAACTAGCAGATAATTCTGTATATAATTTACATTAATCAGAAAAAATATACAGAGACTATTTAGTTCAATGAAGCAACTAGAATTTTTCCAAATTTCAATATCCCTTTCTATAATCTACCTAAAATGCACATCCCTTATTCTGACCAGAAAATAGCTTAACATATACTTCAAAGGCAGATTTGGCACTGTATTTGCCAACTTTTTTTAAAAAAAATGGAAAAGTGTTACCTGCCTTGAGCTGCTTAAAGAAAAACTGGGCACAAATATAATAAACAACATTAAATGATGTGCAACTTGCATCCTAGTGAAATTTGCTTCAAGTACTGTAGATGGCTTATACTATATTCCTACGTATACTCTAATATTCAGATGAATAAAGAGAAATCCATAAATAATGTATGAGATGGTTGTAGAATATCCAATGTAAATATGACATCTTATATACCTCTGTATGGATGCATTATGCTGTGTCATTCAAAAGGTGTTTCTATATTTACAAAGCAAGAAGTGTCAAAAGATGACAAGGAACATTGGGCCAGCAGAGATAAGAAAATTTCTGAACATCTTCTGGTGGCTAATTTAGCTATCAAAGGAATAAGAGTACAATCCACACAGGGAGCTTCTTCTTATACTGTGGACAACATGCAATACCTTTGGTGAAGTAGCAAATCAGCAGCACTTTATAGATTCCAAACAACTTAAATCACAAATTAATTAGCAAGTGAAGGCTTCTATAGTTGGAAATTAGTTTGACTTCCAAATTTTGTATTACCACTAAGCCATATGGATGCATTTTCATTTGCCTACTATTATTATTGAACAAGGTATGTATTGCCTAAAAGCCAAGAAGATTCCTTTTGTTACAGAAACCATTATTATTGATGATGGTGCAGGAATTAAATCCCATTTTCAAATGCAGTTCTCACATTGCTGCTTTAGATTATCTTTTTTGAAAGACTATTAGTTTACCCATGTAACTTGTTCCATCTCACAACTGGGAGAACTAATTCTATCTAGAAAGTACATTCTGGCCCGAAGGGATGCTGAATGATTTCAAGTATGCAAGCAATTGGAGCGTTCTTTCTCTCAAACATTCATAAATGATACTCCAGAAAAGAATCACCCTGATTCCATTAAAGAAATAGAACACTTTTTTCTAAATACAATTTACAACTATCCATCTGGTGTAACAATTTTATTATAATATTCTTCATTTATTTTTGATACATTTAATTTTTTTATTTCCATACCCTTTGATAAATTTAACTTTTTCTATTTCCATATCCTTTGTAGGAAATCCTTTGACTTCAATCTTGCATTACAAAAGAATGAAACAAATTATAATTGGGTCATCTGGAACATGTAATGGGAAAGCCACTAAACATACATTAGAAAGTTGCAGTCAGTCCTAGGGTTCAGATACTTTTTTATATGCCTTATATTTTCTTAGCATTCATTCATGGTGGGGGAGGGGGAACACCTTTTTCTCAAAAATAGTTTGAAGGGATTTGAATCCATTTTTAAAAAAACAAATTTCAATTAATTCAAAGTACTTTCTACTCCTGTTTAGTATTTAGTAGGGGGCGTGCATAAGCGCACCAACGTGCCTACCGTCCCTGTCCTATTGTTTCTCTTATTCTCTTATTTTTCTTATATGTACCCATTTCATGTATTCACAACTATGTATACACTTATACTTATTATCTTGTAAACAATTGGCAAATCAAATAAATAAAATAAATAAAAAATAAAATTGTTCATAACAAATTAATATTAATCTAATTTCAATTATTATTATAAGGAGAGAGTACACACTACATCAGCAACTTAAGTATTAAAAAGCAGATTACAGACAGTTTATATTATGCTAAATATGACCAACAGCCAGTAGCAGCTAAAAGTTTTTTTAAGGTTAGTCAGAGAGAAATGAACACATTTATACTAATTCTCGGGACACAACAGCTGTTAATCGCTTCAATTTAATCAGCAAGATGACCTCTGGATAAAACGGTTTGAAATGGATACACTTTTATTAGAATAATCAATTTTTCAAAATAGTTTTGCAATGCACAAAAAGACGGCCAGAAAATTGGGGCAGCGCCACTGGAGTGCTATGATGGAAAGACCTTCAGCCAAGCTGGGCGGCCTCCAGAGGGTGCTGGACTACAACTCCCATCACTCTCTCCAGCACAGATTTGAACGTACTTGGCAGCAGACAAAATTTCAAAAAGAAGTCAGCCAAGGCAATTCAGCTTGCAAACTGGCCCACTGAGTAGCAAGGCGTTAATTGGAACGGGGCTCGGGGCTAAGGAATGCCAGCTCGCCCCCTCCCTCCTTAGCTCCCCCACCCCCTTTACCTAGTCTGCCGAAACTCTCCGACAAAGTTCGCCGTAACTTTTTCATTCTGCTAAGTTTCTCGGCCGGCTGCTGCGAGTCGAGCAAGTCGCACATCGGGCTGGACGGGCCGAGCGCCCCAAGACAACGCGACGCCTGGCGGATCACCAGAGGGACGGACGCCGCTGCCGCTGCAAGGAGAGGTTGCCGCCGTGCAACTCACACTCCCTGGCCGAACCCGAAAGGCCCCGCTTCTTCTAGCTAGTGCTGGAAAGGAGAGCCGCCGGGACTGCCTCGTCCTCGCCCATAGCGAGTTTCCCCCAGCTTTGGAAATTGGGCAATAGGCTGCAGAAGACAATGAGGGGCGGGGGAGGAAAGGAAAGGCGGTAGGAGCGGAGTCTCTCTCGGGGGAGAGAAGTAAGAGGTGGGGGAATGTCGGGGAAAGGAGATTAAAAGACCTGGGATGGAGGGAGGAAAGAGAAGAGGACAGCAAAGGGCTGCCAGGAGGGACGACCGGAGAGCAGCAGGAGGAGGAGGAGGAGAGGGAGGGAGGGAGTGACAGGGAAGAGAAGGCTTGCAGCCGGGAAAGGCACGGGAAGAGAAGCTGCCTGCCTGTCTCGGGAGCCGCGCGTGCACCCGCGAGCCAAAGGGAAGCCCTGAAGTGCTCCCCAACCCCGAAGCGCTTCTCTGCGCCCCGCCCGCCCGGCCCGCGTTCTCCCCTAAAGGCGGAGGCCGCCCATCTACCCTGGGCCCGCCTCCCTCTCCCCTCTCCTTCGCCTCATTGGCCGCAGCGCCGAACGCCGGCTCGGCGGAGAGTTCCTCTTGCACGCGTTCTGGCCCATTCCTTCTTTCTCCTCTTGGTGCCCTTTTCCTTTTCCGAAGTGCTGGGCGAGGTGGAGCTCGGGGTGGCTGCATCTAACCCACAATAGTTTTCCCTGCCTTAATAGAGAGCGGCCCCCATTAGGTCCCACTGCCTTCCTTTGGGTTTGCTTTCTGACCAATGTGAGTAAAAAGGCTCGGTTTATGCATTTAGAATATTTAGAATAAAGTCTCCCTGAGTTCAACCCAGAGGATTACAGGGACCTGTTGTTTCCCAGCAACGACACTTTGCGTAGGGAAGTAATCGACTCTTGCCTGCCTCGGGGATGCTTTCTGGATTTCTTGACTTCCCATTTTAGTCCCCAGCCCTGATGTTTCTTCCATCTATAGTGGCAATGCGCTGTTTTTTCGAGCTTAGTAACATGTTTTGATTTTACCTTCATATTAAGGAGAGTCTGGAAATTTAGAGTTTATTCTAATCCACCTGTTTTTCATTCTTGTTTATTGAAGGGGGCTGGCCAGAATCGCCTTGTAGTTTCAAAGCTTCTGTTGTGTTGTTGTGAAAGGCTCACACTGGTCACGTGCCTGCCAGTCAAGCTCAGGTCTTGCACTCTTGACTATATCAGGGCTATCAAGATTTGATAAAAACTGCACAGGGTTGTTGTTATTTGTGGAGAGTTATCTGCTACTGAACCTAGCCTTGGGTATTGTTGAAAATTTGGCCACCTTGAGGTACATCTGTTGTTATTGAGGAACTCCTGATATCCTGTAGGTGGGCATGTACACTTTTAATATTTTTTGTTTTTAACTCTTGCTTGAGCTAGTAATAAAGCTTAAAATCTATTTACTGGAGTCGTCATTGTCTCTAGATCCAAAAGAATCAGTTGCCTGGGCATTTGATCACTGTCCTGACATTTGGCAAAATATCAACTGAGTATTGACCCGTTGTGATTGTACCTAGCTCAGATGGAACAGAGCCTTGCAAAATAGAGAGAGGCACACAAATCTAATGCTTCAAATTCTCCCTCTTTCTTAAATAAAGATTTTTTGGGCAGGAGGTTGCCTCCAAATTGATCTTGACACCTAGCAATTGTCTGGTTCAAACTTGCAGTTTCCTTGCCAACATTTCACAAGTGGTGTGTCATTGCTTTCTTTCTAGGGCTGATAGACAATGACTGGCTTTGTGCGTAAGAGGTTATTCGAACTCATCCTGTTCAATTGTAGCCTAATGCTTTAAGTATTGCATTAAACTGGCTGTCCAAAATGAACACTACTTTAAACTGGTTATCAAAAATGTATTTGCTGCATATTTAAATAATGCTGCTTGCAACACAAAGGCTGGATTCATCCCAATATGCTGAACTAATAATTGATTTATTTATGGTTTAATGTATTGTGTAAACCCAGCCAAATTATAGTTTATTCAATAAAATATGTTTAAAAAAAGACTGACTGACTCTTTGCTAGAACCAGTAGCCCTTTTGCTAGCACTAATCGAAAACATTTTGTTGTTGCACATGACCCAATTCTTTAAGGTGGGGTTGGGATTTATGCGTCATGCTAAAAAACATTGTATGTACGATAATCCCAAATGGTTGAGTTCAAAGCCGCAAACATTGATTTACAACTGTGTATCATGCTAGACCACAAACAAGCAAATTACATTATAGATTAGCATGATGTGTGAGCTCAGGCAGTTTGATTCTATTTTAGTTTAGTATATAAACCTAGCTAATTCTGACATATTCAACAAAACATAGTTAATCATATTGACTTAGAAAAAAAATGTGAACTCACAAATGTGTTACAAAGTTTGTTTCACATTAAAAATAGTGCAAAATAAAGTGTGCCAACAAACACTGTCGGATTTGGAAGTAGGTTCTTGTTTTCCCTAATGCTATTGTGTTCTTACTCAATTTTAAAGAAATAGATTACTCCACAGATACACATTTAACATTCCTTTCTAAATATGCCCCCCTTCTTACTTAGCAAGTATTCATAAAAGGCAGTTTAAATATATTTTTCAATTCAGGCATTCTCACAGAAAATGCTGTGTGCTGGAGAATAATTTGTTAGCCCCTCCACACCAATATGAAGTACAAATTAGAAAAGTATATGAATTATGTATTAATTGATTAAATGAATGATAAAATTTAAAGTTTATTAATATAGTTTATAGAATTCCACTGCTTCACCCTTGCACAAAATCTATAGTTTCCGTCGTCTTCTTGCAATAAATAAAACTTTATCATTTCTACAGTCACACTATATAAGATGTATTATTTATTTAATGATATTGTAGTTTGGCTGAATTCACACATAGTTCATAAATCCTATATAAGATAAATTCACATTGAGGTATACACTAGGCCAGTGATTCCCAACCTTTTTGGCACCACAGATCAGTTTCGTGGGAGACAATTTTTCCACGGAGGGGGTGAGTGGATGTGGATGGTTTCACATGCAATCCAGATCCTACTCACCCACAGATTAACTTTTGCTTGGTCACCCACCACTCACCTCCAGCTGTGCGCCTCCATTCCTAACAGACCAGGAGCCAGTATCAGTTCACGACACAAGACAACCACATTTTAATTAGGTCTGTTACAGGCAGTCCCCAGTTAAGAACAACTGAGTTGTGGATAACTCATATAAATGGACTGTCTATTGAAGATGTAATTTTGTTTAAATAAAAGCCTGTATTCAGTGGTTTCCAGCAGTTCATGAAAACATTATTTGGTTTCAGCAATTCATCGGCTCAAGAAAGTGTTAAGTCGCGGGAATGAGACTCAGGACATCAACATGATTGTCAATTGTTTTACTTCTGTCTAGGACTGAGCACTGAACAAACCGCGGCAGCCGTTTTTATAGTTGGGCTGCTCGTGGCTGTGTCCAGTGATGGCTCTTCAAATCTCCCGCCGCCATGGACCAACCAATTGCAGGTAAGTATGTTAATACATAATACCCCTCCCCACCTGGTCCGGTCCAACCAATCTGAACCTCGCTTACTGTACGTAGTCACGTACATAGGCAGGGCTTTTATGATTTCTACTGGACCTGTGCAACTCAGTCACGGTTTGGCCTCTGGACTGTTCGGACGGGTCTGTTGTTCCTCCCGCCCGTCTTCTTGGAACCTCCTGGCTGGTTGAGTCAGCTCAGCTGCTCCCGCCAGGGACTGCTTTCCCGCTATCCTTCTGGACCTGTTCCTGTTTCCCCGACCTGCCTTCTTCCCTGGTCTCAGGTACGTGTTTGCATTTCCCGACCAGGGCTAGTGTTAGTAGTGATTGTTGCATAGTTATCAGGGTTTGTTCTGTTATTTCTCTTGTTCATAGAGGGTCTTCCCCTCCCTTTCTATTTGTGTTTTGTCTGTTTGAGGGGTCTCCCCCCTCTTCTCTGGTTGTATTTTGTTTGCTGGAGAGGTCTCCTCCCTCCTCTATGGTCATTTTTGAGGGGTCTCCCCCTTCTTCCCTGGGTTTGTTTGTTTGAGGGGTCTCCCCCCTCTTCCATGGGTCTGTTTGGGTCTCCCTTCGTGGCTCTAGATCTGAGCTGGTCTATGTGCCTCCTCCAGCTCCTCCCATCCTGGGTGTCTACCCTGTATGAACGGGGCCCAGTTATCTGGATCACTTTTGCTGGTATCCACAATGGTTCCCCTGTAAGATTTTTTGTGTATACTGGGTCCCCTGTTTGAAATGTGCGGCAATTACTGGAGGAGTCTGCTGGTTTTTCTGGGCTATATGTAGGGTGCAGTCTGTTTAGGTGTGATCTAAGTTTCCTCCTCATTAGTAACTCCGCTGGACTTTTATTTGTTATTTATTTAAAACAAGTTTTATTTTCAAGACAAACAATACATAGATACACATAAAACAAAACATATAAGCATAAAAAATCTCTTATCTGAAAGTTGCTTAGTCCCGGGTTAAAACTCTTGGTACAGACACAAATTCAAATTCATATTCATTTTACATACCATTTCATATCTTATTAACATTTTCAGTTTTCTATATGTCTTCTCCTCTCCTTTAAATTTTCTCAATTTTATTTTATTTTATTTATCTCCTCTCAATTCATATCATAATATTTATTATTCTTTGTCTGTTCTATTCTTTATTTTCCTTCTTTAAAAAAAAGAAAAAACTTCTCCTATACACTATATGGAGTATGATGCCTTTATCTCTTTCCCCTACATTTATAATACTTAATATAAAACACATGACATATATTGGGATTCTGTCTGGTACATTCTAAAATTATACTATATTATCAAAAATAATACAAATCTATTCATTAGTATTAATATTCATTCATATCTTAAACATTTAACTCATTACTTTTCAATTAAATCACATACTTTTATGGGAGCCCTATTTTCCATAGTTATATATTATATCCCTCATCATATATTATAGCTCATTATTTCATTAAAAAGTACCTCCTTCTTCTACTTCAATTCTCATTTCACAAGAAATTTCGCTAGTATACCATATTCTAATCATTAATATTAACAATCATTTATATCTTAAACATTTTATCCATTTCAATTAAATATCATGCCTTTGTGGGAACACTTATGCTTTTCAAAGATTATTACCCCCCCACATCACAATCTTGAATCATGTTTCATTACAGTACTCCTTTTCTTAACCAAAATTTCACTAATTTATGTTAAATATTTTATCACATTTTAGGTTACATATTGTTTCTAATTTTCTATGTTTACTTCTAAATACAAGTATAAAAATGCAGTGTTATGTACCTTTCTAGAATCCCTTTAACCATAAAGCTTATCCATTATCTCTAAAAAAAATTTGCTTCTTAACATCTTGCTCCCCACCATTAGGACTTCTCATCCCTTCCTTTCTTTCTTGTTTCTTCTTCTCCTTGTCCTCTTTAACCCCTTGTCTCTCCACCTCCCTTTTATTCTGCTTTCCCCCTTTCTGTTGTTTCTTAACATAATGTCCCCTTTTCACCTTATTCTTCTCTTTTTGGGCTATTTTTCCAGATCTTAAAGACCTTTTTCCTTTTTCTCTTGCTTTTTCTCTTCTCCAGTCAAAGTCATTTGTTCATCAAAGATGGCTTCTCCTTCTTCTTTGTCCCCATCATCCTCATTCTGCTTCACATAAGTATAAACCGCCATTTCTAAGTATTGAAAAATAGTGTCAAGACCATCTTCCCCTCCTTGTTTTTCTCTTTCAAATTTTTGATATATAAGTTCCAATTCATCCACAGATGATGCCATTGTGTAGAGAAAAAGTTTTTCCAAACAACCACCCAGATGATTTAATCAGAAGTAATTTCCAAAGGTTCCAAAGTCACCAAACAATCCAAACAGACTATTTCTTTTAGATACCTTATTCTTCTTCACTTTCTCTTTCTGGGGTTAAAGTAATCACAAATTCTTTTCAAATATATTTTTTGGAAGTTTTTAAACTCTTTGTAATTCTAGGCAATCTTCTCCTTATTTTCAAATTTTGCTCTAATTCTTTTTTTTCACTCTCCCTTCCCACTCACAGCCAAAAAGGTTTTTTTTTTCCGCTGTCACTTTAGGAAGGAGAGTAGAACAAAGAAAAAACTTTCCCCTTTAGAATATTCGCAGCTTAAAACTCTCACAGGGAACAATATATACTTAGCAGCCTTCAAGATTCCAGGTCATTTTCTCCCGTCTTGTCCCGGTTAGAATCAACTTTCACTTTTCTTTCAGCTTCCTCCCTCCTGCACCTGCTTGTCCGGCTGCAGCTTTCTTTGTGGCGGCCATTGCTGACCGCCGTTCCTCCGCCTCGGGAAAAGGGGGTTTAGCCGGCTGGGGAGGGGGTTTGTGACACCCCCAAACCCCTTGCCGGATCCCCCCTGTCTTCAGCTGCCTCTGCGGGGCAGCTATATCCCCCAGATCCAAATGGATCGGGGGAACCTTGGCGGTGAACGCAGCAGGGATCGCGCGGTCGCGAATTCCTGCCGCCGCCGAAAGGTTGCAAACCGGAAGTCTCTGGACTTTTATTTGTTGTGGCACTGGATGTCATGTGCTGTATGCTTAGTAGCTTATCTATCTTTTCTTGTGTATCCCCGGGCCCTAGCTTTTGTAGTGTTTCCTTCGTGTAACATACTTTGCGTTCCACCCGTCCATTTGTCGCCGGGTGTCCCGGTGCGTCAGTGCATGCCTTATCCCATGTTGTGCTAGAAACCCCTCGAATGTTGTTGCCATGAATTGTGGGCCGTTGTCGGATACAATTAGATCCGGCAACCCATGCTTACCTCTAGCCATTTGGAGTAAGCATCTATGACTATTAAAAATGTGTGTCCTTTGGTTGGTCCTGCAAAATCAATGTGTAGTCTTGACCATGGTCCCCTTGGTGTTTCCCATTCGTGTTTTGGTGCTATGGAGGGTGTTGGGCTAGATTCCTGGTAGTGTTTACACATTGCCACCCAATCCCCTATCTCCTTATCCATCCCTGGATATATTATGGAGGTCGCTCCCTTCAAGGAACATGAGGAATTGGTCGATGTACGATTCCCAGTCCTCGGTTGCTGGATCGAACGGCGCAGGTGGCGAGTTGTTTCCGGCCATTTCTTCTCGATGTGTTGCCGGTGTTCGTCGGTCACAACGTGCTTGCTGGTTCCCTTTGTCTCAGAATCCCATCTTCATCGCCAGTGTTAAGTCGCAGGAATGAGACTCAGGACACCAGCATGATTGTCAATTGTTTTACTTCCGTCTAGGACTGAGCACCGAAGAAACCGTGGCAGCCCTTTTTATAGTTGGGCTGCTCGCGGCTGTGTCCAGTGACAGCTCTTCAAATCTCCCGCCACACCTGACCAATTGCAGGTATGTTAATACATAACAGAAAGGATATCCCATTTTTAGTCACATGCAGCCCAGTCGTAAGTACAAGTGTCAATTACACAAACACATTTGAGTGAAAGACAGATTTAAGAACAGGGCTCTTTATTAACCCAGGGGCTGCTTATATATAAATCCAGAATTCATGGATATGATATTGTTTAGTGAGACATTTGAATAAATGAGTAAATCATAGCTGAGTTAAGTTAGAAGTTAGAATTCTTTA
Source organism: Notechis scutatus (assembly GCF_049901735.1). Classification (NCBI taxonomy): domain Eukaryota; kingdom Metazoa; phylum Chordata; class Lepidosauria; order Squamata; family Elapidae; genus Notechis; species Notechis scutatus. The sequence continues at coordinate 51,168,096 of NC_142025.1, read as the reverse complement.
TTGGCCAAGTGTGATTGGACACACAAGGAATTTGTCTTGATACAAATGCTCTCTGTACATAAAAGAAAAGATACATTCGTTAAGAGTTAAGAATCATCAGCTACAACACTTAATGACAGTCATAGGGTACAATAAGAAATCAAATCATACTATGAAACAGTCAATATAAATCGTAAGGATACAAGCGACAAAATTAGTCATACAGTCACAAGTGGGAGGGGATGGATGATAAGGAGTGATGACAAGATTAATAGTAATAATAGTGCAGACTGCTAAGTATGATTAAATTTGTCATGCAAACCATTAAGTCAAAGCTGGGCAAAGTGTGTATAGTTAAATGTAATATGTAAAACCAACATCCATTGGTATTCATCTAGTGTCCTGTTTGGAAAGTGAAACAGTATTTGCTTTGTGAGCAAGGAGACAGCAAGGAGCCTGGCATGGCTTAGCTCAACTATTCTATACTAAAGCTGCTTGGTGCTATGAAAGTAAAACTGAAATTAAAACTCCTCTTCCTGTGCTTGTGTTTTGCACTTGGAACAGATTTCTTTTCAGGTGACCGGAGGGGGAGTAGAACTCCGTAGCATCAGAGCATGTTAATAATAATATACGAATTACTAATGCTCCTTTCTTAGTGAGCACCTAGAAGCCACATATATGCCATATTTCAAGTCTGTAGGCTTTACGGTTCTGGAGATTTTATGATGATGCACGAGTGATATTTTGCTTTTATATATATAGATATAATATTGATTTGTATTTCCAAAGCAGAAATATGAACCAGCAAAGTCATCAACTGGTATTATAGGCTGCCCACTTCTACCACTTCTGCACAAATCCTACAGATTTTTAGTTGCCAAATAAAGAGAGACCGAAGACTGGTTAGGCCCACGCAGAATGTTAAGTCATAGTTCATTTAACTATATTTCATTGAAGAAACTGTAGTGTCTGCAATCATAACAAACAAAATAAAACAAAGAAAATTATGGTCCTGTTTTACGTGAATCTAGTCTTGTGTGCCTTCCTTACCCTTTGCTCTTCTCTTGTTAACTGGCTCTCACTAAAGTAATACCAAATGAAGTATACAGCATAAAGAGATTATAATAAAAAAATAAAAAATTGAAGGATTTTCACATTAAATGGTTGCTTTATAACGTTGTGCTATATTTTACTCACTCACTCACTCTATATGGAAGAGCTGCATTCTTAGTTCACTGCTGTGGAATGCTACATCAGGTCTCTTCTGAGTACAATAATTGAAAACATATTTTTCAAAAATGAATAGAAGTAGATTGGAGATACATAGTTTTGACAGATGTTTCAGGTGTCTAAGTGATCATATAGTGGCGTTGTTTGGGGATTTGTTGAATGTTTGGGGATTTGTTGAAAACTGAACAAGGAAGGATAGATTTGTACTAAGTGGTACATTCCCAACTGTAGTTCCATTGTAATTTATAATGGATAAATGTTAAAGCTAACGTTCTACAAGTGCGTCACATCAACTTTTCATTCTTCCCAGTGCACAAATGCTGAATAAGTAAACAAATGTTGTAGAGGTGTCAAGCTGTGAACAAGAATTATATGAAAATTTCTATGTGGCATTCAAATAAACCTAACTCTGTAGGTTGTTGTTTTTTAATTTCTAAATCAATCTTAGGTGACTATATCACTGAACAAAAACTATATTGGGAACAGATACAGTGAACATAACTGGTTTTACTGCCTCTGTTATCTGGCATGCAGCCACTGCCACTGTAAATGTCAGGAGTGCCTTTATAATGAAGATTGAAAGTCCTGGACCAGGTCATAAAGAGGACATGGTAGCAGCATTTTGTTCCATAATGTGGTCTGCAGCACATTTCTGCTGGCTAGAAGAGAGCTGTGAAAAAAAAAGAGCTGGCTATGCAATATATCCTTTTAGGGATTGCATACTTTCTATGCTCAGCATATTGCTCTTGTTTCTTAGCCTACTTTAGCCTCAAATCTTTCAGAGGCCGAGTGACTGTGATTTTATTCAAATAACTCATATTGGTCAAATACAACTCAAACAGAAATTTTTGGGTATGCTAACAATATCCTTTCGTGAATGAGCTCTTGTGAGGGCTTTAGTGAAGAGCCAGTTTGGTGTAGAGATTAAAAAGTGCTGGCCTAAAAGTCAGATGACTCTGAGTTCTATTTCCCCCTTAACAATGAAAGCTGATTGGGTGACATTCACTCTCTCTCAGCCCAATTTACCTCACAGGGTTGTAATGGAAAAATATGAAGAGGAAGACCTATTATGTTTATCACCTTGACTTACTTGTAAAGTAATTAAGGCAGGATATAAATCAAATAAATAAAACTCTGCGTAGGAAAATAATTCTATAGCTAGTGAATCACTTCACTGTAGGAAGATAAGTGGTTTTGCTAACAGTAACAAAATGATGTGTGGGCTTGATTTTTGTCAAACTAACATACTTCAAATTACTAGAAAGCAAATTTTCAATAGCTTTTTAAAATGTAGGGTTTTAAAACAAAAAAAAATGCTCTGAAGAAATACAGTGTTTAGGCTGACACTAATTATTGCTTAGACTCAAAAGACTAGGTTCCACATGCATTTCTTCACTTTTCTAGATATACATTTGCAATAATAGGCATTGGGTAAACTGTCTCAATTGAAGGATTCAGTTTGAAGAACTTTGCAGGCATGTTTCCAAATCTACCATAAGACATGAAAAGGCTGATAGAGCTCACTATTATGCCAGGCTCATCGCCAACTGAATCAATCTAAAAAGTATCAGAGCAAAAAGACTGAATGTTTTAAGAAGAGCCACAAGAGGGAATCCAGGAAAGCAATTTAAAAAAGTATAACGCAAAAAGTCTTTTGGTAGGACCATCTATTAGCAGAAGTTTGGATGCACTTAGCTACTTTAGATATTTGAGGAACTGTCAAATCAGCTTCATGGGTGGGTATAGATTACAGAAAGAGCTCATATCTTCAGCAAGAATTGATTCACATTGCATTTTGAAACCCTCAATAGTAGTGGATAGTGGATGTGGCAGTGCCTGGAGACAGCAGAAGAGAAGAGAAATAACTGGAGAAGATAACAAAATACAAAGACCTACAAATAGAAATAGAACAACTATGGCAAAGGCAAGCAAGGGTAGTACCAATAGTAATAGGCGCCTTGGGTGCAGTCCCAAAGCAACTGGAGCACCACTTGAACACCATAGGTATTGACTAATTTTCCATCAGTTAATTGAAGAAGGCAGCTTTACTTGGAATAGTTTCCATCTTGCAGTGATATCTGTAACACCATCAAACATACAGATTTGCCTATCCCAGGTCCTTGGTAAGGACTCAGTTGGTAGGCAAAAATGCCAAACCCAGTCTGAACATCTGGCTGACTATGCAAATAATAATAATAGTAGTAGTAGTAGTAGTAGTAGTAGTAATAATAATAATAATAATAATAATAATAATAATAATAATAATAATAATAATAATAATAATAATAATATAACACAAACCTAGATTCTTGATTGTTACCGTTGAGTACAATTTATCTGTACACCCTACTTGAAAGATACTGCGAGTTATAGTAATCAAGAATTTATTGAGTCACTTGACATAGTTTAAATGCTGTCTTTGCCAGCTGTCCCAGGAGGGTGTTAAAGGTATGATTCAGTGCTTTGTTTACATCAAACATGATTGCATTGTATATAGTACATATTGAAAGGTTTATTTAGGAAGAAGAGATAATATCCAAAAGAAATTCCCATTCTATCTTGCAGTGTGGTAGCTTGAGTTAGTTAATAAGATTTTATTTCTCTGGAATCCGGTCAGGCTTGCATTTCTACATACTGTATATTCCCTTATGCATTTATAGCCTTGATATGGAAGTAACATTCCTATGTATGGTGCCTGAATGGGAGCCTGAATGGTGTATAAGCATTCCAATCTAAAACATGGTTGTGCAGCTATAGAAAGATCTTGAGCACCCTGGAGGCCCAGGAAGGAGGGGATGAGAGTAGGGGAGATGGAAAAGAAGTCTGATAGCAATGAGTAATGCTACCTGGGCGTGTCATCTTCTTTTGGTTCGACACAGCTTTTTGTGTCTTTAATTATAATCCAGAAGCAGCCAGCCAAGCACATAGTATGCAGAATTACAGATACTTGTTTTCTTATTGTCACATTTAAAATAGTACTCTTTTGCACAATAAAAGAGACACAAAAGATCAGCATAGTAGGAATAAATTCTATCTTATTATTTCTACAGTCATCCTAGAACCTCAAAGTTTAAATGTGGCATACTACATCATGTCTAGTAAACAGTTGTTCTTTGGTCATTTGTTCTTGACTTGATTATATTAGAAACAGTGTACGTCCCAAGTGTGGAGGGGGTGGCAAGGGGAGGAACGGGTTATAGTTACAGTGATTATCAGAAGGCACTGCTTTATTAGTTTCAACCTTATTGGGAATTCTCAGACAAGGGTACCCAGATGTTATTTTATATGGTCCGAACCCTCTAATATGAATAGAGCTTAGATCAGTATATACATTGCATTAGTTTTAGGAGCAGGGTGATGCTAATACCGTGTTTCTCATATAATAAGGCTGGGTCTTATTTTTTTTTGAGCCCCGAAAAAATGGCTAGGCCGTCTTTTCAGGGGTGACTTAATTTCCCCCCCCCTTGCATCTTTGGGCGGGCGGGCAGCGACGGCTTGGATGTTGACCTCAGCGTTGGTGGGGCACTTCGTATCGGGGTCAACGCAAGCAGCACCATATCCAGGTGTGCAACAAAAGTACTTCCTAACGGCAAGCCCCCCCCCACCATTCCCCCCCATTTCACATGTTTTAATATAGGCCTTAATATGGGGGGAGGGGCTTAATTTCATTTCATGCCTATAAAACATGCTGGGACTTCCTATTGGGGGAGGCCGTATTGTTGGAGAAACAGGGTATTATATTATTATAACATGGTATCTCTAAGCATTTAAAAGATGGCGAACTGAATATACCATTCTAATGGCATTGTTAAACACAGAGAAGCAGTTGCCAAATTTAAAATGCTTACTAGTGGCCAGGCAATGATAAGGGAGATACTACTATAAGTCACAAATGAATTAAAGCAATCAACCTCTAAAGGAAGTCCTTCTAAGATGTAATATTATTTATCTGTAGTAGTCCTACGCTGTCAGTCCTGTCCCTTTAAGGTCACATTCATGTTATGTTAATGTACTTTATGAACCAGATGTTTCCATTGTTACAGTGTGATTTCATAGTCAGTGCAATTTAAAAAGTCATATTTGTGCAAAAAATATTTCATTCTCAGTAGATTTCATAATAATAGCATGTTATTATGAAATATAATAGATTTTATAATGAAACTGATTTTTATGTTAATATTACAAGTGCTGGAACTGAAACTTTCCTCTTTTGTGATTCATTAGACTGTATATAGATGTAGAGATTTGATATAGTTAAGTTTGAGGCATGGGTTTAATGAACGGAGACCAGACCGTAAACCGTGAACTTCAGCTCTTTATTTAAGCGTGATAACAGAGACAAAAAAAACCCGGTTAGCAGCCGCCCTTTTATAGAGTGAACTGCTATCCGGATGACCAATGGATGTTGTTATAGGGTTTGAACCTCGTCCAATGGGACTTGGCCCGCTAATAGCCAATCAGATCGCTCGGAATGAACCAATCATAACTTGCCATTATATGGGCCAATAGTAAGTGCAGGATTACGAACCTGCTATGCAAATGAATCTTTATTAATTACATTTCTTTAGTTCACAACAGATATAAATACAAAAAGCAGGCTAGAGCAATAGCCTTCTCTACAATGATGTTTCTGATTGAAAAAGAATTGACATCTTTAAACTGTGGTGCTGGGGTAAATTATTGCATATACCATGGAGAGCCGGAGTAACTAACTATATGAGGTATTATTAAATAATATAAAATCAAACATTTTATTGGAAGCTAACATCATAAGACGCCTGATTAACTTTGGCCATGTCATGCATGCAAATTCATTGGAGAAGGCAATGATGCTAAGAATGGTTAGTGGAACAAGATGGAGCAAGCAAGGAGTACTCTGCTTGATAACATAAAAATTATCATGATGAACATCCAACAACTGAAAGAAGCTGTTCTTGATGGGAGAGCACTTGTCTATAAAATCACCCAGAGTCAAGCAAAATTAAAAGGTTAAAACAGCAACAACTGTCATTAATGTTGCAAGTTACATTATAGACTAGGTAAAATCTATTAAGGTAAAATCTATTAAGTTAGATACCTTTTTCTGACAGTTTATGAGAACAGGTGCCTATTTGAAAGGTTAGGAACCAGTGGTGGAATTCAAACACCAGTTCGGTGTGGCTTGGTGGGCGTGGCAGGGGGAGGATAGTGTAAAACCTTCAGTCAGAGGTAGTATTTGCTGGTTCTCCGAACTATTCAAAATTTCTGCTACCAGTTCTCCAGAACCTGCTGAATACCACCTCTGTTAGGAACAAAACATTAACTCCAAGCACTTTGCAAGATAGATTTGAAGAAAAAGAGGTACAGAAATTTTCTTCTCTATTCCACATACCTTCTCTCTGCATGACTTGAGGTCATTGTATCGCGTTGAGTCACTCAGGTTGAAAATCCAAAGCCTATCAAATATAGCATCAATGTAATATATTTTATAAGGGTATATCAGGGCTCCCAGGAGATGCTTAAATGTAGGAATATGACAGGCCAGATATAGAGACACTATGGTACCTTCTGCTGAAGAACAATTCAACTTCAAACAATGAAATATAAAGAAGAATGGAACAGTGGCAGAACTCCATGCTTTCCATGCAGAAGATCACATATTCAGTCTTTGTCACCTTCAGGCAAAGTTATAAAAAGCTGCATTGCCAGACAGCAGCTGGTTCATATATTGTTCAAAGCAAAGATGCATTTTTGCTATGGCTTGTTGAACAAATTACAGTTGCCTGATTTATCCACTTTATATAGACTTACAAAATATATTGTTTAATTTCATGAATTACCAATCAGGGGCTACTTCATATATTGTGCAAAACAAAGTTATGTTTCCACTTGCTTGTTGAACAAATGGCATTGGCCTGATTTGCACTCATCATATGGGCAAATGACCAAGTAGCATAGATGTTCCTATCAGGCATTTTATTATGTGATTTTAAAACACAATATTTTATTAATGATATATATTGGGATAAATAAACCATCTGATTTAATATTCTTTCAACTAAGAGATCACTCTGTAGTACCCATGCATAAATATAGCACATAAATTTTGTGAAGTAATACTAGGCAAACAGAACAACTAACATGTTCTGTTTTAAGAATAACTTAGAATCCTATATCGAAAAAAGGATTGAGACACTCCTGAAAACATATTGTTAAGGCCTAGGTGGGAGTTCCAAGATCAGAAAACACATATCTCCTTTGCTAGTCTGTCTTACTGTGAGATACACAAGCAGAACATCGGAATTCCTGTACCAAATATCCTTATTGCTATAAAATATCGTAACTTCTCAAGTTTTTTGTTTTTTTAATTGCTTTTAAAATATTATCATTTGTAAATGTCAGCAAGCCGTATTTATGTCATGGGCATTTGGAATGAAATGAGAGAAAAAGCAAGGATACATTTTAAACCTTTAAAACTCAATTCCCTATTTTAAAAAATTACATTTGGGATTAAAATTTCAGAAGAACATGCATGGCATATTTATAACTTCTTTGTAATTTGTGCAGGATCAGGAAAATCCTAGCTACTGGCAAACTGGTTTCTCAGATATTTATGATAATCTTCAGTTCCTCTAAAAACAGCATTCTTGATTCAAGCCTGTAGCTCTACTGATGTAGCCATGTCATATTTTTGGCAATGATATATACATTTTGCTGTTACTGTCTCGTGGGATGCGCCTACTTTTCACTTTAGCCTACAGCCCTAGTATTCTGTCCTCCAAGTACTGCTTAGCAACCCCAGGCAAGGTCAACCAGATGCTACTAACAGCTTTGGTTTCTTTTAACCTTAGTTAAAAAACAGATCTGTGCAAGCTACTGTTTGCCACTAACAACTCTAAATTCTGACTAGATTTTTTTTTAAAGTTATCTCTTTACCCTAAGACTTTTTTCAAAACTACATTTTGATTTTATTAGACTATGTTTTTCCCTCTTAGCCAGAGTGATATGAATAAGATTAAATATTTATTAATCATATTCAAGTGATTTGTATCTAAGGTGCAAAGAAATCACACCAGAAATGTTACAATATTCAGACTGATGGACTCTAACAAAAATAAAGATTTTCTGAGCAGGTCTTTTTCAATATGAGCAAAAGATTATTTGCATAGGGTTGAGTTGCCAGTAAGAGCACCTGATGAGGAATGTACAATCTTGTCAGAACTCCACTTGACAGCTCAATGTAAACAATTCATAAATATCATAGCCAAAGGAAAATACATGTTTATGACTGTTTGCTCATCTTGAAAAGATCAAACTGTTGGATAGCAAAGTTCAGTGGATTTTTGCAGCTGACTCACAATGAGTTCTCAGTATATATACATTTAAAATTACGTTACTAGACCCTATAAGGCTTTTCTCATCAATCTCAAATCTAGAGAGGAATTACTCATTGAGAAGTTATCCAAATCAACTGCATATTTACAATCACATGTCAACTACACAATTACCTCAAGCAAGCCATTTTTGTTATTATTCTTCATGTACTATGCAGAAAATAATATTAATTTCACTTATAGGATTGGAGTAGGAGGTGAAGAATTTTTTGAGCTAATATCAGAGAAGTATCTTCAATGCCTAAAATATATTGTTTCCTGACTCTTTTGATTTCATTTATCGATTAATGCATCAATGTCCAAGTTGCACATAGACGTTGATGGTAAGTTTGTTTTTGGATTGCTGGGTTTTGGGGTGTGTTTTTTTGCAACTTTTTGTTGTGTTTTTGAAAATTCGTGTATCTTTGAACTGGGATAGGCATACTTCTTGAAGTCCAGCTGCTTTGATCAAACCTATCTTCTCGATCTATATTTAACAACTACACTACCTCTTTTTTTCTACCTTTGTGGCTGGACAATATACTTTAAGGCAGGGGTCCCGAATCCCCGGTCCGTGGCCTACCACCGGACTGTGGCCGATTCAGAACCCGCCCACATAAATGGCAGTTTGGTGCGTATGCATGTGGATACCACTTAACTTGTATGAGCAGCAGGCTGGCATGTGTGCAATCACACACACAGCTCAACTTGCTCACAGGAACTTGTTCCCCTTCTCCTCTTCCCGCCAGCGCACAAGCCACAAAGATTGGGGACCGCTGCTTTAAGGAACCACAGATGATTCTAGATTCTAGATAGATCATTTCATGCTGGTTGTTCCTTAGCATGACCTCTAGGAAGTGGGAAGTGGGAAGCCAGATTTACTTAACAACCACATTACTAACTTAACAGCTGCAGTAATTCCCTTAACAACTGTGGCAAACAACCTTTTACAAACTTTTAAGTACAACTTTAGTTATACTTAACTATGGGTAATTAAAAATGGTAGTTTAACAATGTCTGGAGGAACTTGAGTTCCCATATCACTGAAAGACTGTTACGTTAGTTTATTAATCCATTCAAGCATTTTCTTTTAGTAAGATTGAAATTGGAAAAAGGAATGTAGGATCTAAATACGAAAAAGGCACCCTAATTTTTACATTGCAATATTGGACACAACCATTGTGAAAAATCTATTGTGTGATTTCTGTTCAAGTGCTAGAAAAATTCATGGGAACCAGGATATTGTCCAGCTTCTTATGAATTTCAATGAGGTTTAGGCAGGGAATTTTTTTTTATAGATGGCATCCTTTAACCCAATCATGTATTCACATTAAGTTTTTCTGCAAGCATTTTTTTCTGCAGAATCCCCAAGGCTGAAGTCTAATAAATAAGCCCAGTAGTATATACATATGTGTAATTCATCTTAAATTAAATTTCACTTTGATCTAATATGTCTGCTAAAAAACATTAAGCTACAGCATGAGCGTACTTGCAGAATTTCCATATCATTCATATGCCAGAAAAAGAAAACATCACATTTGTTTGATTAACCACTCCATTCTGAGAGCTGAGAATGGATAAAAGCACTTACGAAACACTCAACAAAACAAGGGAAACAAAATTATTCCTGCTTAAAACATGGTCTACTAAACAAATTAAACATTGCAGACTTAAAGATTAACTCCTAAATTATCTTCTCATCTTACCCTCTTAACATAAAATCAACACATTAAAAATTGTATAAATCTTTATAGAAATTAAATTCCTCCAAAAAGGACTAATACCTCAGAATATTTTTGTGTCCTAGATAATTTTTGTCCCTTAAATTTCGTTTCTCTGTTAATTGTTTGTTTCGAGCTGTATGCTTTTAATTAGTTCACCATTTATTTTTATTTGGTTTTATTATGGAACCTGCCATGAGATCCTCTGAATTGTGGCAGGCAAGAGCTGAAAGAAAGCTCTTCTCTGCTACCTCTTACATTTCTTGTCGAGCACTTGATTTTCTGTGGCCAATGCAATGTAGCAATGGCCTGGGGAGGGTGACCCTGCCTGCTCTGTTTCTCACAAGACAGGTCACCGAGTCAGAGCTTGGATAAATCACTGCCTCTTGGCCTGTCCTGCCTAACCAGGTAGCCAAATAAAGTGGGAGAGGCAGAAAATGTGTATGGTTAGCTGAAGATCTTTTAAATTTATTTATAATCTTTTAAATTTATTTATAATAAATAAATAATAAATCACACTGGTTGGTTTTGATCTATTTGCTTCTTATTGGATTCCGAGATGAGAAATTTTATTATTTGAAAGGAAAGGAAGTGCTGCCTCTCTTTTTTACTTATTACAATCGTACAGATTGATAACTGACTCTTCCATAATAAGGCAATAAGAGTATCAGAATCATTTGTTCAGCAATCATTCAAAGTTACAAAGAGACTGAATAAAAAGACTTGTTGCTGGTCTCAAATTGCGACCACTGCAGCCTACAGTTATGATGGTCACAGTGGTGGTGTTCAAATTATTTTACTACTGGTTTTGTGGGCGTGGCTTGGTGGGCATGGTGTGGCTTGGTGGGTGTGGCTGGGGAAGGATACTGTAAAATCTCCATTCCCTCCCCACCCCCACTAACATGCCTTCCAGCTCCGTTCTCCTGTGCAGGGCAACAAAGAAGACCAGCCAATCAGGGACTCAGGAGGCAGAGAATAGATGCGGGCGGGCCAACCAGAGGTGGTGTTTACCGGTTCTCCAAACTACTCAAAATTTCTGCTACCAGTTCTCCAGAACCTGTCAGAACTAGCTGAATACCATCTCTGGCGACAGCATCCCATGATTATGTGATCACTACTTGGGACCTCTGTGTCAGCTTCAGTTAAGAAGTCAATGGGGAAGCCAGGTGGAAGTCCCAAATTGCAGTCATATAACATCACACCTAACAACTACATGATCTGCTGGACAATTGGAACTGTTATCATAAACTGTTGTCATTATTATATTTTGTTTTACAACCACATCATTCAGCTGTCAAATTGCCTGTACCACATTAAGGGTCATGACTGGTAGTCTCCAGCAATCTCAGCATTGGTTGCTTGAAGCAATAGTGTCATTCTAACAAAAGTTAGGAATTGGCCTGCCTAAATCTTGCAGAATTATGGATCTAGCTCTCTGGAGCTATAAATAAAGGAAACAGATCTTCCTTTCTTTAAAGATGCAACTCTAACAGTTTCTTGCAGATCGCTTACATTTCCATGTCATTCTTACATGTCATTCCATGTCATTCTTACAATATTCAGGCAGATGACACTTTGCTTTCTGGCAAAGTGTCACTTTCTACTTGGAAAAGGTTGAGGAGTTTTTAGTTTCATGTCACTACATCATTGGGAAAACAAATCATTTCAGAGAAAGAAAGATACCTAGTTTGGTATTAACTAAAACACATGATTTTGGAAACAGAACATAACCCTCTACAAAAAGAATTTATCTCAATAGAAAGAAGTACCACTGCATCTTTCTTAAAACTTAATTTACATTCACAAGGAAAATCCTAAAAATTGTAATCATTATGCAAAATATAGAAATGTATCTTTCATATCCAATTCCCCCATTGATCTGCAGTCAGTCAGTTTCAGAGATATTCTATTCTTCTGTAAACAACTGAGCAGACTTTGTTTAACCCTATATAACTAGGTAAATCATTTATACCCCTTTTTCCCATAATGCAGTGCCTCCTTCTTCATAACCAATTAAATATATTTGTGGAAAAGGACCAGTGTCTGCCGGGCCAGTGGAATCATAGCCATTGATGCACTGAAGTTTTCTCCATATTTTCCTGGTATAAGATGAACTGAGAAAGTGGATGAACAGGGGTGGGATTCTACCAGTTCGCACCTATTCGCTAGAACCGGTTGTTAACTTGCTAAGCAGTTTGGAGAACCGGTTGTTAGAAGAAATTACTGGCCTAATTCTGTAAGGAAGGCATAGGAAACATACTGGTGTTGCTTGCAGAAACTGCCTCTCCGTTAAGCCTTATTACATTCTTGGCAGGACTAACTTCCTGTCTCAGGATCATCTCTGGAGATTTTTTCCCCTCCTTTGCTGTTACTTTGCTTGTGTGGAGTGACCATTCAAAGTTACAATGGCACTGAAAAAAGTGATTTATGACCATTTTTCACACTTAAAACTGTTGCAGCATCCCCAGAGTCATGAAAGGCCAGACGAGGAGATGCGTGTCTCAATGTGAGTGATATTGAGTTGGCAATGCCCAGCCAATAACATGACCACCAAGCCATGTCCACCCAGTCACATGACCACCAAGCCACACCCACCGACTAAGCCACACCCACAGAACTGGTTGTTAAAAAATTTGAATCCCACCCCTGTGGATGAGGATTTGGTATTCTCTAAAATGACATTTCTTGACCTATTAATGTAATTGGGTTCTTCCTTAACAGTCAGTGTTAAACTAGGTTAGTAGCTAACTGTGGTTATATAAACAAGGCCAATCCTGCAATATTTTGCTGATATGGAGATCTCAACACATTTTACACTTTTAACAGATAACAGATAATCAGAGTTGGAAGGGACCTTGTAGGTCATCTAGTCCAACCCCCCGCCCAAGTGGGAGACCCTACACCATTTCTGACAAATGGCAGTCCAATCTCTCCTTGAAAGTCTCAAGTGATGGTGCTCCCATAACTTCCAAGGGCAAGCTGTTCCATTGGTTGATTGTTCTCACTGTCAGAAAGTTTCTCCTTATTTCCAGGTTAAATCTCTCCTTGTTCAGTTTCCATCCATTATTCCTTGTCTGGCCTACAGGCGCTTTAGAAAATAGCTTGACCCCTTCCTTCCTGTGGCAGCCCCTCAAATATTGGAAGACCTCTATCATGTCTCCCCTGGTCCTTCTCTTTACTAGACTAGCCAAGCTCAGTTCCTGCAACCGTTCGTTGTATGTTTTAGCCTCCAGTCGCCTAATCATTCTGGTTGTTCTCTGTACTTTTTCTAGAGTCTCAACATCTTTTTTATAATGTGGTGAACAAAACTGGATGCAGTACTCTAGGTGTGATCTTACTAAGGCTTTATAGAGTGGTATTAGTACTTCCCTTGATCTTGATTGTATCCCTCTGTTAATACAATTTAGGATTGCATTAGCTTTTTTGGCTGCTGCTGCACATTGCTGGCTCATATTTAGCTGGTTATCCACTAAGACTCCAAGATCCCTCTCACAGTTACTGCTATTGAGCCTGGTTTCACCCAGTCTATATGTGTACTTTTGGTTTTTCTTGCCTAAGTGTAGGACTTTACTTTTCTCTACATTGAATTTCATTTTGTTAGATATGGCCCAGTGTTCTAGTCTATCTTCTTGGGTGTTAGCTATTCCTGCCAGCTTAGTATCACCTGCAAATTTGGTAAGTTCCCCTTCTATTCCCTCATCTAAGTCGTTAATGAAGATATTGAAGAGTACTGGGCCTAAGAAGGAATCTTGTGGCACCCCACTGCTTACTTCCCTCCATGTAGACTTAGACCCATTAAGAACTACTCATTGAGTGCAGTTTTCCAGCCAGTTGCGAGTCCATCTAGTGGTGGTGCTATCTATTCCACTTTTTTCTAGCTTACTAAGAAGTAGGTTGTGGTCTACTTTGTCAAATGCCTTGCTGAAATCTAAATATATTATGTCCACAGTATTTTGCTGGTCTACTAATTTAGTCACTGTGTTGAAGAATGAAATAAGATTGGTTTGGGATGATCTGTTTTTAACAAAACCCGTGCTGACTGTTAGTTATTACTTTATTTGTTTCTAGATGTTGGCAGATCTGTTTTTTTATTATCTTTTCCAGTATCTTCCCGGGTATTGATGTTAGGCTGATTGGTCTATAGTTTCCTGGGTCTGTTTTTTTTCCCCTTTTTTGAAGATGGGAACCACATCAGCTCTTTTCCAGTCCTCTGGTAGTTCCCCGGTGCTCCAGGATTTTTGAAAGATATGGTGCAGTGGTTCTGAGATGACCTCTGCCAGCTCCTTTAAAACTCTGGGATGTAATCCATCAGGCCCTGGTGATTTGTTTTCATCAAGATCAGACAGGTATTCTCTTACTATTTTTTTGCTTATTTTAACTTTTGTTTCTGGTCTGTCTTTTACAGTTATGTTTTTGGTGGGTTGAGCTATAGTTTCTTTTTGCATGAAGACCGATGCAAAGAATGAGTTAAACAGTTCTGCTTTCTCTCTGTTGCCTGTTACTTCCTTGCCATCTTGTCTCTTTAGTGGACCAACTGTTTCCTTTATTTTTTTTCTTGTTATTTATATGTTGGAAGAAACATTTTTTATTATCTTTGACTTTTGTTGCAAGTCTTTGTTCATCTGAGCCTTTGCTATCCTGACTTCATCTTTGCAGATTCTGGCTATCTGCTGATATTCTGCCTTAGTTGTATGTCCTTCTTTCCATTTTTTGTACTTGTCCTTTTTTCTTTCAATTTGCCAATTTAATTTTGTAGCCCTTTGTGTTACCCTTGTATTTCATGATCTCATTAAAGCTAACCAGAATTTTTTTCTCCAATAATTTCAAACTGGTGACCTATGATCCAGTTAGCATGATGGTGTGTTGCTGAAAGAAAACAAAAGTTGATCAGTTAAGTGGCTGAGTGGGTCAAGCAGAGCCATCAAATGATTTGTCCAAAGAAAAGAGCAAGTTAGCTTTTGGTTTTCAGTTAAATTCATTAAAATTCTTAGCTCATCAAGTCAGTGTCACATAAAAAATGTAACATCAATATATTATCACTACATATCTGATTATTATCCTAAAGAGAAAGCATTCAGAGTGATATCAGAAGCTTGAAACAACAAGACAGAAGTACAAAAGAACTGTATAATGAACAATACTTGCTTTTATGTTTTATAGAATATGTAAAGGTGAACTTATCTTTATTGGATTATGGGCATAATGATTTTCACATTATAGCATCCATAGATTCTCTACAACAGAGCTATAGCTTAAATCTGCAAAAGCTGAAATAAGCAGTGAATAAGCTGCAGAATTATTTGAATGCGTATCTACACATTTGTCAAAATTTGACAAATATAGTATTAGGTATGTATAATAGATGGAGAAAAAACATTGCCTATAATTTTGATTAGAATCAGAAACAGTGATCACAGAAAACAATGTGGTTGTTTATAAACATGCACACTTAGTTAGAAATGAAGACTGGTATGCTTTTGGGAAGGCAAATATAATGACCATCTTAAAAAGCGACGTAACAAGAAAGATAAAAATATTAAAATGAGTATTAAAATGGGAAGATAGTTAGAACTCTTGAAAAACCATGAGACAGATATAGTTGCTCAGCCTGCCACTTTCTCTTTGTTCTAGTTGTTGCTAAAACAAGTGAACTCTCATTCTAAAATGTTTCTATCAAATGATAAATGACCTTCAATGTTCATAAATGAGGCCACTATGCTCTTTAAAAAGTGCTTTTATTCATAATCAATTTTTCTCATTGAAACTGATGGTTTTCCTTTCATTCTGTATATTTCATGAATCTTACAGATCACACTTGCTATAAATAAGACAACTGATAATTTGGGGTCGTCAATTTACAATCCAAAATTGGGACCAGAATTTTTGTTGCTATGTGATAAAATGCAACTTCTTTGCTTAGCAATGGCAATCCAGATAGTTTCAGTTGTTGTCATTAAATGAATGCTCCTGTTGTTAGATGAGACAGCTTCCTGCTGGCTTCCCACAATGAAGTCAGTGGAGAAGCATCAGGAAATTGCAAGCCTCCCACCCTACTGGTGGGGAAGGAAGCAAGGAAGTGCATGGGAAGGTCGGAGAGATTGTACACAAAGGCCTCAGGACCACTTGGATTTTCAGCTGCAGAGCAAAGAGGCTTCAGAAATTGAGAGGTCTGTATAAACAGGTTGCCAAGTGCCCAGATTGCAATCACTTGACTGTGGGAGGAGATGCAGCAATGGCCATAACATTGGGTACAGCCCCTTCATCATCGTAACTTTGAACTGTCATTGGAATGAATGGTTGTAAGTCAAGGATCATAGATGTTTCAAAACAAAAGGGGATGTGTGAAAATAGGAAGTTGGCATATTGGAGTTGGAGACCACCTGGAACTTAAAAAAAAATTGATAGTGGAATTTTAACAAGGCTTGCAAAAGATACATTGTAGCTGAAAGTTTGTTATAAGATAACAAAGCCCCTGGAAAGAGAAAGTGAGAAAAGAAGCAAGAAACAGTTTTGGATTATTGGATGATTCCTGGAACTTTGGATGGAGGATCCTAATGAAATAAAATAAAATCAATTGGGGGTTGTTTAAACTTCTTTAAAATGGCATCACTCCTTGAAGAGTTAAAAATGAGACTTAAAGAACAAAAAGAAGAAGCACAAGACGGAAGAGGATCTTTTGGCTTCGTATTTCAATTTTTAGAAATGGAGATCTTGAACTATGAAAAACAAGAAATGCTGGCAGAACAAGAAGGGCATGACAACAAAGAAGCCATCTTTAATGACCAAGCAATTTTAAGCAGGGTAAAGGGAAAGAGAGGAAAGGGAGTTAAAAACTTAAGCACTGAAGCAACAACCAAAAAAAAAAGAGTAATTTGAAAAGTAATCATAATATCAGGAAGAAGCAGAAGGGAGGATCACAGAAGGGAGAATTAGACAGAAAAGGGAATAAAAAGGGGAGGGAGAAGAAGAGAGGGAAGAGGGAAAGGAAAAGAAGCTACAAAAGACGGAAACAAGATATAGAGGTACAGGAAAACGTACAAGAATTAAAGGTATAAACCTATTTAAAAGACACAGAGACAATGGTTAAAATTTAACTTGAGAGGATTCTGCAAGGGTGCAGGGGATAGCATTGTTATATTAGAAATAGAAAAGGGTTAGAAAATATGTTAGATGATTAAAGTGATAGAAAAAAATTCTATTGATGTGTAGTGGAATATTTGTTTGTAAAGAGAATAAGACTCTCTGATTTAAAAAGAACATTTTAAAAAAACTGAAAAGAAACATGGAAGATTTTCATCAGTTGACAAGATGAACTTGAATAAGAATAAAAACTTTATTGACTACTGTTAATAACTATTGTTTTTTTTTTATTTAAAGACAGTAATAAGTAAAATATGAAATATAGATGATTAAAGTGAAAGACAACTGATATTACTAGGTAATGTTTGTTAAAAGAAATAGAAATGTAAAAGACTGTTATTAATATTAATGGCAGAGCTGTACTTGAATAGAATAATTATTCCATTTGCTATTGTTATACATATATACACAGATATACATATATACTTTTTTCTTTTAAGAATTTAGTGTGTATTTTAAGGAAATGTACCAAGCAGAATTCGATTGAAAATAGGTATGTGTTATAAAATAGAGGTTAGAAAATGAATGTTATATCTGTAAAGATGTAACTTTAATTTTTAAATAAGATTTGAAAAAAGATACAAAGGTGTTACAACACTCCAGTCTAGTAATTACAGGAGAAAATTTGTTTTATGTGAAAACATAATATGAAATTGTAAACAGGACAGACAAAAGTATAAAAACATTGATAAGAAAGATTTTAAAAATTAGAAAAAGATATGTAATTGAATTAAGAAAGGAATGAGATAATTTAAAATAAGGCTATAGGAAGTAAAGTAAGGGAAAAGCTATTGAAAAAATTGTGAAAATAGTTATAAGATATGGATTAGAATGTATAAGATAAATATGTATTGAGTTTATGTCTGTATGGAGAAGTGATAACCCAGGGCCACGCTGTTCTCAAAAAAAGACATTTTATTTGTATTTGTATGTTTTGTGAAAACTTAAATAAGTTTTTTTTTTATTAAAAAAAAACTTGGAGAAGGCTCCTCAAAAGGCTGTTTATACATTGGCATGAACTTCAGAAAATGGCTGCCTTTGGTCATTAATGCTCTTAAGCTTCTTGTCCAATCCTAGGGAACCTGGCACAGGCAACTGTGTGATTTGAATTTTATTTTTTTTACCAATTTTGGGAAAGAACTCAAACATCACATTCCAACTATATATACGGGTCTAAGATACAATGGTGATTCTTATAAATCACCATTTTGTGTATGTTCCGAAGGGACTACTTAGAAGATAGTACTAAACAATTTTTACAGTGTCCACAAGAATAGCTGTCACCCCATGCTGTTCATGTGCTGCTCAGCAAGGATCAGATATAAAGTAAGAATGAGTAAAGCAATATTACATAGTTGATTGCTAGTTTGTCTTGTACAAATTAGACTCTGAAAGAAATGTTAAGAAAATCTAAATCACCATTTCCCCATCTTTGCAATGTATTAAATCTTAGCTGCTGTAACCCAGTTGATAAATTAAGAGACAAAACTATGCCCTTAATTAAATCACACATGCTATTTTTGTCTGACTTGGAAATTCAACATTTCCATCTTCCCCCAGGCAAACATTAGCTTATGTAACAACTTGAAACACATAGTATTCACATTGCTTGATAATATGTAAGCTGTTTTTTACTCTGTGAATCTAGTCCTTAAGCAAATACCAGTTGTTAGTATGAATTCATTCTTCCAAATGGGTGTTGTTGCCAAAACTGGCAAAAATGTGGCAAATCAGGGTCACATGATCATTGGATGCTACAACCCATAACGGCAAGCCAATTGCCAAGCACCCAAAATGCAGTCATGTGACCATGAGAGGATTGTTGCAACATTTTACAATGACCAGAAATGTTTTGTGGGTTATAAAGCACCCATTTTGTCATAATTTGAAATGGTCATTAACTGTAAATTAAGGACTACCTGTGTATTTGTGTTCTTTTCCCAAATAGCCTGTTTTCTTCATCTAGGCTAGAGGTCTCCAAACTGGCTGGAGAATTCTGGGAGTTGAAGTTCACAGGTCTTAAAAGTTGCCTAGATCAGGATCTAGGCATTCTCTGAAAGGATTCTACATTCTACACCAACATGGAAAAAATTGAAAACTGATGAAAGGGTGGAGTTCCCAATGATTGGGGACACCGCTATGAGGAGGGAGATAGTATGAAAGGTTTCTAAAAGTGGAATCAGTCACTTCTGCATTTCTGTCAGCAGAATCCCCTTTAGCTGTGAGTTGTTTTGGTTTTCCTTCTCTCATGGGTAAAATAGAATTCAAGATTCAATTAAATGATTTCATGTAAAGATAGGCAGAATCATATCCTTAATTCATTATAGTGATAATCCAACAAAATAATAATGCAATATACCATTTTTAATTAATGCAATTTCCATGTTAATTACAAAACACAAAAAGATATCCTCCAGTAGTACACATATCATATCTAGATACAAAAGCCTAAACTTTACACATCTTGAAACTTTTTAAAGTTATTGATGCAAAATTTCCATGATCCTTGATGGATTTACAATTATCCTGAGATAATCTACATAGATGGTTGTCCAGAGAAAAGGGGAATACTAAACAGCAAGGCTAATATGGCACTCAAAAGCAGAAGGTGCAATTACATTTTCACATTAATCATTCACAAAATAGCTCAAATAAATATTTACCCATCAGATACCTAACAGAAGTTGCTAGCAGTCCAATTAACTGTTCAGATCAAATAAAAATATATATTTCCACATGCAGCTTCCACCTTCACAAGATATCTCCAGTGAGAACTCACTACAGAAATAGTATCCAAAACTACAAGTCCTCAAAAATCACAAATCTGGTTTAAATAAGGTGAGAAATAATGGCTTTACAAACAATTTGGGATGATATGTTGAACTGTTTCAAAAAGTTTGTAAAGTAGTAAATGTCTGTTGTTCTAGCTTAAGATGTCGCATCCAGGTGGAAATACACAATTGATCTGTTAAATCTCACTGATGGCCTTACATTGTATTTGATTGAGTGAAGACTTCAATTAACACAAGACTGTTCTTCCTTTGGCTCAACATGCCCCCTTTTCACACTATTTCTTAAAAACCATTCAACTCTGCAAAGCAAATTTGATATGGGAAAACTGTTGTTCACATCTTCATGATGAATAAAAGATTAATGAGTCCTAGTTTTCAGAGTTTTGTTTAGGAAACTTCAGCATGTAGGTTTGTTAAATACAAAGGAGGAATTTTACCCACAATAGAATGTTATAGCTGTTCAGTTCTTCTGAAAAAGAAAAGTATTCTACTGAAGCACCCTATTTTCCACCATTTTCAAATTGCTATGCAATGTTTACTATGAAGCAATTTTAATCTTTATTAGATCATCTTTCTTCCCTGCTTAAGAAGAAAAACAGTTTTAACTATGGATATCTAAATAAAGCAGCTATGCTGTGCTATGAATGTAAAAAGAAAAATGTACTTTTGAGTGTACATGGATGCATATGTCCCTACCAACTGAACTGTTGCTAAAAGCAGAGATTGACCTTGGGATGCTGGTACAGCTGTGAAGGTTATGTACATGATCCACACAAAATACACAGTTGGTCTGAAAAGCCCTGAAGAGGAACATCCATGAGCTTCAAAGCATTATCTTCTCTTCAAATCTGAAGCACAGTGCACTGAAACAGCCACTGTTTAGTGGTTCTATTTTAAGTATACAGTAACAATACATTGGAAATATCTTCTCTGATAGATGTTAGGAATGATTATATACAGACAGAAATATATACAAAAAGGTTTGTACATTAGAAAAGGTAAATGGATAATTCTTGTACATTAGAAAGATAATTGCTTGAGGAATGAATCAAGACGACTTTTCAACACAATCTATGAATGTACAGAGATCAAAGGAAAACTGTTAACACATGCATAAATAGCTAGCAGATTTTTGACATAATACTGCAGGTTTTTACCATCTTTTTAATTTTTTTTTTAAGTCAAGTGTTCACTTCGTTGGTCTCTCCTTAAGTACAAAGGATCAGGAACGATATAACCCAGTGCAATCAAGATGTTTAAAGAGTTGAAAAAGCCGGTTTCAAGAAGTTTAGCACGAGACACTGTGGCAGGCTGCTGTCATTAAGAGGCCATATTCAAGAATCGGATGGTGCTGAAGGTACCAGCTAGCCAATAACACCAGATCACATTCCTTCAGTTAAGGCCATTGCTTAGTGATAGCTTCTTTCGCTTACACCCTTTGCATTCTATTAACATGAAGATGGTGTAAGCTATGATTATGTGATACCTCACCTCTGCAGTGTCAAATACTTGCCAACACCTACTTGACACAGATTTAAAGAGCCTCTTTATTTAGCAGCATGGAAAAGATGACAGTATTGTTTCTCCAACCCCCACCTCCGAAGTCTGTGAAGTTTAAGAAAAAGTAAATGGGTTTTCTATCTCAAACTTGCACTCCTCTAGTTTTTAGTTTTTTTTTTTGTAGGGGGAAAAGAAACCCAAGTAATTTTTTACTAGAATCATTAGATGCAAATATAATACTGTTGTTTCCAAAAAGAGGAGGAAAAAAAAATCAAAATAAACATTAAGTTCTACCGAATATTTATGTACAAATTTGGTGCAATGAAAACAATGTTTCGTTTTAAGGCAGCAGTACTATTTTTTCATTCATTTTCATATCTACTATAGGGATGGTCGGAATCCTGGAGCAGACCTAAAAGATAAAATTACAAGAAATTATTAAGGTAGAGATTACAGAATTGTCCTTTGCTGAACATGGTGGCTAATAACTATTAAGAATGGAACATCCCAATTTCTGTATGAATATAAAACAAGGGGTATTTTTAGTCATAACCGCAAACAGAAAGTGCTGGTTGACAGCCTCTCTTAGCACTGAGATAAAGGGAGTTTAACTCTCCAAGGCTTGGTTGATCTGTGTGACCTCTGATATTGTGGTATTCTTCTGGCACATCTTTATAACTGGATGTGGCAACACTATCTTGCAGTGGATCTCCTCCTTTCTCCAGGTCATTTCCAGATGGTGGAAGAAGAAATCTATCCCAAGACTCTTTGTTTGTAAGGCTTCTTGTATCTTGATGCTCTCCTCATATATTATTTCTACAATTGCAAGCACCAAGTCAGGTTTCATCCATATGCAGAGGTTATCCCATCATCTTGAAGCCAGGATAACCATGAGATACTATGAAATTCCTGCCTCTGTGCCTTCTTGTTAATGACTGAAAGGAGAAAAACAAACCTGGGCTCAACCCTAGCTAGACTAAGTGACAGAAAATTCAAGGGTTCCCCATTTCCAGAAACTATCTAACTTTACATATTGATGGAATTGCAGTTTCCCAGATAGAACTGCTGCTGCTGTACAGGTGGGACTTTTCCTAGACTTGACTCTTGCTCAAGGAGCAGTTAGCAGCTCTAGTCAGAAGCGTTTTTCTATAGATCCATTTTGTGCATCAAATGTCCGTCTTTAGCAGATTGGAAGGTCCTCTTCCTGGTCACTTATAACAATAGCAACAGCACTTAGACTTATATACCGCTTTATAGTGCTTCACAGCCCTCTCTAAGCAGTTTACAGAGTCAGCATATTGCTCCCAACAATTTGGGTCCTCATTTTACTCACCTCGGAAGGATGGAAGGCTGAGTCAACCTTGAGCCTGATGAGATTTGAACTGCTAAATTGTAGGCAGCTGGCTGCAGAAGTAGCTTGCAGTACTGCACCCTAACCACTGCGCCACAGAGGCTTCTTATCCTTTATGCATAATTATTAATAATTAAATAATTATGCTTTACGGTTGAATATTTGCAATGAACTATGTGTAGGGCTGTTTTTGAAAACCATAAGCTACGCTTGGTAAAGAATGCATTAGAATAAATGGTTCTGAAGTCACTTTGGTTCAGCTGCACTAACTGTCAATAGGCTTCTGGGCAAAAGTTCAAGGTGCTGATCACTTTCTATGAAGCCTTTCACAGTTTTGGGCCTGCTTATCTGTGGGAGCTACTCCTCTACTGTTATGTCTGTCCACTTTATTAGAACT
This sequence comes from Notechis scutatus, assembly GCF_049901735.1. Taxonomy (NCBI): domain Eukaryota; kingdom Metazoa; phylum Chordata; class Lepidosauria; order Squamata; family Elapidae; genus Notechis; species Notechis scutatus. The sequence continues at coordinate 51,144,634 of NC_142025.1, read as the reverse complement.
AATAATGTGGGCCTGTTCTATGCCATCATTTAACACTAATCTCATGGGGGTTTGGAGATATGTTTTTCAGTGTCCATATCTGCCCTATTGGATAGTGTTCTATCTCCTGAGGTCCACACAGTCCTAACCTGATGTTATTTAGGAAAGTCCGCCACTGAGGTTCTTTCCACTGGCTCTGGAACAATTGATTTGGGACCCTGAGCAGAAACCAGGATTTTATTCTTTAGCTGTTACCATCCCTATCCCCAAGATAACACTACAGTTTTGACTTTTGTTTACTCTCGTTTTATTTCATGATGCTGTACATTGCCTAAAATTATTTGAGGGTTATAAGTTGAATAAAAAAATAAATGAAATAGAAATGAGGTTACTATAATTCAGTAATGCCCAGTAACAGAGACATACTGATTTTTACTGTACAAATTTATCCCACTTAAAAGGATTTGTCATAATACATAAAATTAATTTTCTATTCAAAATAGAAAAACTGACTACTAGAAATATGTCTAGCATCTCAAAGGATATTTTCATAGACAGATTTTTAGTTCCTACTAAGTGTAGTTTAGCTTAAGTTCCGTGGAATAAAAAAAATGGGCATCTGTGCATTAAACTGTAAAAAAATGCTAAATCCTAATCCCAATTAAAGTCTAGAAGCCTTCAAACCATCCTTCAAGTTAATCCAAAGCGTAAGTCATTCATCATCCATCAAAAATTTTAATCAAGGCAGAGTGCTTCCCAGACAGGAAGAAGTTTCCCTGTGTATATAACTAACCAAATTGCTCACCAGTTAAATGAGCAATTGAGATTGGCATATGGTGCTTACATAACAATTTATGGCATTGCAGGATAAGTGGGACAATGGCAGTATCAATACAGTTTAAAGGGCAATCATAACACAATGCAGGAAGGGCATTTATGGAGTGCTTCTGTTGCACTAAGTCCTATCTTTAATGTCAAGGACGAACAAGATTTTAATCAGTAAGTTGCAGAGATAATTGTAGTGAATATTCATGCTGTAAACTTCATTCTAATGTTCATATTTGCAAATGCAGACATACGTGTATAATATCAAATATGATATCCTATTCCTATGCCTCATTATACATTGCATAATTTAAAAAAAATACAAGACTATTGAAAATATTACATTCATGATAGAATGCATACAATTATAAACAACTCTAGAAAGGGGAAACTTCCACAGAAAAGACAGAATTAATGATTAAGGGAATTCTCTACAAATATGAGGTTGTTATTAAAAACAACAAACTCATGTCAGTTTGGTCTGCCCTGTTATGATAATATCCCTTCAACTTGTGTTATGTCATTACATGGTGTGTTTCCAAATCATTTTCAGGGGAGATAATAGGAAATGGGAAACACCTAATGTATTGGTAGTTACTTGGTTAACTTGTTCATGGCTGCTTGAAGTTAAAATTATGCTGGATTATTGGTGCTTACCAATGTTCTTTGAATTTCAGGCCATCCTAGAACCCCCATAGTCAAATGATCACAATCTATGCAACAGGCTTGCACTTACAATGGTTGCAGTACCCTGTAGTCATGTGACTGCAATTTGCAATCTTTCTAAGTAAAGTCAATGGGGAAGCTGGCAGAGAAGGTCAAAATCTATTTGGATAAGTTTCTCCCACCCATGCACCCACTTCAAGGCCCCCTGCACACCATGTGCCCCCTGTACACCTTTGTGCACCCTCCTGAACCTCACACCGTGCCTCCTCAGCTACTTGTGCAACCTCTCCAGCCATTTACAGACTGTTACCAAGCCTTGTTGAGATTGTATGTCTCCCTCACCACTTGTGCACCCTCAACAGCAGCCACTTACCTGCCTCCCAGCCTACTTCAAAGTCACCTGGGATTTCCTGCGGGCTTTCCCATTGCTTTGGGTTGTTGAAACCTGGCAGGAAGGAAATGCTCACCTAATGACCCATGGTCTTCACTTAGCAATGGCTAAGTGGGGGCAGGGATTGCCATTATTAAGCAGTGTGGCCACATATTATTCTGCTTTATGACCACATTATCCCAGTTGCCATCATAATATAAGGCCCACCTGTACTAGTGTTTTCTTTGAATCCATTCCCAGTCTGGCTCATCACAAATATTTTGGGATTTTTACTCCTACAATATTGAGAAAATTGTAGCTTTTGAGAGTAAAAACCGAACCATAGTCTATCAATAACACATGGGACCTTGGTACTCTTTGACCTTGGTTGTTGTACTGATATTACCTAATTTGGTGATGAAATATCTGCAAGAAAACTCACAGAGCACCAGGGACCTTACTGATCAACCGTCAGCTGCTAATATTCCATTCCTTTCTATTGATGCTTACTCTATTCTGTAACAAGTTTTCAGTCTAAAGAAAATTATGGAAAACATTGCATTTTTCTTCTGGAATGTACAAGAATACAAATATATTTCTAAAAAACCCAAATCCTTAGTTTCATTTAGCAATGAAAGTAGAATTTGGGCAAAGTATATTCATTCAAGAATATATGGGAAAAAGACTGACAAATCCTTGCACAAAGAAACCACTCATGTGGAGCAGTCCACTTTCGAAGTGCTGCTGCATTCTTTCCCCCCACCCCCCAAAGGACCACAGCCAGAGTGAGGGACACATGGAATGCATTATCAATGTATAATTACCATTTAAATGGAGAAAGAAGTTAAAAAGGGGGTGGTGGAGGGAGAATGATTTTTCCCCCTAACAAAACAAGTCTGCAGTCATCTTAATTTAGAAATGTGTTAGCAATTATTTCCCTTCTATTATGCATTCATGCATATATATGAGAGAGAATTCCTTTTGCAAAATAGAGTAAGCAACTGCTTATTTTATTCTTCTGTATCCAGGTGAAACACAAGTCACTTATTTTAATTTATGGTAAACTGTTCCTTATGCTTTTAATAGCTGGGTTGTATATGCCACTGATGGGTCAATAATATTTATTTCTTTATTTCTATTTTTTTCCATACCAAGCAACTGACACATTCACAATTAAATAGGCCTGAAGCATTAAAATAGCTAACCAACCTTTTGGTGTTAGTATTCAAAGCTTGCCCTTCATTTTTTAAAAAATGCACCAAACAAGACAAAATTGGATATTTTTGCATGCATGCAAAGCATGGCTTTATATTAACCCATGGTATGGCGCTTACTAGTGAAAACATACAAATACATCAATCTATTTTTTTTAAATTGTGTTTCATTGTCCTAAAACCAATTACACATTAACTGATTATATATCATGCTAATTATATGTGATATGTGAATGCGGTCAAAATTTTGAATGTACTACATTGGATTAATCTTATGCCAAAGGCAAACATTTAACCTCAACAGTTAACGTGGACTAGAAAACTGTATTCAGGCATTAAATGATATGCATGAAGAGATATTGGTTAAACCTGCCCAACACTTTACAAGCAGAATGTCTAATGACGCAGGAAAACTGCTTAACCTCACAATTTCACAAATTGCACTGCAAAACACTAATGATATAGGAACAAATTAAATAAGAGGTTCCAGTAATCAGCCATTTTCCTTGCTAAACAGAATTTACATATCATGCTTACAAACACTGTTGAGATAAAAAGCTGCAGATGGAAATTATGTTATACATACCATATTTTTTGCGTAGTTCATCATATTTCGCTCTTCTTTCATGTCTCCTGCAAATATTATTAACATATTAGAGAATACAGTGAATACTTAAGATGATGATTGTAAAATAAAAATGACAAACCAGTGCTAACTAATAATATTCTGCATAGCTATTACTAGGGAAAATGGATTACATCTAGTCATTTCTATCCATAAGTTCAATTATCAACTATATAGTAAGTTACAATATATCTGATATTGCAGTGTGATTTTCATATCTGTAAATACTTCTGCAGCATTTGAATCTATCCTCAGTTCAAAGTTGTTTTCCCTCCTCCAAATTTTATCTGTATTGATTTCCAATGATTGAGCACACATAACGAATGTGGTATGAGTACCAACCAAACTTTAAATTTTAGCATATATAATGGTTTGTAAAATGAAAGTTTTCTTTGAAGGTAAAACAAATTAAGTTCTGAATTATGGCACTTTACAGGAAGATTAAGAAAATGTCAGTAAATATAATACTGTATTACCTTCTACAGCAGAATATTTCAGAATATTTTTCCTAGTTTTCAATCAACTCCTTTTAATGAACTTCCCTGGGACTGATAATCTCAGTAGCTAAAATTGAAAGGACTGCAAGAGATCTGTTGTAAACAAACAGCTCAAAGCCAACAATAAATTTTGTTTGGCTTAAGAGGAACCAAAAGACATCCATACCTCTGACTTAGAATAGCAGTGATATCTGTTTAATTCCCATAGGGTTTACTGGATAGATTCATCATAAATTCTTTCTTGAATTTAGTTATATCTAACTGATCTCTGGACTGCAATCCCCACATTATAATTGCACTTTTATTTAAGATAAAAAAATGTAAATAATTTCTGCTATTGTTCTGAAGATTATAAAAAGCAACCTTGTGATCCACTTCATGAGAATAAATACTTGCCTAATGTTGGCTTTTATTGACCCATAATGGCAGTGTTAGAATGTAGTATAGGTAGTCCTTGGCTCACAACAGTTTGTTTAGTGACCATTCAAAGTTGCAACGGCACTGAAAATAGTGACTTATGACCATTTTTCAGACTTACAACTGTTACAGCATCTCTAGGGTCATGTAATGCAAAATTTGGATACTTAGCAACTGGGTCATATTTATGACAGTGGCAGTGTCACATGACATGAACAGCTTTTTCGACCTACTGACCAGCAAAGTCAATGGGGAAGCCAGAACATTTAATAATCATGTTACTAACTTAACAACTGCAATTATTCACTAACAGATGTAGCTAGAAAGGTAAAATGGGGCAGAACTCACTTAACAACACAAATGTTTGGCTCCATTATGGTAGTAAATCGAGGATTACCTGTATTGCAGGCAAACTACCCATTGCCAAGAGTTCAATCCTGACTGTCTCACGGCTGAGTTAGCTTTCTGTCCTTCCGAGTAGGTAAAATGAGGACCCAGAATGTTGGGGGCAAGATGCTGACATTTGTAAACTGCTCAAAGAGAGCTGTGAAGCAGTCTATAAGTCTAAGTGCCATTGCTATTTATGAAAGTGGACAGTGAAAAGAAAATACAAGGCATTCTTGTTTTGACTTCTAATGGAGATTATTTTGCATTTTAGAAGAAGACTGAAATTGATACTGCTATGGAGCGGCTACAGGTAGTCCTCAAACTTACAACAGTTCATTTAGTGATTACTCAAAGTTACAACAGCACCTAAAAAGTGACTTATGACCGTTTCTTATACTTTATGACCACTGCAACATTCCCTATGGTCACATGATCAAAACAGACACTTGGCAATTGACTCATGACAGTTGCAGTGTCCTGGGATTATGTTATCACCACCTTTTGCGACCTTGTGACAAGCAAAGTCAATGGGGAAACCAGATTCACTTAATAACCATGTTACTAATTTAACAAATGCAATGATTCACTTAACAACTGTGGCAAAAAAGGGAGTAAAAGGTAGTAAAAATTCACTTAGAGACAGAAATTTTGGGCTCAATTGTACTCATAAGTTGAGGACTGCCTGTAATCTAATTTACCTCTTGCCTAGATTACTGCAACATAATGTATATGCGCTGCTCTTGAAGACCCTTTGGAAGTTTACAGCTAATCCAGATTGCAGCAGCCAGCAGTCATAAGCATTTCTTGGTACCCTAATATAGACCATTGCTATGTCACCTATTTGGCTACAAGTGGACGTTAAGATAAAATTTAAAGTACTGGTTATTAAATAATTTCAAAATAAAGATAGTAAATGTTTAATTTTACACAAACACGCACTTCTTGGATCTCTCTTCTCTATCTATTGCAGCTGTAGAGTTAAAAAGTAGAAGGTAAGATGCTGAATTAAGGAAGCAATTCATCCTTCAGAAAGAAATATGTCACACAACAGCCAATATATGATTAGTGATGGAAATATATAGAAAGAAACAAGGCATTATTGCCTCTGGAGATTTTATTCATTTTTAGTTCCAAAAAGACATGGTTTCTCAAATTTTTCTTCTTTCCATTTACATCCTAATGGGCTTCACTTCATTTGGAATAAACCTAAACCTATCCTTAAGCTTGTCCCTTCTTTGATTGGGTTCAGTTAGCTTTTTTAATGCCTTCATAAGTAGGCATTTTATTTGTTATTTTAACAGTCTCTTGGAAAAGTGAGTAAGAGTTCCCATTTAGTTTAGTTTACTTTATTGTCATTGCACCTCGTGCAACAAAATCAAACACCATCTTCAGTGCACATCATGACCATAAACACAAACACACATCCTTCACCCTTCACACATTGAACCAGAAACCTCCAACACTGCACTATACAGCAGAATTCAAAAGAGCTACTGCCCTGGGATTGAAGCTGTTTTTCAGCCTATTTGTGCTTGTTTTTATTATTCTGTACCGTCTGCCAAATGGTAATAGTTCAAAAAAAGGATGGCCAGATGAGATGGATCTTTGAGAATGTTTTGAACTTTCTTAAGGCAGCAGGAGCTATAAAGCTCTTCCAAAGAGGGGAGAGGGCAACCAATGATCTTCTGGGCAATTATGTTAACCCTCTGGAGTGCTGTCCTATGTGCCACTGTGCAATTGGCAAACCATACAGAGGTACAGTAGGTTAAGATACTCTTTATGGGCAGCGGTAGAAGGTCACAAGCAGTTTTTCATTCAGTTGTTGTTTTCTGAGAAGTCTCAGGTAGTATAATCTCTGCTGGGCCCTTTTGACCAGTGCTGCAATGTGAGCACCCCAGGTCAGGTCCTCTTTTATGGTAACACCCAGAAACTTAAAAACTGGCCACTTGTTCCACTCCACATCAAGCCTTCATGTGAAGGTCTCTCTATCATTTTAAATATTATCAGGGAGACAAAATGCTTATCCAGATGGCTCTTGTTCTGTAAAGCCAATGGACATTTCTGCAACTTTGTTTAAAAATGAATTATATTTCACTAGACTTTATGTATATTTGTCTGTGATTCTTATGTACATGAGTTTTTTAAAACTGTACAATATTGAAGCCCCTAGATAAGGCATGTATTTTAAGAATGTATTTATTTGATTTCTATATTGGAGTTCTATACTGGATTTCTACCATATTTTCAGTGTGGCTACCAAAATTTTAAAAAAATTCTTAAAAACTACAATTGTTAACATGCTCAATTAATAATTAAAAGCTTAATGAAAGAGCTGTCTCTTTTCAATTTTTCTATATGTGGAAAGAAGGAAGCAATGTTTAACTTCCAAGGGAGTTTGTTCCATAGCCCACAAGCAATAGAAGAGGTTTTATTCTTCATTCCAGATTAACAATTGGGCATTTCCAAACAATTGGGCATTCCCCTCTGACAGATAGGAATGGCTGCAAAGGTTTGCAACAGAAAAGGTATCTTGTAAATACCCAGGCATTGACTATTTGCGAGGGAGGTAAATGGCAGAAAAATATGAAAAGTAGTAAATAGAGTTTTTGCTGTGCATCTGATCAATCCTAGTCAACCAGTGCAATCTCTGCAATGCATACACATAATTTTTTTTATTTTTCCTTACTTTTTATACAGAACTGAATTCCGGCAGAATACAGAGAGTATTTCTTGACTTACGACCACAGTTGGGACCAGAACTTTTTTTGCTAAGCAAGGCACTCATTAAACTAATCACTGTGGTGGTTAGGCAAACCATGCAGTCATTAAACAAAACCTGGCTTTTTCCATTCATTTTGAAAACCTTTGCTGGTTAAAAATAGTGATCATGTGACATGCAGCAACTATCATACATGCTGGTTGCCAAGGGCCCAAATTTTGATACATGACCACAGGGATTCTGAGACAACAGTCAAAGTCACTTTTTTCATAGTCACTTTAAAAGCTTGTTAAATAATTAGTTGTAACTCAAGGACTACCTATAAAAAGCAGTACTATGGCAGAGATATTGGCAGAATTTCAACCAATGAATAGCCCATTTCAACCAATGAATAGCAATTTATTTCCTGCCACACTTCTCCTTGTGACCAGCAATAAACTTGGATCCTTGCTTGCAGCAAGCCAAAAAACTATTTTGAAGCTCAAAGCCTTTCACTAAAGACAGGCTGAAAGGCATCAGGATTCCTTTTCTGTTTCTGCAACCTAATAATATTTCTGTAGCCAAATACTTAAGATTGGCTAAGATAGCAAAAATTTCCAAACTTACCGCTGAGCATATTGCAGTCGTTTTTCTTCCTGATCTCCAATAAATGTTTCTTCTTCTTCACTGGTTACTCTCCTGAAATGAGAAAAAATTTGTGAACATTTCAGAACAACTATATGTCAGGTGGCATTAAATTACAGAACTTATAACATTTTTAATTTTACAGCCTCAAAGCATGCCCCTTTACAAACTGCAAGCTAATCAGAAGTAATATGTAAAGGGGGCATGCTTTACTGACTTTACTGATCAGGTGTATCTCAATCCCACATTATGAAATGCTACTAAATTCACATTTCATCCTAAAATTTTAATTCAATTCTTAAATTAAATTAAACTTAAACTGATTAAATTCAGATTTAATGTACTCTAGATATAGTAAAGTGATTTGTTTTATATAAAAATGAACCTCATCTTATATTCTCTCATACATTCAAAATGGATGATTTGTCAGGATACCTGAAATGGCAAACTGAATAATGAATCCAGCAAGTATTACCGAATTTATTTTTTTATTAAGTAGAAATAGTGACCATTCTCTACTTTCAATTCACATGGAAAAACAAGTGTGAAAAAGGATCAATAGAAAAATAAATATTTCTTAGCTATTAACTTTTGATTTGTTAGACAAAATAGGACATTTCATTTACTACTACAATACTTTGACCATTTCAAGAAAGAATACTGACATCCAGTGGACACTTTATGTAAAAGATTAAATGTCATTAATTTATACATTTAATAAAAATGATCTACAGGACATTTGACGTGGTTTATTGGTATGTAAGTGTAGTTTAAAGATTAGTTTTCTCAACAAGTTTGTATTTAATATTGTATGTAAAGTTTACAATACCAATAGGGACTGGAATTTCCATCAAGCGACAGAGTCATAAAGAACCACGGCATGTGACTGCATCACTTAGTGACATTAATCACTACCTTCTTGTTGTTGTTAAGCGAGGATCATGGATTGTTAAGCTAGAATTCATGTGACATGACTTGCAGCTTCCTGCTAGCTTCCGAGAAAGTGAATGGGGAAGCCAGCAGGAAGTCACAAGGTTTTGGTGGTTTACAAATAGGCAGGCAAATGAGTACTATCAAGCAAGGCGGGAGGTTTGTGGTGAGTGTATGTGGGATATGGAGGGGGGGCTGCTGTGCTGCATAAGTGCATGCTAGAAAGAGCGTGCTGCGATTTCCCCAACTGGCTGCCCCATTGATTTTGACTGTGGGGAGCCAGAAAAGGAGATTGGAAATGGCAATCACATGGTTAAAGAATGCAACAACTATTTTAAGTGTGAACCAGTTGCCAATTCCCCAGATTGTGATCACACTGGGATGCTGGGATGGCCAAAACTTTGACATCTAGTCATAAATACTGTTTTTTCAGCACCAAACAGTTACTGAATAGTTGTCAATCAACACCTGTAGGTTACATGTTTTTTTTTTCTTTAGGGCCAACCTCCATATAAGGGCAATTGAATGAGTACAGGCAGTCCTCGACTTATGACCCCGACTGAGTCCAAAATTTCTGTTGCTAAGTGAGATATTTGTTAAATGAGTTTTACCCCATTTTACAACCTTTCTTGCTACAGTTGTTAAGTGAATCACTGGAGTTAAGTTAGTAATTTATGGTTGTTAAGTGAATCAGACTTTCCCATTGCTTTTGCTTGTCAGAGATGGCAAAAGGTGGTAACATGACCCAGGACACTGCAAGTTATAAATATGAGTCAGTTGCCAACCATGTGAGTTTTGATCACGTGACAATCAGGATGCTGAAATGGTCATGTCACTTTTTTCAGTGATATTGCAGCTTCAATCAGTCACTAAATGAATTATTGTAAGCCGAGGACTATCTGTAATCTAAGTGCTACCAGAGTCCATCTTGAGAGATCCATTCAGGAAGCTTTTAAAAAACTGATTAATGCATAAGGTATTTTCACAGCTTAACTGATAGGGAGAGGGGATAACTCATCACTGTATATGTATTCTACCTCCTATAGCCTGAAAATTCAAGGACATATCAGATTTAGTCTATTTAATTTAAACCAACAAGGCCTGGGAAATAATATATGTACCAAGTAATGGGGTTTAATATCACTATCAAAAAAATTACACACCTGTGGATTTATTTGACAAAAAATGTTCTGTAAAAAATATTCAAAGTTCTGGAAAATGGGAACAGCAGATTTTCTTTTTTTAAATGGAAAAAGTTAAATTTGTCTTCTCTAGGATATACTATGGCCATCGACATTCTACTAAGGCTTAATATCCCATGCTATGATCAGTTTTAATATTCTGGCACAGTGTTGTTGTGATTTTTTTTAATTTTGTTGTAAACCACCCAGTGTCATATTTACTTTATAAGTATGCTTCATCTTGCATGCATTTGGAACAAAGAAGAAAATGCTCCACACAATATCTAATATACAGCATCTGCCAAATATAAATATTAGTCACAGCTTTAAAACTTGTCATAGATAAATCAAATGTGGTAAGGTTATGCAATCATAAATCCCATTTTTACATTTTTAAGTTATTGTTGGGCAGATCCAACCACATATTTTATTTTCTAAAATTCCTGTGAGGTCCGGAAAGGCTCCACAGATATGGTAATAACATATTGGTCATAACAATGTTAGTAAAAGTTTTATAGCATCCCAATTTTTCACTTAATTGTGAGTGGGGTGAACATTATATATAAAGACTCTTTAAAAATTATTCAGGTAGGGAAAGCCTGGAAGATGCTAAAAGAAAACTCTATACGTGTAATATAATCCATCATACCTAGAGCTCAGGTCTAATAATATTTCATTGTATTTGTTGCATTTTCAATGAGAATGCAAGATGGTAGTTATTCAAGATGCTATTCCCTTGCTCATAGTTTTCCCTAATTGTTTTTTATTTTTTTCTTTCTAGCGTGTAAATAGGATTATAGTCCTTGATTTACAACCACAATTGAGCCCAAAATTTCTGTTGCTAAGTTAGTTACTTTACTTTATTCTCACTGCACCTTGTACAACGAAATTGAACACCATTTTCAGTGCACATTGTGACCATGAAAATAAAGAAACACACATCCTTCGCATTCCACACACTGAATTGAAAACCCCGATAGCACACCAACACTGCACCATACAGTAGAATTCAACAGAGCTACTGCCCTGGGATAGAAGCTGTTTTTCAGCCTATATTTGTCCTTGTTTTTATTATTCTGTACCATCTGCCAGATGGTGATAGTTTCAAAAAAAAGCACCCACAACGACATGGATCTCTGAGAATGTTTTGAACTTTCTTAAGGCAGCAGGAGCTATAAAGCTCTTCCAAAGAGGGGAGAGGGCAACCAATGATCTTCTGGGCAATGACGTTAACCCTCTGGAGTGCTGTCTATCTGCCACTGTGCAATTGGCAAACCATACAGAGGTGCAGTAAGTTAAGATACTCTCTATGGGCAGCGGTAGAAGGTCACCAGTAGTTTTTCATTCAGTTGTTGTTTTCTGAGAAGTCTCAGGTAGTATAATCTCTGCTGGGCCCTTCTGACCAGGGCTGCAATGTGAGCACCCCAGGTCAGGTCGTCTTTTACGGTAACACCCAGAAACTTAAAACTGGCCACTTGCTCCACTCGGTAAGCAAGATAGTTGTTAAGTGAGTTTGGCCCCATTTTATGATCTCTTTTGCCACAGTTAAGTGAATTGTTAAGCAAATCTGGCTTCCCTCATTGAATTTGCTTGTTCGAATCAAATTAGCTACAAAATAGTCATAGGCATTTGATGACAAAGCAGGAATTTGATTAAGATGAAAACTTTGAATTTTTAGTCCTTACAGTTTTTACATATTCAACATTGTTTTTTACCCCAACTTTGTCTATAAAGCTGTGGTAAAGGTTAGAGAAGAAGGGATTTTCTCTATCAAACAATAAGAATAAATAACCTTTGCTGCATGTGTTCTAATCCCAATCAACTTCCCTAAAATGTCTCTAAACAATCTAATATTGTTTATAATGATAGCATTATGATTTACCTACAGTTGGATCCTTAAGAAAAAAATGTGCTAAAAACCGCAAAAGTTCTCTCCTCAGAAGGAAAAAATAATCAAGAAAATCTATTTAGAAAAATGTGTGTACCTTTCAAACCTCCGGCGACATCTGCGACATCTGCGGCAGCAATAACAGCAGCAACAAATTATAAACACCAGAATGATACCTACTACAACACCTATAGCAATGACGATTGCTTCCAAACTTGCTGAAAATCAGAAGTAAAAAAATGTTAGAAAAGGTTAAACAAAAAAGGTAGCTATTAGAAGAGTTTGTCATGGGAAAAAAGTGATTTATGTCCATTATACTTACAGGCACATTCTTATTAAGCACTATTATGTACCTGTCTGGTAAGGGTGATCTATCACTGCAATATCTATTTGCTAAATTTAGATAGTTTAATTTATGACTGTTCAGTCATCCACTTTTCATAATCCATATATCAGTACAGTGTGTGTTCATTTATCATCTATTTCACATTAATAGGAAGATGTCATGAGATACAAAAATGAAAAAGACTATGTAATCAATGGAATCATTGTTGAGACAATGATCCCATTAATACTTAATGCTATGCCATATCATGATTTGTTTGTCTTTAGCTTATCACAGAACATCCCAAGAAAAAAGTTTATTTAGAGTGGAACAATCTGCATATCACACCAAGCTGAAAACAAACCATTCTATTGGGAAACATAGTGCATGAACCAGACAAATATCATGTAGTTACAAAATGCACTACCTCTTTTATAAAACAGTCGTTTATAGATTTAACAATATTTGTCTTTTGTAAAATCCAATTTACAGCCAATTTTTCTATTATGGAGAGCCTTCAAGGTGGTTAACAAAATTATAGACAAATACTGAATATAACAATGTAAAATATAATTTAAAAATATTAACAAAAAGTAAAATCATATTAACATTTGAAAGCGAAATAAAAGCAATGCATCCTTACAAATTTCTAAAAATTTATACTGGGGTCAAAAACATTAGAGGGCATGCTCCATAGCTGGGATGAATACAGAACAAGATTCTTTTGTCTGTGCAAAAAAAAAAAAAAGCGGGGGGGAGGGTAGACTACAAGGGCATCTTTAAAAGGTTCCTTCCTGATAATCCTAAGATTATCCTAAGAATTGCATCAAATATCAGACACATTTTCCACATTTAGTCATTACAAAACTATTTTCCTGCACTGAATACATTCTCTCTTCATGTTTCACATTCATACCAAAAAACTTCTCTTGGCTGTGTTTTGATATAACAATAAATGTTACATAGAATTCATTGTGATGGAACTACTCCAGAGAACCAAGGCTGCATGATCAGTCTTTATCTTTTCACTTATGGAGAAACCTTTATATCTTTCTAAATGAATGGAAAGTGGAAGAAAATTATTTAAGGAGGATTGGGAGTCTATCTGTGTCTGTCCATCTGATAGCAAGATAATTGGAAAACAGAACAGAACTAGATCAGATCTGATATGGGAAGAAGTTGGCAAAAGAAAGACTGAGTTTGGAAACAAGCTGGATCAGGCCAAAGGTTGCAGAGATAAATAAACTTCGGTGCACCCCAATGCTGACTGTTCCATTTTAAGCTTGTCACATTCCTGGTCACATGATCCAGTGCAGAGCATATGGTACACAACTCACTCTGTACTTCAAGTTCATGTAGATACACAGGAGAGTGGAAACACACATACAAAATACAGAACTCCCTGACATGCAGAGATACTATGAGATAGGAAATTATATAGCCATCTCTTGAGCACCCCTGAAGAAAAACATAGTTAAATGCAGGTGAAAATCTTCTGATCGTAAGGAAAATCGGTTTTCCTTATGATCAGAACAGTGAAGAGAGTGTATTTCTCCACTTTTGCTGCATCGACAGATACTCAGGCAACAGCTGTTTTAGATGAGCGATATTTTCTTGACAAGGAATGATTGGGGAAACTCTTGTAGGGCTGCTATGAGGATTCTTCTAAGTATCTATTTGGGTAAAGTCTCTAGGATTTGCTTTGGGTTGAACTCCAGTTGTGCAGGTCCAATGGAATGACTGGAAAAATAGTTCTGCTACATTACTGGGTCGACTTTTAGCTAACTGACCCTGAAGAAGTAGACAGAGTTCCTGTGTTGTGACATCTGTCATCTTTGTTGACCCCCTGGGAAAGGCACATAAGGTCCAAGAGGTTAATGCATGTCGGTGGGAAAGGAGATGGTAATTCACTCCTTTTTCAAGAGGCCTTCTTTGGACGTTATTTTGTTGGGCAACAGTCATCCATCACCAACCTTTCCTTTTTAGAAAAGTTGTTGAGAGGGTGATAGGCATCTTTCTCAAGATTTTTTTCCACTTCTGATAGGGTACTCACTCAGTAAAAGGTAGTGTACAATATGGGAATCCTCCTGGAATTGTAGCTCCTACTTGAGGAACAGCGGCAGCTGTAACCAAGGGGACCTTTGCAAAAAATTCATCTTCTCTGCCAATTGGGCCTATTTCTGGATCATGAGATGCTATTTCATGGTCAATGATTTTTGTTTGGATTACTGTAATGAGCTCTACATAGTGCTGGCCTTGAAAACTACATAGAATTTAGCTTGTTCAGAATGCAGTTCCCAATTTTCTCTTGCATGAAATTCAAAGTGCTGTTATTACTTGTAAAGTCCCATATAGCATGGGACCAGATTATTTAAGGGACAATCTCTTCATCAGGACAGCTGCTTATCTCATTAGATTGGTTAGGGTGAGTTTGCTCCAGGTACCCACTATTAAATATTGTACCTGGCACATCTTAGAAAACAATTTTTTTCTGTAGCTGCATCTACCCTATGGAACAGCCTCCTTTGAAATATGGAAGACTTTTATCCTTCTTGCCTTCTGAAAGGCCATTAAGATCTGGCTGTTCCATCAGATGCAGATAGGAAACCTATGTAGTGTTTTTTAAGACAATGCTGATATGGCACTGATGATGTGTTAAAGAATTTTAATATTTTATTTTTTTAACTGTGTTTGTTGACCCACTATGGCAGGGGTGTCAAACTTGTGGTCCGGACACATCATGTGCTGGCCCCGCCCCCACCCAGTTTAGCGAAGGGGGAAAAAGTCCCGATATGGAATGTGATGCTGCCATGATAACATGAGTTTGACACCCCTGTCCTATGGTGTTTTACATAATACTGATAGCCATAATTTTTTTCCAATTAAATTAACAATGATCCCATCTTGCAGGAGACACTGAACTGAATGTTCTTCCAAAATGACATTGTAATTATGTTCTGGCCTGTCCTAATTTAACATATATACAACATTACATACCCCAACATATTGCCCAGTAAGACTTCGTAAGTGAACACAATGATGATGGCGGCATTATTTTGTTTACAGGATAATCCATACAAGTAGAATTTGGACTGCACCAAAGACACTATGAGGAAAAAGAATGAAAAATAAAAACAAGTTCATGAGGAAGTATGAACCAAACTTATTATTAAATCAGCAGTTTTATCAAGGTTATAACCAATGCTTTTACAACATTATCAGTATCAGCACTGGCAATTTGATCTATATAAATACTTAAAGTTTAATTTTTTTCTTAATTGCTTAATATTTACACCCCATCTTTATTGCACTATTCCAGACAGTTTTCATAATACTCTTGCCTCCTATATTCCCATATCCGTCTGAGGTAGATTGGGCTGAAAGAGTGGCTGTCTCAATCACCCAACCAGTGTTCATAAGAGAGGAGTAAACTTTGGAATTTTTTAATATAAAGTCCAGGATCTTAACACTTAACACTATAACAAACATTAAGAGTGAAAATTCGTCATGTCACTTTTTTCAGTCCAGTCACAACTTAAAATTGTTCTTAAAATAGTTGTAAGTCAACTTCTTTAAATTAACCAAAATACAAGTAGTCCTCAGCTTATGACTAGCAAATGTTCAAAGTTAAATGGACCCCTAAAAGTTACAAGTTGTAAAGTTCAGACAGCCAGGCCCACCTTCTCTATGACCACATGACTACATTTTGGGTTTCAACAACTGGCTCCCACTTATTGCTATTTACAGGGTCTGTAATCTACACTTTTGCCAAAAATCAGCATGTTCCTCCAGTTTTTGGCAAAACCACCCACAGCAATTAATGGGGGTTCCTTAACAATTGCTGATTCACTGAATGACTGTAGCATTTGCTTAAGGTCATGGCACTGCACTTAAGAATTGCTATAAAAAGGTTACAAAATTGGGTTAGCCAAATGATTACCATTTTACAGCCATCATGGCTTATGCTCATAATAGGCAAGGTCCATTTCTTTTGTAAGTTGAGAACATCATATTATTTCCCATTCTTTATCTTGGTAGCTAAAAATATATTTTATACCAATCTGACCAAGAAATTAAAATGTAATTTCCCAGGAATTCAGAATCTTTATACTGATTTACTTATAAAATTATTCTGTTTAACAATTACATTTATGAACAATGCAATGATGAAATCCAGATGTATCTTTCTTAAGAGTAATGCTGGCAAAGCTACAGTAATTTCCCTGCTGCAATTTATCATCCAATTATCAACATAACTCATCATCCCAGGAATTCAGGACTTAATGATTCTAAAACATTTATGTTGCTTTAACAATTTCAATATGGCTTAGAAGGTACTTCTTGTGAAAAAAATTCAGGCTGCATAGATACTATTTTTATTAGAAAATTGGGGCTGGAAGTATCAGAAAATTTTATCAGTCTTCTTTCCTTTTTCTACACACTTTAGTGGATTTACATCTGTAAAACAATTAACTTGAGCTGAGTAAGAAAAGGGAGCATTTTAAAACATTACTAACAAAATAATGGCTATTTACTTGACTGTTGCAATGTCAGGCTTTTCTGAGGCCAATTAGCTGTTCTGTTCTGCTTCCTGAAAAAAAGGGAGTCAAACAACTGAAGGACCCTGCCTTAATGATCCCACTCATGAATGAGGAGGGGAATTTTGCTTATTCAAGTTTCTACAATTTCATATCCTAATTTCTTATTCCTAGACACATAACCAGATTAATGAAACATGGTGTGACTCTTGCTTCGCTGACTGTATTTTGCTGTTAGGATCTTCCCACCCTCCTTTTATCAATGATGTTCTGGCCTACTTGTCACTGTTTCTCTCTTCTAATATATCCTCACTTTTGTTCTTTTCTTTCTCTTTTCTTGCTGAATCTAAAGTTCTGACTATAGCAAAAGAATAGAAGAATTTTTAATTAAATGTCTATCCTACAACAAGGGAAAAATATTGGGATAAATGCTATAGTCGAATAATAAGGTCATTGTTATAAATTAAGCCATTCTGTATAAAAGTTTATTATTCCTCTGCAATATTAATCTGAACTAAACAAGTGTTTATGCATGAATAGTTCACAATCCAAATTGAGGAAAGTGAAACAAAAATCAATATTGATTTTAAGCCATTATTAGAATTCACCTGGACACGAGATAACTGTGATATGAATTCATGCCAAGAGAGTCATTTTTAATTAAAAAAATACACAATATTGGTGGTCCTCAACTTATGACTGTAATTGTTCACAGATTAAGTCATAAGTCATTACAACTGTCAACCCAGTTATCACATGGCCAAACCCAATTTTACAACTTTTGTTGCAGTTACGCAAACATCATGTTCATTAAATAGTAAGATAGTTTAAGGTAATACTGTGATTGTATGAATCCAGTCTACCTAATGGGTGTTTTCTGTGGAAGTAAAAACCAAAAACTAACAAAGACCACTGACAATCATGGTCATGTGACTGTGGGATGTTGCAAACAGCTGTAAAGACAAGCCAATTGCCAAGCATCCAAAATGTGAGCATGTGGTTTTGGGGAGGTTTGCAGCTATTGTAATTTCAAAATTAGGTCATAAGTAGCTTTTTTTATATATAATTTCAAATGATTAGTAAGCAACCAGTTGTAAATCAAGGATTACCTGTAGTCACGTTTAATTCAGTTTTAATATATGCTGTACATTAAACACATTCATTTGTAGAATTCAGAGACAGCTTTTTCTTTCATGTTATGACAAGCCATGCTTAGTAAATAATTTACAAACTCATATTTATCTCAGTCCTTGATTCACCCCTCCTTTCAGACTTTTTTGTTTTCCTTCATGAATAATTAAATATATTAAGATTTGGTACTTAACAAATCACAGCTTGTACAACCAACTGGGTAAAACTAAAATTGTGATTTAACACAATTTCAAAAAAGGGATTAAGAGCCCACATAGGAAGAATAAATTTGAAGTTTCAATTACTAATTACCAAACCATGGCTTATTCCCATCAATGAAATACTTTCTTTTTCCAAATATTTATGACACCTTCCTTATATTTGAAAACTCAGCAGAAAGCTGCTGGCTACCACAAAGATAAAAAGAAGCTGTAACTCAAAACTGCATCTTTACTGTATACTAGGGAATGGTAACCATAACAGAGAGCTGACAACTGCTGAGTGGGGTAGAAATACAAATTCATAATTTATAGCCAGCCAGATCCCAAACCTTTTGTGCTCTCCTTGCAGCTGCACCCTTCTTTGAAAATTTGGATTTCTTATCTATATCCCTCAGTGTCCAAATATGGCAGTCTTTATATTCTCTGCATTCCAACTCTTTTGTTCACATAGCCCACCATTGTAGGGTGAAAATCTTTAAGTCACTGAGCTCTAATTGTTGTCTTACAGTTGCCAACAATCTATTATTTACTGATATCAAACGAATGTTTACATTTTAAAAAAAAAATCTGTCCCTACCTATAAAATACAATAAAAAATAGATAAAAATTTCCCCTGGTTAAATAAAAATGAAAATACTTACTGCAGTATTTTTTATGCACATTTCACATTTCATTCCAGTAAAATCAGAACATGCTGGAAAAAAAGAAAAAAAATGCATGGGAAAGTTTAAATCTGAAGGTTGTAAATTTTCTGACAAAAATGTATAGAGCAGCAAAAGCTTTTTAGATCCAAGAGAGTCAAAATTTCAGAGTGAATCAAATATGTATAACTACTTCAAAAGCTAATGCTTTTCAGGATGCTAGGCTTTAGAAAGCTTGTTATATAAATTTCAAATACACCTAAATAAAGTACTGTTATTGAGCAGCAAAG
Organism: Notechis scutatus; assembly: GCF_049901735.1. Lineage (NCBI taxonomy): Eukaryota > Metazoa > Chordata > Lepidosauria > Squamata > Elapidae > Notechis > Notechis scutatus. The sequence continues at coordinate 51,125,166 of NC_142025.1, read as the reverse complement.
TACATTTTATAATGAATTCCATATTGTGACATAGTAAATATGCTCAAAACTAAGTTGCAAAGCATATTCAATGTATATCTGTAGTACTGTACAAAAACATTAACTAGAATAAAATGAAAATAGTATCTATAAACATTTATTTTTTTATATCTTGTAAGCAGCATTTTCTAGTAATTTTTAGCTACAGAATAGTCTTAAGAACTGCAACCATTTCAGGAAAATTTCCTTGTAAAGTAATTAAAAACTAACTTACATTTACATATTTTACAACATTTCACTTGGGTATTTTAAATAGTTGAGTTCTATTAATTTAAATGGAAACTTCTGCAGAAACTGTGACCCAAGAACTATAGAGTAACATAAAAATGGACTGCATCTGCCACATGCCATAGGCAGATTAACATCCCCTTTTTTATTCTGAAATTCTTCCCTCTCCTTCCCAACACACTTTTAATTATAAAAAACTAAAGCCACTTTAAATGACTTCTAGATCAGGTTTCACTGACACACAAATTAACTGAACTAAGGACTGATGTACAGTCAATGTGTAGGGAGAAGCAGAGATTTCAATATGCTTGCCACTTTCCCAGAGCATCCTTCCGCTGGTGCCACACTGGGAGGGAAAAGGCAGGATGAGGCAGACAAAGCCAAAGTCATTCACTGTACGGTCATTAATTGGAGTAATAAAGCAAGACTGCTTTGGGAAAAGAGCGTGAAAGATGAAAGAAGAATTTGCAATCAGCAAGCCCTGGCAAAGTGGAACATGTTTTTCCATGCAAGGGAGAATACCATCTTGCCCAATCAATAAAAGATAGTTGCACTATGTGTGCAGCCCCTGCCAGCTCCACTCTCCCCCTTGTATCCTGCTGCTGCATTCTTGTCAGTGTCTCTCCAGAATCACAAGGTGCTTTTTTCCAAAAAGCAACTGGATTTTTTTTTCTTTTGAAAACATTTCACTTCCAATACAAGAAGTTCCTTCAGTTCAGAATTAAAGGTTTCTTGGATGAGAAACATTAAAAAAAAAAAAAAGTCCCGTTGTCTTTTGAAAGCACCTTTGGGACAATCATGATCTGGATGATTTAAGAATCTTCACAGACGTCTCTCCAGAGTTTTTCTCATTCATCACCTCAAGAGCTGTGCCTAGATGAGGGTTCATGAAGGAATAATCTTACTCCTTTGCATCAACTGCCTCCCTCCCAATGCTGCACATCCCAAACATGGTTCAGTTTCTGCTCCAGGCAAGCCATTTTCTGCCTGTGTCAGTCCTACAGAAGTTGTACATACTTGTCAAATTTAGTCTGTTTTCCATTAAAAATAATCTGAACTAATTTTTCAGGAAACAGTTGTGCGGCAGACATAGCTAACGGAAGACCTAATTTTCCCTTCAAGAGAATTGCTAATAATTTTATTTATTGGCAGCTTTTGATTAGACAGGATAATTATAGAAAGAATCATAACTTTAAGACATGTTAAAATGTTTTTCTTATAATTGCTGTGAAGAGTGTCAGAAGTCATTCTGTATATTTATTTTTCCTGCTGTACTTTTAGCTTACTTTTTGACTTTTAATTAATTTGTATTATTCTGTATTTTGTTGTTCAATAGCAAACAAACTGAATATTGATGTTCTGATTAATATAAAATCTTGCAAGATAAGCAGCTGAAGTGAAACAGCAAAATAACTTTCCTTCAATAAAGTGTTTAATTACATTTACTGTGAAACTATTCATTGACCTTGGAAACTTTTGTACCAATGTATGAAAATTGTTATAGACAGGGCAAACGAATCACATGACTATGACAATGAGAGTTCTTTGCCCTAATCCATCAACTCAAAAGAAAAACGTTCAAAATTTGCATTTTTAAAACGAATATGTTGGGATTGAATAAGCTACAAATTACTAGAAAATAAAAATCATTTAGTAAATTGGAACTTAAAATGATTAACTCTCATACTATGACTTCACCTTCAGAGATATTTTAATTCAAAAATGTTATTGAGAGGTAAATAAAATTCCTTCTAGTCTTAACCTAAAGTGTCTCATATGCCTGTTCTTACCTTACATTTTAAAATACCAACAATACTTTATTTCAAAACCCATAATACCCTGTCTAATTCAGTTTCAACTATTTTGTGAAAAATATAGGAAGTGCAACCTGCAATAAAATCAGGCAGCTCCTATAAGTTTCAGCTAAATCATCATTTCTTTTAAAAGGAATGTCGTTTCCACAACCTCTTAAAAGAAAAGGCCCAAACCTTGAAGGACCAGGTAAATTCTGTTAACTGTAACCATTTGATGCTCATTGAAATTAAGATGAATTAATTAAGCTTGAGGGTTAATACAGGTTCAGGGAAGGTGGAGTAAACAGAGGAGGTCAACACAAGAGAAGGAACTGTATCCAAGGAAATGTTTAGGTCAAAGTAAAGGAGGAAACCAGGTTACTGGAAAGGATATGTTCATCTGTAAAAGACAGAAGGGGAGGGTCCAATTAAAGCTGATTATTTTTAAAGACGCCCAACAAGACACCCTGGGGCGGGGCGAATGTACGAAAAGACTACACCCCGAGGCAGAGTTCCTGAGTCTTGTCACCTCCGGAGCCATCAGGTTTGTGACTCTCAAAATACCGAGCCAGTAGGACGGGGCTGGACTCTTTCTCCACATCTGCAAGACGCCTCTCGGCCAGAGGAAAACGGGGGAAGCGCCGGTATCCTGAAAGGACTCTGGAAATATGGACGCCAAGAGAAGAGGGAAAAGGACTCTCTCTCTCCCCCCCCTCCCCACCGCCGAAAAGCTGCACATGAGGCGGGAAAGGAAGCCGAGCCTGAGCGGCGGGCCATGCTCCCTCCCGCAATGCAGCCCCACACACCCCGCCGGGCCAGGGAGACAGGACCGCTCCTTGCTTACACGGAGCAGGAGTTGGCAAAGGCGACACAGAGGACACCGTGTCCAGTTCCATCGTCGGACAGATGCATAGCAAGACACACAGGACGGCCAGGGTCGAAAGAAGCTGCCAGGAGGCCATAGTCACCACCATCAATTCACCCGACGCCAAACCGACAAACTTCGCACTTCTCCTCCCACCTTCTCATAGAATTCAGGGACAACTTATTCCCTTATTCGCGCAAGCGCACTTAGAACTGCGTGGGCTAGGCCCAGGCCTCCCAGCGAATAAGAACTCTCGCTACCGCCCACGTGGTCTTGATGCGTTTACTCCGCCCCTCGCGGGACCGCTCTCGATCCGCGGTGCAGTTTCTAGAAATGAAGGTTGCTGGGGGTCGGGGGATCATTGGCTGTGCTGTAAACAAGGCGGGTGGCGGGTTGTATGAAGTATTTCTATAGGGCAGTGTTCCTCATCTTTCAAGAGGGATGGACTCCAACTCCCAGAATTCCTCAGCCAGTAGGGTGGGTCCAAGAATTGAAATGCATCCCTCTTTAAAGTCGTAGTGGAGATTGAGAAACTCTGCATGCTTGACTGGGGAACTCTGGGAGTTGAGGTCGAAGTTGCTGACGTTGAGAAACGCACCTTGACCAAGTATTTTAAGGAAACAGATTGGAGCATCATTTTCTTTGGTGGAAAGTTGCTGACTGTTACCTAATGCAATGCATGCATTATCTCTGTTTGAGACTGCTGTGAACTGCAAACCCCAGGCAAGGTCTCATTTAACAATTTTGCCAGACAAAAAGCTTAAACGAATTCTTAAGTTGTCTCATTCTTTTCAAATTCTTTGCTAGAGCCGTATGAAGATCCTTCAACTATGATTCTCAACCTATATGGCTATAACTTTTTTAAAAAAACGAATTACATGAGTTATTTTGAAGGAAATATAAACAGGGATTGCACTGTCAATTAATGCAAGCTCTTTAGGTTACCAGTAAAATAACACCTTACCTTTCCCATTTTTAAGAAAATGCTGGAGAATACAGCACAGTCTTGAACTTACAACTGTTCATGCATCAACTACTGAAAATATGATGGTACTGAATGAAGGGACTTGTAACCTGTGCCCAAAGTTATGGCATCCCTGTGAACAGGTGAACACATTTTGGGTGTTAGGCAGCTTAAGTGCAGTTCCAAACACAAGGGTACTGTGACTTTCCCCACCAACCTATCTTCCACCACCACCATCATCTCAGTCATCAATCTAGCTAGTCCATCAGCCTGTGCAAATAAGGCTGGCCCCAGGGCCACTAGCTTATGGAAAACTGCTCAGCTCACCAGACCAGCCCCACTTCAGATTTTTTTTTTCAGCTGACACACCAGTCTATGCAAAGTGTGGCCTCTTGCCTCCAACCAGGCTCCGTTTTTTGTGATTCTTTGAAAGCTGATTTGGAGAAGGCACATCCAAGCTCCTGACTCCATCTGTTTAATGACCCACAAGCTCAATTAGCAACCACAATTGTGATTCTGTGCCCAATTGTGGTCATAAGTCTACAAATCTTTAGCAATTGTTCAGTCAGAACTGTGATGAGTTAATTCTGCAATAGATCCTGGCATTTATGACCTTCACAGGTCTGTAAAGCAAAGGAAAGCTGATTTCAGATCCTAAGCAGAGTTGTGGTTTCACATAGTGACTGTTTTGCTTAATGCCTGAAATGCTTGTCCCAATTGTAGTTGTTAAACAGTAAAAACCATCTTCAAATCTTTAACCACTACCTTTTGAATCCTGCCCCCCCCCCTCCAAAGCCCAATGAGAATATTTTGGAAACCTAGGATACTTAACTAGGAAGGTCTAATTTGGAAAGCTGAATGAAAAGAGCAGAGTGAATGAAAAGACAGACATGAGATACATATAGGTCTAATTCTTATGGTATACTAAAGCATAGTGTAAGTAGTATTGTTCACCTTAGCAGGAATTTGTACTATTACAATGAAGAAGACTTTTGTATATATCAATCAATGTATTGTCAATCATTGCAAAATAATGTTTTATTTTTTAATTAAAAATACAACTACACAAAACTATGAGATATTAAATGTCAAACCCAGATTTCTTTACAGTAAGCAACTCTGATTAAATTAATACATTTCCATGCAACACAAAGATAAATTTTATTCTAAAATGAGTGGTGGGATTCACGTCCAAAATTTTGCATTTGAAAAATTACTCTATTTAAATCATGCTAGGCAAGATAAGATTCAAAAGAAACAGATTAATGTTATACCCAAGTCACAGTTTAATAGCTTCTGCATGCACGGGCAGTCAACACTGTCAAAAAGCCAATTTATAATAAATATTAAGAAAATATACAAAATCCAACTAGACAAACAATTCAAATTTTCTTCAGCATCAGTGAGGGATACTGTCTATCCACATTGCTGGGGAATGAGACAAATGGCACAGAGCTGATTCTATTACTCTGATGCCACTTAACATGCTGGCACTGATGGTAATTTTCTCATTTTGCTTAGAGGCCTTGTACTCTTAAAACAGAAAAGCAAGATGGGCAGTATTGAGCTTCAGATTTTGTGAGGTAGACCATTGGTAATTGAGCAAGATTTGACTGGGTTCCTATGTTTATAGCCTGTCTGGACACATATAAAGACTACAAAATGATATAGTTTTATATAACTTTATTAACTATATGACTATAAAAACAGGAGCAGTCAGCTCCTGTTCAGTTGCCTGTGGTCCATGTGACAGACAACTTTGTCTCTGAAGATGCTAGATAGAATTGCTGCAAAACATCAGAAAATCTGTTCCCTAAACCAGTCACTAAAATCCTGAAGCTCAACACTGTTAAACAAATACTGGCGTGAAAACCTATCCCCAGAAAAGCAAATTAGTATTTGCAAAATCCTAATACATTGAGTTAGAATCCATAAAAATATAGAACTTTAATGTAGAACAGCTACCTATGGAGTCATGACCAAACTGAAACATAGCAATCCTTGATAGCATTCTCCGAGCCATCTTCTTCAAATATTAAAAGCACCAGCCATAATACAAAGTGTATCCTCTACCATCTAATGAAACTCACCCAGCTCCCAAAAGATCAGCCTGACATACTTTCTTTCAGAGAACTCGAGCTAACAGAGTACAGAGTACATAATGGAATATTTATTTTGGAAAACAGTTCCACTGTTTTGGGTATGTGGCTGAGTATGTGGCTATATCCATGCCACTTCAATCTATAGAGTACGCTTTTTCTTTTTTCTTTTGTTTACATTCAATTGTGTCTGATTATCAGAAACTGTCTGGACAAGTCCCTGAAGTTTTCATGGCAAGTTTTCAGAAGTGGCTTGTCATTGCCTCCTTCCTAGGGCTGAGAGACCAAGTTCGCCCAGCTGGCTTTGTGCCTAAAGTTGGGTCTAGAACTCACTGTCTCCTGGTCTCCTTGATACCTTAATTATTATACAATATCCTCAACAAAGGGTAAAACAGAACCTCTAAGCTAGGTACATCAGCCCCATCATTTATATTGCATAATGTAACTGATATATTGTATGCTAATTGTTTTCGTACCTCCTTAGTTTTTATACAAGGAGCTTAAAGCAGTATTCATAGGACGTCCTTTCATTTTTCCTGCAAAAACAATTACGTGAGGTAGGTTGGCTGAGAAAGAGCTACTAGCTCAAAATCACCCATCAAGCTTCTAAAAGACTACAGGTAGATAAGAATCTGAACCTCCTCATTTGTTGTCCTACTCATTAGTAAGATGAGAATTGAAGCAGAAGAAGAGGAAATGATCAGAATGCAGCTGTTTTATTTCCCTAAGATTTCTAAATTCTCCAAAAGACAATAGAAACTGAATACCTGAATGGGAGAACTGAAAACATTGTTATATGTTTGTCATTGACACAACAACTTAAAACTTGCCCTGCATTTTGAAGCTGTTTTTATGTGTAGCTCTCATTAACTGCAGCTATTTGAAGGGAATTGTACTCATTTCCCATTTATGAAGTTCAAGTGCAAATATAAATCCTTTCTAACATTCTATTTTTAGTTGTAAACAGTGCAAACATCACCGTTAAAAGTGTTACATACTCAACATTTCTGAGAAATTCCTGATTCAAAACAAAGTTAAAAGGTCTCAATGACACAGGTTGATGTGTATATAATTGGAATGGTAAATGCAAAATAAACATTAATATAGAACAATTTCCAATAATTTACCTAAAGAAATGAAGTTCATAAACAAAACTTTGCTTTCTTCAATTATTTTTTTAACTATTTTTACTGTTTAAAGCAAATTAAAAAGTAATATTCTTAGAAGTCAATAAGAAAGATATTAGATTTAGTTCAATTTCCAGGATATGTTTAAAAGCTTTTGAAAATTCTTATTCGCTTAAAAAAAGAGATCAAATAGCATACTCTAAAGTTCGTATCTGCTTCTGGTAATACTTAGAAAACAGTAAATACCGGAAAATTGAGGCCGGGGGGATCCTTCTGAAAGCACAAGAACATTGTTTCTGCAAAAGAAACAATGTGAGATCTACAACCAAGCCAATATGCTTGTAACAATACAGCAAATGTTTATAATGATAATCTCATCTTCAAAATTGTAATATTATACAAAAATATTCTATACTCGGTATAATTTATTTGGAACATGGCTTTCAGGAATCCACTTATAAAAAGTAACCCATAAATGTAATTCTGTACTTATTTTTAAAAATAATCTAAAATCAGAAAGGTATTTTTCAATAGAGAGGAAGATTTTCTTTTGTTAACAAATATTTAGAATACTTATGATTTTAAGTATAATGAAAAAACTCACATTAGCTATAAAAATATTTGATAATAGAGATACATACCATGGTAGCATAAGCCCTTAGGCAATAGCAGTCCAACTGATCTACACTTTTGATTTTGCCTCCATAATCAGTCCTGAGACTATTCTGATATTGATGTTACGCTACTCATAGTTTGTCTGTAAACAGACTTTTACATAATTTCCTTTGTTGAAAAAAAAAGCTTTAAAGTTTTTCTTTAACCAAAAAAACGTTTCTTAGGCAATGTAGTTTTACTCCTGCTTATTAGCATTGTGCTTCTTTAGAAATGGCAATCTTCATAGGAACAAAGTTAACAAACATTAAAAAATGTTGACAAATATATTTTGTATATGCATAATGAAACACAATAGGCCCAGGATTGAATGGGTACATAAACTATTACTTTGCATACTAAATGTCAAATTATTACAGGTAGTCCTCAACTTATGAACACAACTGAGCCCAAAAATTTGTTAAGCAAGGCATTTGTTAAATGACCGTTGCCTCATTTTACGACCTTTTTTTGCCACAATTGTTTAGTGAAGCACTTCAGTTGATAAGTTAGTTAAGTGAATCTGGCTTCCTCATTGACTGATCACATGATCTTGGGACACAGCCACGGTCTTAAGTATGAAACAGTTGCCAAGCATTTGATCACATGATCATAGGGATGCTGCAAAGGTGTTAACTGTGAAAAACAGTCCTAAGTCACTTTTTTTATTGCTGTTGTAACTTTGAACAGTCACTAAATGAACTGTTGTAAGTCGAGGACAGCTTTAGACAAAATCAGTTTATCATTTGTAAAAATAAGAAATGACTATCAGTGGAGAAAAGATTTAAACTACAAATGTTTCAAATTAGAGGGATACTACAGTTAGTCCTTGACTTATGATCACAAGTCTAAAGTTTCTGTTGCTAAGCAATATGGTTAAATGAATTTTTCCCCATTTTATGATCTTTCTTGCCAGTTGTCAAGTGAATCACTGTAGTTAAGAAAAACAATTGTTAACTGAACCTGGCTTCCCCACTGACTTTTTCAGAAGTTTGCAAAAGGTGACCACAGAACCTGGGACACTGCAAACTTTGTAAATACATACCAGTTGACAAGCATCCAAATTTTAATCACCTAATGATGGGGATGGTGCAATGGGTCGTGTGAAAATCGGTTAGAAGTCACTTTTTGCAGCCTTCAGTCACTAAATGAATGGTCGTAAGTCGAGGACTACCTGTAGACTGGAAGGAAATAGAAGTAGTCCTTGACATGTGACCACAATTGAGACTAGAATTTCCTTTGTAAGTCACTGCAGTTAAAAAATGTGATCAGATTGGATTTTACAACCATTTTTATAATGAAGTGAATCACCACAGTTAAGTAATTCATGTGATCATTAAGCAGATTTACCATGCCCAATGGACATTTTTAATTGAAATCAGCTGGGAAGATAGTAAATTGTGATCATGTAACTGCTGGATGCCAGTCATAAATGAAAGCCATTAGCCAAGCACCCAATTTGTGATCACATGATCAAAGGGGTAGTGTTCCAGACATAAGTACAAGTTGTAAATTATTTTTTTCTGGGGCCGTTGTAACTTTGAACCATTGTTAAACAAATAGTTGTAAGCTGAGGACTACCTGCACTTAACTGTTTCACATACTGGAAGACAAACAGCACGATGGCATTTTTCAGTACTATATTTTATGGAAGAAACTTGAGTTCTGCAAAAGTAAGATGATACTAAAGTTTGTTATTTATAAACTTACAAAAACTGCTGGTTTCAAAGGCCCTTAAAAGTTTGCAGTTGCTTCTAGTATTTCAGCCTGCTCATTCCTGTTTCTTATCAATCTAGGTAATAAAAGTAAACGTCACCAAATTACACATACCCTTGCTATAGTTGCAGAAGTTGCTAAGCTGTGGGAACTTGTAAATGTTAGCATAAGGGGAGAATACACAAAGGAATGTTTGCCTTTCTTAACCCATTCTTTTAAGAAGTACGTGTAACCACAGGGATGTCAATTTCAATGGCAGAATGCCGTGATCGCGCAGAATATGGCTGGGAAGCATAGCTGTGCACACTAGGGGCATGCGAATATAGAGGCTGCCAGAAAGGAGAAGGTAAAGTCTTGCATGCACAGTACCAGAGGCATAAGAGAATAGCTGTAAATAATAAGCCACCTGCACTGGCAATAGCAATGTAAACAGAAATGTCAAAAGTGAAAACAGGCTCATATTTTTGATTCAGGTCTCTATTATGAAAGATGACCCAAACTGATGGTATCAGGCAAATGACGCACGCAAGAAGAAAGAAAAGGCCGGCCACAAGATGGCAGCCTGCACTATTGATGAGGCATCTGACCTGCTTGATGTTGGGCACCGTGGATACAAAGGCTGTGTTACACATGCCAATTAAACAGAGAAAAAGGGCCAAGACTGTGGTCAACATGCTAATAGGAAGAGCCAACTGGAGGACACGCAAATCTAGCTGATCGACTGCTGTATACCACTCGGTGTCATAAATGACACAGTCTTTGCTGCCATCAGAGCGAACACACTTAATCCACAGCCCAGTGTAAACGGTCACGTTCTTCTCATTTTTGTTAAAGGTGTAGAGTCGCATTTGTCTCCAGTTTGGAAGCAGTGCAGCAGCAATGAGTCCTGATAAAGCAGCTGTTCCAGAGAGGAAGGCTAGGACTGTCGCAGCATGAACGTCCCGGCAGCCCATTGCAATCTGTGAAAAATGGTTCCTGGAAAAATTGGGAAAGAGCACCAAGTTAACTTGTATAAAGATTCATTTCATTGTTCCTCAGGATTTCTGGTCTGTCAGCCACTGAAGGGAGCCTAAAGGAGCCTCTTGTTCTGACCAAGGCTTCCCGAGACCATAATTAAGCACACACTTAGTCCAAACAACTCTTGCTTTATTTCAATGCTGGGAATTATGTTCATTCCCAGCCCATAATGAGTCCCAAACGGTCCCTCAAGATAAGCACCCACCTTTATCTCCTTTGAATTGCTGCCAACAAACTAAAGTGCCAAATTAACTGGAAAAAAAAAACACCAAATGAAGTACAAAGTCCATACAGAGCTTCAAGGTTTAATCCGAATAGAGCGAACGACTTTGCTTCCTGCAAAGGTTTCTTTACCTTTGCACTTACTTTATATCTTATAGGAGGGGCAATCACCTCCAAGCCTTACTTGTGAGTCATCCCTTTTGTTTTAGCTGCTCTTGCCTTCTGGCAGCTCTGCGCATTGGGAACTGGCTCCCCTTTTTCCTCTGCCTCACTGCTGTCAGAGTCTGGAGGCTCTGGAGTCAGCACACAACTCCCAGATGGCTCTGGCCCCATCTCTGCATTGGACACAGGACCATCGTCCTAGTCCTCCCCAGACTCCCAGACTGGTCCCTGTTCTTCCCCACTGCCCAATTCTTCTGTCATCTGCACAGGCTGCTGGTGAACCACACCACTGGGGTGCACAAAGGGCAGTTAGAGCCTGTAGGCCAAGGCATGCTACTTCCCATCCAGCAACCCAAGGGACTTGCAGGACACAGCCTGCTTGCAGCCAGGCCTTAAAGCAGCCTAAAACTAAGCAATAGAAACCACCAGAGCAGGAGGCTGTTAAACCTTTTAGGCCCAGTCTACTTCTTATCCAGCATTGCAGGCACTTTTAAGTCTTGACCCTACCCCACATTCAGCTCCAGGGCCCAAGGGCACCCAACTTACCTTTTTGGGTTTTTGCAGAGTAGCCTGGCTGATGCAATGCAAGGCTCAGCTTTCTTGCAAAGCTGCTGAAATAATAACAATAACAATCATCATCATCATCCTTTATTATCAATTGGCTGAGCCTCCCTTAGTTCACCGCCCCAACATAATACATCTCAATAAATCATAGTGAAAAAAGAAAATCCCTAACTCAGTAAATCATATTAACACAATCCTCTGTACATATATGTGCATAACATTACATCATATTGCACCAATGTGAACATGTTGCATGTTGCGCAGACTCTGCGAGTCTATCATACTCGTAGTTACGGAGTTATGATGTTATGTTGTATTCAGGAGTCTGACAGCCCATGGATAAAAGCTGGTCTTCTAGCCTGTTTGTACTATTGGCTATGCTTCTATATCTCCTGCTCAATGGTAGGAGAGTGTGTTGACTAGGGTGTGAATCATCTCTAAGGATTTTCCTCACTCTGCTAAGGCAGCAAGTTCTGGTGATTTCATCCAGTGATGTCAGAGGACTATGATGTTTTGTGCTATGCTCATCACAACTTCACTCTATTCTGCAAGCAAGCAGTACTTAAGAGACTGTTGGGATTTTTTAAGGAGGCTCCACAAATAAACAGAGCACAGCTAAACTTTGGAGGCTGAGGCTTGCAGAGACCCCACAGGATAGGTGAGGGAGATAGCTGTAGGGGAAGCGGGGCACTGCAATTTCCTGCGGTTGGTCATAAGAGTGAATAATGGCAGGGGCACTGAAGTGACTGTACGACTAAGGCAGGGTCATAAATACCTTTGGATGGTCTATCATAACTTCAAACAATCGCCAAGCTGTAAGTTAATGACTAGTTATAATATATTAAATTTGATCACAAAAAGTAATATTTAATACAAGTGCTCAATTAATTTATTTGAAATGGTTTCTACTTCTTGATCTATATTCAACAATACCTTTAATGGCAAAGGAATGTAATTTTAATACAAAAAGCTATGTTACACTAAACTTCCAAAAAATGTAAAAACAGACTCAATCACTGAACACTTGTCTATTTGTAATTTTAGCTATAGTACAAGCACCTACAGAATTTGCTGGATTTTAATTAAAACTAATTTGCACTGGTCTAAACTTAACCATGTTATTAACTGTTCAAATATAAGCCAAGATAAGTACTATTCTTCAGCCCTGAGAATGGAATTTAACTTGAAGGTATAATTAAATTCAGATTAATAGAAGAACTCACTTAAATAGATCAATGTTTCTAGAGCAAAGATAGCTATATTTTGAGTCAGTGGCCATGTTTGCATACATTTATAAGACAGGATTCCAATGAAATTCAATTTATCATTAATAAGCTGAATGTTAGCATACTTAGCTCATTTCACTCGCATTTTGCTCCTCACATTTACATGACTGTTAAACGTACAGAAATACAGAAGCATAACATGATGCCCAAACTCACCTTGGAATCTTTGTTCTGCATGAATGCAAAAAAAGCAACTCTAAAATATTTCGATTCCATTGTAAAAAGTACCCATACCACAGCAAAATATCTAATTTCAGACGTTTTTGTTTCTTAAGTTTTTCTTTTCATTAATCTGTTGACATCGGTAAACTTCTTTTTGAAATGTCTGGCCCTTTACTATTTTTAATAGATGCATTTACAATTTACAATATTGCTCTACACAGATGCATAGTTGTCCTGGACTTGTGTACTTAAACTAGACGTAACTTAAATATTACACTGAAGGAGAGCTGTCATTGTCATTTTTAGCATTCACAGTAAGCTGGTCAATCAACTGTGTAATATAATTTTGGATCAGATGACTTGAAAACACTTTCCTGTCAACTGTTTCACTCACATTTTGATATATCAATGGTACAGAACATGAACTGAAACTACGATGCTACATTCTTCAATTTATCCTGCAAATACTAAAATGAATGAAACTGACAACCACCAACTCCTTATATAAACAAAACATATTTTAAACCAGTTTGTGCCTGCAGGCAAAATATCTAATATATAAGAATCTTATAAATTATATATTCTTATAGATTATATATTCTTATATAATCTATAAGAATAAGTAGCATCAACATATCCTTCATTACCTTTCTCCAAGACAGTATTATTTTCTCAAGGGCAATATTTTAGGTGAACACTTTTATTTTTCTGTTTGTGCTCCTCAACATTATGTTGAAGGCACATTAAAAATAAGTTTGTATCATTTCCAGGCAGCAAATCTCTCATTCAAATGTCTGAGTGAGGCATGCTTTTTCTTAATTTCCAGTTGCAAGAATGGTGTGTATACACGTAACTATATTGTGGAGATATGTCCATATAGAGAATCCAATGCCAAGTATGTAAAGCATTGTATACACACCCAGTCCCTAAATATAGTAAAATGCAGTTGTCACTCTTTTTAACACAGGAAACATGAATCCTAACCTACTGAAAATCAATTATGTTGATTAAGCTTTTCTATAGCTTCATGTATATACCACCGTCCTTAAACTGGTCATCTGCCCACCCACCCCCAAAAAAACCAACCCCAATTCATAATTCTAAGTATTCAAAATCATTCGAAGAACATAAAAATATGCACAATGTTTTCAACATAATATATCTCAAATCAGAGAATGGAACCAAAATAGATATGACACAGGCCATGCAAACTTCATTCAGACCCCTCTATACGGTATATGATTAAATAACAAAACCAGGAAAACATGTTGTAATATGGTAAAGACACCTACTTGTACACTGTATCTAACCTTCAGTTCCAATTACTGTAAACAAGAAAAATTAAAAATCATTATCAAACTGAAACATTCAAAAACAACCAAATAAAAACAATACAAAGTATTTTGTTTGCATTACTATTTATGGCTAAAATGATGAAAGAAACTCACAGTAAGTTACAGCAGATGAGTGATATTATGATTCAAGACAACATATGAACACCTATTTGAAACATACAATTAACAAACAATATAATTAGAGTTCTACCAGCCAACTTGATTCATCATGTGCCTCAAAGCAGCCAACCAGAAAAATCTGTAAAGACTATTTAAAGATAGGGGTGTTGCCCTTCACAAATTTATTCAATTTCAATTCATCTAAATCAGATCCCATGACAACTTGTGACATTAAATCTTACAAAGCAGTATCTATTTTTTCTCATCTATCCCACAAAACCTTTTCATAGGATGACCCCTAATTTTAAAGAATTTTTTAAAGTGTTTTCTTCCAAGTATTAGAATATTTGGTTCATAGGAATAGACTCTACTAGATAGGCAACAAGTTCCCCTCCAGGATGTTGTTGAAGTACAATTCCCATCCACCTCCCTCATCATTCAAACCATACTTGTTAGAAATGCTGGATCTTGAGCTTCAGGAATCTCTTTGTTATCAGAATTAGCCAATTTTGCATTGTAGATAAGCCTCTGACACTCGATGAGGCAGAGTTGCACTAAGTATAACAAATCGTAATTATCATTATACAATCCATTTCATTGAAATGAACAATACACCCATAAAAATATGACACAGCCGTAGCGATCTGGACCGACAGAAATCTCATTATGTATAATAAAAATTGGCATCTTTGTTGATAAGCAGACATCAAATCTCCCTTTTCTAACCTGCTTCCCACGCACAATGCACACAATTACAAACGCCGAATCCATCTTCGATCTGCCGGATTTCAGGAAGTGGCTATCGTTTCCAGGTCTGCCCAAAGCTTCCTGGGACTGTAGTTTCTCTCTACTGTTTTCTTAGTTTCCACGTGCTTCCAAAGACTACAATTCCCAAGGTCCTCTTTCAATAGCTATTACTGAAGTCTACACCTCCCGGCTGTAATTGAGGTTGCCCTTTGAGGATCAGATCGGGATTAATTCCCAAAGGGGAGCAGTTTGACAGAAATGAGCTATCGCCTTCGAGACTTTTAGTTGTTAGGGTTATTTTACCGCAGTTTTTTTTTTTTAACAAAGCCAATGTGAATTCTGAGAATGGATTTTTACCCTAAAACATTAAAATGGATGTCTAATTACAAAATATGCAGACATTATAGTATCTCTTTACAGTCTTTGTGATGCTTTAAGTTTCATTTTGAAGATACGTTTTTAATGAACATGAATTAATAAAATTATCATTAGGACAAAAAACAGTTCAGTTCCTGCAATGCATCAGTGGACCCATTATTGATATTGAGCTGTCAGATCCCACAACTCTAGTTTGAACCAACAATAGCCAAGTTTTAAAGCAGTAGCTGATTTGGCATTAGAAAGCAAGCAAGTTGCTTTTGTTTAAAAAGACAAATTTTAGATCTAGGGAAAATTCACACAACATTTTATAGGAAAGTAAAATGGAAGGCCCGTCTCACACAAATCTGAATATGGTGCAATGGATGTTCTTGATTTTCAGCAGGATAATCAGCGGGATGCCAAGGGTTACCAAAAGGGAATAAAAGTCTACAAGCAGTGGGCTTTAATTTTACTCATCTCTGCCTTGAGAGAATTTATAACTAGATGGAAGTTTATTCAGCAAGCCAGTTCTACTAGCTAGATAAAACCAGCCATTATATGTCTAATGAGCCACAGGTTATAGCATGATGTGATATGCACATCCATTATGGCTTAATCAACTTTTTTTATAATAAATTGTAATTTAGCAGGATGTATTAACCAGATAGCTTTTCTCTTTCTCCAATTTGGTCTCCACTCCCACCTCCACTTCCTACAGTACTAATGTACAAGCTTCATTACTGACTTTCCATTTCTCCTGACAATTCAGGAGACTGAGGAGCTGTCAATTGTCTAAGTCACAACCTTCCTTAAGTCATATAGAAAACTTGTTTCCATAGGTTCTGAAGTACTGTGGATCACCTTTTCTCAAGGACACATGGAAGGCTTCCATCTACAGAACAAGAAATGTTATAGTTTACCATCCTTTCAGGTAGTTAAAATTCCCCAATGGGTACATACATTATAGTCTTAGCCCCAAATATTTTCACATCATGTTAATGTTAGATTTTGCCTTCATTCTTCATTAAATATGAAGTGCAAAAATAGTTATATGTATTAATTACTGAATGGCATTCTTTGAATTACCATGCCATACTAAGCTGTTTGGCTGAATAAACCATAATTGTCTAAATTTGCATAATATAGAATTAGAGCTATAGAGCTGAAAGGGACCTTGGAGGTTTACAGATTAACAGAGTTGTAAGGGATCTTGGAGGTCTTCTAGTCAAGCAGATGACTAGATCATTCTGGACAAATGGCTGTCATATCTCTTCTTAAAAATCTGCAGTGATGACTACCCGTAACTTCTGGAGCCAAGCTGCCCCACTGATTAATTGTTCTCACTGACAGGAAATTATTATCCTTATTTCTAGGTTGGATTTCTCTTGTTAAGCTTTGATCTGTTAGGTCTTCTCTTGCTTTGGAGAATAGGTTGACCTTTCTCTTCTATGTGACAGTCACCCAAATATTGGAAGACTGATATCATGTCACTTCTAGTGCTTCTGTTTGTTAAACTAGACATTTTCCATTCCTGCAACCATTCATTGTAGTTTTTAGCTTCTAGCTCCCTAATAATCTTTGTACTCTTCTTTGCATTCTTTCTTGAGTCTCAACATCTTTTTATCTCTATGACCAAAACTGAACAGAGTAGTCCAAGTATAGTTTTAGTAATGCAGTAAAAAGTGGTACTAACATTTCACATGCTAAAACAGGGATCTCCAAACTTGGCAACTTTAAGACTTGTGGACTTTAACTCCCAGAATTCCCCAGCCAGCATGGGAGTTGAAGTCCACAAGTCTTAATGTTGCCAAGTTTGAAGACTCCTGTGCTAAAATATGTATCAGTACAGGACTTTCTACAACTGCCACCAGCATGGCTATAAGTAATTTAAATAATTCTGCCCAAAATATTTCCAGAAATCACTTTTAGCATTAGATATTTCTAGGACAATGTGTTGTGCTCTCTCAAAATAAATAAATATTATATTCTTCTTGAAATCTTTCATAAAGAAAACTGAGTCCTAGGATCAATATATAAAAGTACATATTTATATGTTTTAAAAATTATACTACAAATTTCATGAGATACATAGCTTTGAAATCTGCATATACTTTTACTATTTTACAAGAACAAAATACACATATTTATGCTTAAGAAAGAGGACCAATCATGAATTCAATTACAGGCAGAATTACAAAACTTGCTGAATTAGTTTAACTGAAAAATGTTGCTATATTTTTGAGAGATGTAATGCATGGAGTTGCTCCCTCTGGTAACTTTCAATCTTTTCTTCAGCTTCTTGATCTATTATTTTTCTTAAGCATGTAATCAACTGCTCAGATCCTTCACCAGTATGTGCAGATATAGGAATAATTTCTCTGAATTTGACAGTGACTTCAGGAATCATCTTTTGTGGAAGCAAGTGTAAATAATCTGAAAAGAAGAAAATATAAACAATTAGGTTGTACAAAGTTGCCGCAAAATGTTCTAACAAAGAAAAGAAGATGCAGTGAAAATGATCAGTGATGCTTCTAACATTTCTTCTTTGAAAGAAGGTAATTATATTCTCTAATATTTCAATTCTAAGACAAAAAGAAGGAAAAGAAGGCCAATGCATGATGGTAATATATATTTGATTTTGATGATGCTTCAAGAAGATAATTTCAATTGAAATTGGGATAACTACATCTCCACCAAGCAGTAATGGCTTTGTGTATTCATTATGATGCAGATAGAAATATTTTTGTTATTTTACCTTCTTGCACCACAATTATTTAGACTACTAGAAATCTTGCTATGAATTTTTGATTTTTAAGAGAAGCCACAATTCTCACAATTATCAATTATTGTTGATACTTTATATCCAAAACATACAACTACTCTTTATTTTAAAAGGAACTGGTCAAAGTGAATCTTACTTTGAGGTTTCTGTAATTGTTCCATTAACTTTTCAAAATTTTCTTTAGCATTGGGCAAATCCATTTTATTCACAGCAAGCAATGCAGATTTAGTTTGAAGTTCTTCTTTATACAGTTCCAGCTCCTTCAAATATAATTTGCATACATACAAATATTTTGAAACTATTTGACTACTAAGCAATTCAGTATTACTTAACATACATAAGCATGGTATAATATTAAGGCAGTTGCATAATTATATATTTTAGTTCACCCCATGAATATGAAACTTTAGTTTTGTACTGGCAGTGAAAGGCACACCCAAATAAAACATTAAAAAAGTCAAGGTGCCTTTTGTTTCATTTTTTATTCATTTAGAATGGGATCTTCAAACTTGACAGCTTTAAGACTTGTGGACTTCAACTCCCAGAATTCCTCCTCCAGTCATGTTAGCTCAGGAATTCTGGGAGTTGAAGTCTGCAAGTCTTAAACTTGCCAAGTTTGAAGACCCTTGACTTAGAAGAATACTTCTAGGTGTATAAAGGATAGCATGGAGAGCATTTGTCTATAAAGTCACCAAGATTTGAACACAACTAAATGGGAATATGGTGATGATATACTTTTGAAATCTGGTTACACAATTGTTGCCATTCTCTGACTTAGAGGCCACATCCAAAATCTACTGTCAATAGAAAACAATATTTCTATCTATATTGAAATAAAACATGCTAAACTGCTTTGAGGTATGCAGACTTTCCAGGGACAAATTATCCCAACATCTTTATTATCACCTGTCCCTAGAAATATCAGGGAGAAACCTCCAGACATATAATACAACTGAAACTCAATATGATAATTTCAAGAGATTTATTATGCAAATATTTTATCATGAAACTATATATAGTTCAATATTGCAACATAAAATGGACAGTAATTTTACCTTTGCTAGTAACATTATAGTTTCAAATGCTGTCCTGAATGGTGTATGAGAAGAAAGTTGGAACCCAGACACATCAATCTAAATTTAAAAAATAACAAATATTTTCACTCAGATGGTTATCTTTATTAAATGATGAGTATAAGTGAAAAAAGTTAATAATGTGGTTATTATTTATATACAAAGCACAATTTCAGAAAATAGCTCTTTAACATTTCTAAATTACTGAAACCATTAAATAATTTATATACTTTTCTGTGTTCCATTATATCTGCATACATCTTTTTATAGAAATTTCTTTACATAGTTGGCTATTGTCTTATTCTAGATCTGGTAGAAATTGAATCCCAAGTGTCGTCGCCCCCCCCGCCCCCCCAAGTCAACTAAAAATTTCACTTCCAATTATTCCTTTGCTATTTAAACTGATTGCTCAGCAGCATTTAGAAAGGCAATCTAGGAGACTCCAAGCTTTAATTTCAAAAGTGAATTGCCATAAATATTAAAGAATCCATACATTCAATGTTCTGTATTCATGAAAATATTTCAGTATTTCATCTTGGGAACTGCTTTTCGTTTGAAGTTCAGACATTATGCTTTGCCAAAATTATGGGAGGTTCTGTTTTGGCTAAGATATAGTATTAACTCAACAAAGTATGGTTTAATAAACAATAGGTAACAGATTAACATGATGTGAACAACTTTATATATTCTGCAGATAAGCTGGCCCTCAATTTTTTAACCCAAACATAATGAAAAATGTGTCACTTGTGCATAAGCTGGTATGCATCTTTATGGTACTTTGTTTAAAATTTGAGGCTGTTTATCCATAAGTTGATTTATATACAAATATATACACAAAAACACAATTCGTATGTTGGCCAATCAGCCTAAATTAGGAATGCAAATGCTGACAAGGAATGTATTCTTACAACAAAGAGAAGTTGTTTAGTCCTTTCCACGTGCTTCAAAAACTTATGGCCTCTTCCTTTATTTGCATGGGCACCTTCAATTAATCCTGGAAGATCAGCAACTGTTATCTAAAGAGAAGGAAAACCATCTTTTTAAAATGGTTTGAGTCTGTTGAATTCACTCGGAGATAACAAAATAATTAGGAAGCTAGGAAACTAACTTCATATGGTTAATTCTTCACCCCCAAATAACAAGAAGCTAAAACAGCACTCATATATAACATACTATATAACAATATAATTTTAAACACTGTAGCTTTAAAATCTTAACCTATGTAGTTTTAATGCTTTAATATTTTAATTATTTGTCTATTTGTTTCATAACTTGTAGACTGCCTAGAGCCACCTTATTGGGGAAATGGACGGCATAAAAATTTAATAAATAAATATATGCAGACAAATATTCATTGCCTGTACTTGTTTTTTTCCTATATTCAACTTTGTGAAACTAAATACTTTCTTTTTTTGGAAAATGCTTGTTAATTGCCTTTCATTAGGAACCTTTTGATTCACACATTTATTGCACTAAGTGTGTTTCCTTCAATCTTTAGTGAAAGAAATTTTAAATATATATAAGTTTAAGGAATTTTAAAAAATTGAAATAAACAGCAAAAGTGTGATTAGATCTTTGATTTTAAAAAATGAACAAATGAACTAAGGGTCTAGATGGATTTGAAATACAATTTTGGGATTAATTATAAGAATCCTTCCAGTGAGAAAATGGTTTTATTTGAATTCTCTTTAAACAAATAGGATGGGTCTTTGAAGGTTGAACAATGAAGATAAAAAAAACACAATAAAATATTAATATTAAAAAGTTATATATTCAGATACCAATGTCTAGGCCATCTAACCACTCAAATGCAGTATCATTTATAAGAAAAAAAATACTGGACTGGTATATGCCCTCAGCTTATAGCTGGTCACAATGTGATCTACAGTTTGACATGGAACCCCACAGTCCCACTGAGGGGAGGGTACTATGTTTCATTTATACAATAAGTCTCAGCAGACACCGTGTGAGGTACAAATCCTATTCAGAATTGTCCACTGCTGGCATGGTAGTCAAAGCCTAGCATCTTTTTTGTGTGGTCATTTATACAGTATGTCTTCCTAAATCTGGACATTCAGCAATCGATTTGGCTTTCCATTGGGAATTGATGTCAAAATTATTGAATAGATGTTGTGTAAGTGCCAGGAGGGGCTTTCTAGATTTGAGTCTTCTGTATGGTAAATAAGAAAGGTCAGTGTATAGCGACAGGAGTGCTTTGTTTGGAATTTTTCTGTATCTTCAATTCTTATAGACAGCAACAGGCAGCAAATGCTATATCTGCAAATGAGCCGAAGAAACAGCAGCTGCTGCAAATTGACTGCAAACCATGGCATGATAAAGTAGCGACAATGGTACACAGGAATATCTGCAAGAAATATCATTTGCCTGCAAGCAATAACTGACGGGACCACAAAATAGAAATAGTTAAGAAACTAAAGTGGGATTTTAGAATTCAAACAAACAGGTATCTGCCATATAGCGCCTAGACTTAACAATTGTTGATAATTCATAAAACAAATATACGGAGACTGAATGGATCAAGAGAAATGGGAAGACTAAGGAGATGTGGTTGGATGGAATTGATGAAACCTTCATAAAAAGAGATGATTTTTTTTTATAAAGGACAACATACGTAACAGGACATGGATGTATAGAAGCAAGGATTTTCAAACAATTAATGTCGAGATGTGTTGAGAGTTATTTTTACTTCCTTTCTATTCCTTACTCATTTTCTATACTTTAACAATGTTTATTTTGAAAGAAATTATCATAATGGATAAGCACATATGGCTTCTCATCATGATTATGTATTACTACAACTATCAAAGCTTTATATCACAGCCTGTCCAGTCCAACTTCCAACACTCTGCTATTTCTTACTGAAGAACTTGAGAAGAATAATGCTACTACAATCATGTCCTAGTTGGGGAATGCTGGTATATAGTAACCACTAAGAGAATTGAATCTCAGACTAGATGGTTCTTTAGTATAATGCATCCTGATATTGTCTATGTTCACAAATATTTACTAAACCTGCTGACTGTATCTGTGGAGCACACAAAGAGGCAATTTGAGTCATAAAGAGATACAAAAATTACCGTATTTTTCAGAGTATAAGACGCTCCGAAGTATAAGACACAACTAGCTTTTGGGGAGGAAAATAAGAAAAAAAAATCTGCTTCTGCCTCTGCCTTTCAGCAATTTGCCTCTTTGCAGCAAACAGAAAACAGCCTGGTCATCTGATCGTCGTTTGCATTGGCCTCCCGACAATCAGCTGTTTCAGGCTGCAGGGATTGCCATAGCCTATTGCCGCCTCCACATGCCCCATTTTCGGCCTCTACATCCAGTTTTCAGCCTCCACATGCCCCGTTTTCAGCCCATTCCAGGCAGCAGAGATCAGAACGGGCAGAAAATGGGGTGCGCAGAGGCGACAATAGGCTGATCCAACCGACAATCAGCTGGTTGTGCTGAAGCTGACCAGGCTGTTTGCTGTTTGCCGCAAGGAGGTAAATTGATGTGAGGCACAGGCCAAAGGGTGGGGGTGGCAGGGCTTCAGCAACATTCCATTTTTGGGGGTGGAAAAAGTGTGTCTTATACTCTAAAAAATACGGTAACCTATTAGAAAGATCAGAATAAATATTTCATTTCTTTATTTAGATGTTACTCTGTTGGTAGTATACTGATTCAGTTATAAAAAACAGGAAATCAGTAAGGTGGACAAATAGTAGATCTTTAGTAAAATACTGGTAATATTGACATTTTTTCAAAAGAATAGTTTTGGAATTTTGCTTTGGCCTGTGTAGGTAATCAGAAAATGTTTAGGCTTGCAGATCTGAGATTAATAAAAAACAGATTAACATTGCCACACATCAAGGCCCTCTTTATGCCTTAATTAGGGACCTGGAAAAGCATGTGAAATTTGCAATGCTCTTACAGATATCTTGGAAGCACTCTTTCCGTTATAAGAAAGTGAGATTTCCTAACATTGCCAAAAATGGATTTCTACAATATATTTTATATAAAAACTGTATTAGAAACCAACCTGCTTGCGATCAGGATACATCACAGTTCCAATTTCAGGAGATAATGTTGTGACTGTGCAAAAAAGGAAATAAGTTAAATGTGATATAAAGGATTTTCAAAATTTACCCCTGGATTAAATTTATCTGTTCAGTGTGAGACAGAAGTTCTCTGAGGATGAGCTGTAGCACAAGTCCGAAAGCTATCAGAAGACTGAATTACTCACTTTGATCTCCAGATATCCTGGAGTGTAAGGTCAAGTGGATCTTAGGAAGCATTACCAACAACAAAGCCAGGGGAAGCGGTGCAGCTGACCCTTTAAGGTCTTAGAAGATCATGTTGTTAAAATGCTGCACTCAATATGCCAGCAAATTTGGAAAACTCAACAGTGGCCACAGATTGAAAAAGATCAGTTTACATTCCAATCCCCCAAAATGTTGAAACTACTGTACAATTGTACTCACTTCACACGTTAGCAAAATTATGCTCAAAGTCCTAGGCTTCAGCAATATGTGAACCAAGAACTACCAGACCTACAAGCTGGGTTTCAAAGAGGCAGAAGAGCTATAGATCAAATTGCCAATATTCATTGGATTAGGGAGAAAGCAAGTGAGTTCCAGAAAAATATCTACTTCTGTTTCAGTGATTATGCTAAAGATTGTATGGATCACAACAAACTTTGTCAGGGTGTTAAAAAGGTGGAAGCATCAGATCACCTCATCTGTCTTGGGGTGGGATTCTACCGGTTTGGCCCGGTTCTATAGAACCAGTAGCTCCGAAGAGCAGCTGACACTGAACAAGTTCACTCTGAAGATCTTCTTTGCTTCGGTTGGGCCCAGCCGCCCACCTGGGCTCTAGGCTGTCCTTTATTCCCTGCTGAATCCCATGTGTCAGCAGAAGGTTATTGCTTGCAGCAGAAGTTGATTAACAAGTACTGCGCATGCGCTCACAGCGCGCGCTCACCGAACCGGCTGTTATTCCAGTAGGATCCCACCCCTGATCTGTCTCTTAAGAAATCTGTATGTGGGTCAAGAAGCAAGAGTTAGAACCAGACATGGAACAACTAATTGCTTCAAAATAACAAAAGGAGCATGGTAAGGCTGTCATTCTGTTTATGTAACTTATGTGAAATGCCAGGTTGGATGAATCAAAAGCCAGAATTAAGATTGCTGGGAGAAATAGCAACAATTTCAGATATGTAGGCAATACCACTCTAATGGCTGAAAATGAAAATGAATTAAAGAATCTCTAGATAGGTTGCAAAAGTTGGCTTGAAACTCAACATTAAAAAAACTACGATCATGGCATCCGCTCCCATCATTTAATGACAAAAGGAAAGTAAGAAATGGAAGCAGTGACAGATTTTATTTTCTTGGGCTCCAAGATTACTGCAGAGAGTGACTGCAGCCATGAAATTAAAAGACACTTGTTTCTCGGCAGGAAAGTTATGGCATAGGTCCAGGATACCTGATGAACTGTCTCATCCTGCTAGGACCAACCTACTCCTCCTGCTAGCAGAGAGGGCCTACTACAGATCCTGTTGGTCAAATAACTCTGATTTCTGGGATCCAGAAGAACCTTCTCTACCATAGACCCCTCTCTTTGATACATCCTACCCCCTAGGGTAATATCTGCCCCCATCCTCCCAAAGGACTCTAAAGACCTGGCTCTGCTGGAGGTGGCTACTGGATTGTTGGCAGACTCCATCTCCCCCATTGTTCTCTGCTCTTCACCCGTCCATTTCTTTGATTATTGTTTTGATTGTCATAACATGTTGTTTTCTTTTTGTTTATTTTATTGTTCTATTGGTTTACTTCAGTTTTGTTTACACCCTTATCCTTTCTTTGTTTTTATTGTTGTAAGCCACCTAAAGCAGCAGTCCCCGAAGGTTTACAGCTTGGAGGTCCAGTTGGGCGTGTGTGTGGAAAAGGGAATTGGGCTGCGCAAATGGGAGGGTGGCACGCAGCCCTTGTGCGAGTTGTGCACCAGCATGCAGCTTGACTTATGTGAGCAGTGCTGGTGTGCATGAGCCCAATGGCCCATCATTTGTGAAAGCTGAGTTGCGCACACATGCACAATCCAGCCGGCCACCTGCATTGCCCAATTCCGAATTGGCCATGGCCCAATAGGTGCTGCAGCCCAGGGGATGGCGACCCCTGGCCTAGAGTAGGTGAAAATAAATTTAATAATAAGTAATAAATAAATATATGAAGTTACTTACAAGCATAATCTGCAATTTGAGGTCTGGCCTGAGAGATCTTAGATAATAAAGAGGACTTTCCTGCATTTGGAAATCTAGAAAAATGAGATTTGAGTAAATTACTATTTAATGTTACTATAGAGTTTTTACATACAACAGAACAAAGTTATTGAATTGTCAATGAATTTTTTTTAACTATAGTAAATATTTTCTAATAATGAATGGAAATGACTTGGAAATTGCAGGAATGAAGAAAAAAATTCAACTTTAAGCAAAGCAAATATATTTTTCTGACCTTCCTTCTGCATTTCAAATCTACAAAATGTTTTCCGGATATGAACTAAACTACAGATTTCAATCCTTTCTCTATTGTTCTGAAATTAATTAGAAATAGAAAGCAAGAGGAAAGATTCTAGCATCTGGAGGTAAATGAATAGTTAAGTCGATTTGAAATAAAGCTAGAATTAATAATAATATTTGTAGTACAAAGGAAATTACATCAATTACTGAGATTTTAAAATATAATTTTTAAGATAAATAACTTACCCAATTAAACCAACATCTGCAATAAGTTTTAGATCAAGATGTATCGTGTGAATCTGACCTTTGGTGGGCAAGAAATTTGTTACAGGACATCCACCAATACCTCCACAGGCTACCAACAATCTTTCTCCTATTTTGTCAAGCTTACCTAAACATAAATATTAAATGTCAAGATTTTTTTGGGCATCATTTTAATCGGCATTTTTCAACAACATACTGTGTTTTTAGACAAGCATTTTTAAAATTCAAATAAATAATTGTATTATTGGAAATAATTGTATTAATCAGCTATAAATTATAGATTTTCTCATATTTGGTGAACACATTGAATAGAAAATGTACAGTACAAAAGGCTTCTATGAATGAATGTACATTTCAAGGTCCTATGAATACATTCACATTACATCTGAATAATCTGAAATTACCAGGTAATATCAGAGGTAAAGGCTAAATTAGTTTTTGCCAGGAGACCTTTATGCCTTTTTCCCTATAATAATCAGGAGTCAGGCTCAATATGATAGTATCTCAATGTTTACATTCCATTGAGCTGAACATAAAACGTAACAAATAAAAGTAGAAATAAATTAACAAACATATGTTAGAGCAGAGTTCCCCAAACCTTTCCACCTTTGCTAGAAAGTGGAAAGGCGGGGATGCCAGGGGCTCAGAGCAGTTCCACACATGTATTTTCTTAAGTAATGGGCACGTGTGCCTGTCACTCATGCAAATTGAGTGTGTGCGCATGTGCTTTCCTGCTGCTTACACAAGTAGGATGTGCGTGCATGCCCACCACTTTGGTGGCCCGGTTCCAAACAGCTCAAGGCCCAGTAGTGGACTGTGGCCCAGAGTTTAGGGACCCTGTACTAGAGTGACAAGTCTGGTCTATTCCCTGCTACAAGATGGCTTTCACTTCATACAGCTTTTACCTAGCTTTTATTCCCAGCAGATTGTTCATGACCTTATAAGAATTTTAATTTTAAGAACAAAAATGCCTACACTTATTTTTCTTCCCTTCTATTCTTTACTTTTATTTCATATCCTTTAGAGTGTAACCATTAATATTTGCTCTAGTAACTATTTGAATGCTGATTTTTCTGAATAAATAAGAAAATTAAACATATTCTGAAAATTATCAATTATTTTCTGCTTCTAAATCAGAACACACACACACACATACACACAGAGAGACAATTCCAATAGATACATGATATTTCTGCAATGGCAGTCAAACATTACATTTATGTTGCATTCATTGGGTCACTAAAAGGTAGACAAAGCCATTAGTTATTTACTGCAGAAAAAAACAAACATGTGACACAGCTTAAGTCTTCAAGATGTTATTGGAAGGTTGGGAGTTGTAATTTTACCCTGCAGTATTTTTTAAAAAAAAATTGGCATGAAGAAAAATCAAAGTAGACATCCCAGCTGCTATTATGTTCAACATGGCAATAAAGGTAAGATTAACAAAGATCCTTACCAAGTTCTTTCCCATTCTCTGTAGTAACAATTATTCCTGGAGGCACATTTACTTCACAGTCTTTTCCTTTATTACCTTTCAGTGCAGCAATACTTGGGAGATCAAAAAATAAACATCACATGACTGTTTCCTAGGACAGGACTGTGGACCACATGAATTTTCAGTAAATGAAAAGACCTCACCTACTGTTGGTTCCTGCTTCTGCTACAAACCGCTTTTTTGGATATTTATCTTTCATTTTCTTCAAGGTCATTTTTTCATCTGCTACTAACCAGACATCACCGCCTTTTCCTCCAGCACCACCTAAGCGAGCATAACCCATTCCACCAGTTCCACCTTTCACATAGATCCTTAGATCATCCATAAATCTGCCATACTGAAAAAGTTAATAGATGAAACATGTATACCTCAGACCAACAAAATTGCAATGTATTATTAAAAAGACATGTACCGAGCATTGGTGGTCTGTTACTATGACTTCCTGTACCTTAAATGAAACTCTTCATGTTATAATATAAGCCACAATACTTCTTATGTAATGTTGCTAATTTTATTTATTTTCTGTAAGAACAAATAAAGCATTGTTTTTGATGATGTCACTTCACTGTTTTAGTGAAGACAAAATAGTTTATAAATTTTATTAAAGAGTGGTTTCTTTAGCTATGTTTATCAAATAAGATATTATTAGTGGGTTTGTGCTAAATCTTGGTTTACAAACCACAACATATGTATTATCTGTTTGTGAAAGCTGATTTTGCTGAAAAGCAGAATAAGACTCCTTTAAATAAATATAAAATTAAACAGGTTGTGGAAATTATCAAGTATTTTCTCTTCTTAAATCTGAACAAGTATATTCCTATAGATAATAAGATCTATACAATGGCAATCAAACATTAGATTTATGATATTGCACTGAATATAATGTTGTGGTTTGTAAAACATGGTTTAGCACAAACTCATTAGTAATAATGTATTTGATTAACCATAGCTAAACCACGACTTAATTAAATGTATAAATCCAACCACTATTTCGTCTTCACTAACTCAGTGAAGCGCTATCTTCAAAAATAGTGCTTTATTTGTTCCTACAGAAAATAAATAAAATTAGCACCTTAAAAACCATCATAAATCAAAATTTTTAGGATTAGACCATTAATGAATGAAGCAATCTCTAATTCTATAGAAAGTTATGCCATATTAAGTCCTATACAGTGAATTTCTTTTTCAGAAACATGTCAAGTTAAACATTGTGCCAGAAACTGACAGAATTAAAACTCACATCCCAACAATAAGCATAACTGTAGAGGCATACATTTCTTATTTTTATAATTTAATAGACAAAACTCAATTGCTCTTTTTTAACTTAGCTGTTCATTCATTCAACATACTCATTATGAGCTAATTGATCAATTTAAGCAAACTACCAATTTTCTAAGTTCATCTATACTGAAATCATAAACTGACCATAAGGACTAAGTTCGTATTGTGCAGTAGGCAAAATATATTGTGTGCTGAGGCCAGTTTGTGCCTCAAGAAACATTTACTAAGGAACATTTACTCTAAGGAACATTTACTAAGACAATGACCCTTAGACTGCCACCCCTCCATGGGACCTCTTCCCACTTATAAAAATGATGAAGGACTCTGAACGAGCTTTTGTTTGTATGGGTTACATCAGTCAATATTTATCATATTAAAAATGAAAAATGATGTATTGGTTGCGAATACTGTATATCAAAATTGTTCAACGGGAGGTTAACATATCATTTTTCAACATGGGCTGCAAATAATTCCACAAACCCCGAGAAGGTCTTGGGGTGCCACCACCACAAAAGTCCTAGGACCACATTTGGGGGGAAAACGCTGCCTTAAGAGAAGCATCTCCACCAAACCCAGTGTCTTTCCCCACTCACTTTTCCCTTTAAATTCAAAGTCCCCAACCAGAGAGGGGAATGATTGAGACGGGAGGAGCTCAAGAGCAAGCCCATGCAGACTATAATGAACCTGGGAAAACGTTCAATGATCTGGACCAACCCTAGTCATCCAATCCTCCTCTTTCTCCCAGGGGTACGAGCTATGGGGAAAGGGGTTCACTTTTAAGATCTCACTAACCTGCCTGACTAAGAGAGCGCGGCTAACGCACACCATACCACCCGCAAATAACTTTAAGCAAGTCTGCCGCGGCTTCCGCGATGGTTAGAACATCCAGCCCAGGAGGACGCAGGGTGATGACGTCAGACAACAGCTCCATTTCTACTTCGGAAGTCACAACGGAAGTCGAGAGCGCAGCTGCGTTCCCCGGGACACGCCCGGGATTAAGAGAGTGGCAACGGACGCTGTGTACGTCGTTGGGTTGACGGGGATGTCCCTGAAATTGCGACAGACGAAGCAATGCGTGCCAGTTTCGTTTTCATTCCAACGGATTAATCCGCTGGAGTTTGCAGCTGCTCCATAGCTATGCCTCTCCCTTGGTGTGGTAGTGAATATGGAATCGGGAGCTTAACCCTTTCCCAGAAAGTGGCTGGGAAAGTTCATGTTTCCCGCTATTGCTGCATGGTTTGTTGAATCACAGATCCGGGAAACACCACGCTCGGGAAGACTGAATGAATATCTCCCTTCCGTAGCAATAATAATAATAATTAATAATAATAATAATAATAATAATAATAATAATAATAATAATAATAATAATAATAATAATAATAATAATAATAAATAATGATAATAACGACAATAACCACTGAAGATGAATATTTGTGTAAAGGTTATGCTTAACGCTACATTTGTACAAAGTAATCCATGAAGCAAAGCAAAGACGTGGACTAAATTTTTGGGAAAAGAGAATCTCATAAGGTTTGGCCAGGGCAGAATAACATTCTTGCCTCCCTGGTTAGAAAAATCTGAGGCTTCCAAATGCTATATGATGATGCATTTATTTTAAAAATAAGCATTACTATCTCAATAATAGGCAAATAGGATCATTGTACCCAAGATCTTAACTTACTTAACGTTCACAAATCTTGCTATCCTATTCTAGATCAGGGGTGTCAAACTTGCAGCTTCACGGTGGTGTCATGTGATGTATCACAACTTTTTCCCCTTTGCTAAGCTGGGCGTAAGTGTGGCCAGTGTATGATGCATCCAGACCGCAGACCGCGAGTCTGACAGCTCTGTTCTAGATTCTTATTCCAAAGTTGCTTCCTGTGAACCTTTGTGGATTTTTTCAGTGTGGATGTTTTATGTCCCCAAGAGAAGCCTAAATACAGCTTGTGGCATGTTTGCCTTCAATATTGATTTTTGGCAACTGCTTAAATTTGTTTTCTTGACAAATATTTTTTGCAAAAGTGTTTGCCATTGACTCCTTTCTAGGGCTGAAAGAAGCTGATTGGCCTGAGGTCACACAGCTGGATTTGTGCCCGAAACTGGATTAGAACCCATAATCTTCCAATATCTAGCCTGGTACCTTAATTACTACACCAAATCAGCTCCTTAAATGCATTTCATCCTGTTTTATTGTTGCAGGCAGATTCCAGTCATCAAACATAATCTTGCAACAGAAACCATTGTGAATCAAAGCCCTGAATAAACCAGCTATAAGTAGTAATAGCACTTAAACTTATATACCGTTTCATAGTGCTTTACAGCCCTCTCTAAGCAGTTTGCAGAATCAGCATATCTGGGTACTCATTTTACTGATCTTGGAAGGATGGAAAGTTGAGTCAACCTTGGGCAGATCAGAATTGAACTGGAGTGAACAGTGAGTTAGCCCTGTAGTACTGCATTCTAACCACTGCACAACCATGGCTCTTAGGCTATAAGAAGATTGCTTTCATCCTACAGTATTTAATTGATTTTAACAAATCAGAAAAATATGTTCTATTTTTTTCTAATATGAAAATTTGAAAATATGAAAATTTTATTAAAGGAACTTGAAAAGCTGCAATCTTGATCCACCTGCTAATTGTAGGCTCAGTTAAGGACAGGAGGACATAATTCAGAGACAGCAGATATAGGACTGCACTGTTGATATTATTATCTGTTTGTCAGTTATTCCTTTTTCGTGTCAGAGAATAAGAGCTATCTTGCAAAATTTATCTAATATATTTTGAATCATGACCATTCTGTGTTCACTATATTGGAGGTATTTAACTCTGAATGCGAAGAAGTCTTTCCTTTGCTGAGATGTCAATAGTTATACCCCATAAGAAAGAAAGAGGTTTAAAAGAAGAATGGATACATCTTAATTATTACTGGATAGATTTTTCATCTGCAGAAACATTGCATTAGTTACATTTTACATTTTTATTTATAGGCTGGTAAACTGCTTCAATCCTAGCTGATTCTAAGTGAATATTCTTTTTTTTTAAAAAAAAATAAAGTTTAAAACAGTGTAAAAGGAAAACATTAATAATCCTAAACTAGATGTGATGCCAAAACACTCTTCTAATGAAAGAAATGCCACCCTACAGGGGTCCATCTATAGGACATTTCCAAAATCTTCTTGGAACAGTTTTCATACACTTCTTCTATTTGGGATATTCTAATCCTTAGCTGGGGGATATTTTTCCATTGGACAAGGAAAGTTTGAATTTTACTGTAGCCTCATGCTGAGGTTTAGAATTTTCTGTGGAACAGAAGGTGAACTAGCAATTCAATATAACTATCTTTGATATTAGTTTCAATTGTGATATATATAATTCCTATTTTAATTATTTTTTACTCTGCCATATGCCGTTAGGATTGGGATACAGTATAGGTATTGGAAATAATAATTTCCCAATAAGATGTTATGGAAATGTATCATTAGGCAAATGTACTATCCTGTATGTTGGGAACTTTATTCAATACCTAGACCAGTGGTTCCCAAACTTTTTCAGTCCACTGCCCCCTTGCTGCTAGAAACTCATCCTCGGTGCCCCCCACCCAGGGGTGGGATTCAAAATTCTGTGGGTGTGGCCTAATTTGAGGATGTGGTTTACTAGTCATGTGACTGGGTGTGCGTTGCTTGATGGTCATGTAACTCAGTGGCCCCCAACCTTTTTTGTGCCACGGCCCGGTACCAGCATCACAAAATGATCTGCGGCCCGGTACCGGCATCAGCACGCATGGCAAGGCAAGCCGAGCGACCGGCCAGCCAGCTGTCCCCCGCTTCTCCCCGCCACCTTCAACTCCTTCTTTGTACCTTTGTCGATGGGCTTCAGGACGGTCGCTCGGCTCGCCTTGCCTTGGGTGCTGAAAGAATCCTCGCACCTTAGTTTTGTTCGAAGCCGCCCCCCCCTTCGATGAAACTAAGGCGTGAGGATTCCTTCAGGACCCAAACGCCGCTTTCCAACTGGAAAAGCTCACCAGAAGCACTTTCTCATCAAAACAAGATGGCGGCACCCAGCAAACCGGTGGCCCGGTAGAAAATGTTCCACGGACCGGTACTGGTCCGCGGCCCGGTGGTTGGGGACCCCTGATATAACTGGCTGCCGTGGCTTGCTGGCTGGGCATGACTTGCTAGTCACATGACCAGGTAGGTGTGGTTTGGTGGTCATGTGACTGGGTGGGCATTGGCAGATGACTGGCAAGCTAAATACAAGTGGTCCTCACTTAATGGCCGGTTGTTTAGTGTTCTAATTTATGACTGGCCTCCCCAGAGCTACTTGACCTGTTTTGGAGTTTTGACAGCCATGCACACACATACACACATTCTCCCTTCTAACCCTGCTGGAGCAGGTCATTGGACTAGAATCAGCAAAGCATCTCTGATTAGATTCTAGTAGTGAATAAAATCTAATCAGAGATGCTTTGCCTATTCTTGTTGATTTATTTTATTTTTATTTCTTTATTTTATGTTGCTGAATTGCATTGACATGTGCACAACCCAGAAGCTTTTGTGATTCTTTGCAGCAAAAATTACCGACCTCTGGCTTTGCTCGACTTTTCAAATGCGCTGCCACTGCCGCATTTTAGGTGCCAGCCCTGCAGCTCCACCCCATGGAGTCTGCTGCACCGGAGGGACTTGCCCAAGCAAGTCTGAGCGAAGCAGTGCACCAAGTCAATGGGATGAGCCTGAGAGAGGGAAAGAGAGAGAGAGAGAGAGAAAAGAAAGAGAGAAAGAGAGAAGGAAGAAAAGAAAGAGAAAAGGGAAAGAAAGAAAAAGAGAGAGACAAAGAAAGAGGGGGGATGGAAGGAAGGGACAGAAAGAAAAATAAATAAAGAAGGAGGGAGGGAGGAGAAAGATAATGAAATATCTATTCTAGTCCAATCACCTGCTCCAGTAGGGTTAGAAGGGAGTGTGTGTGTGTGTGTGTCTGTGTGTTCTCCTTGTAATTTACCAGTACATTTTGGTTTTGCCTTCTACAGAATTGGCACTGTAATACATTGGGGAAAAGTAATTTTTTAGGGTGGAGATCTGGTCCAAGGGATTCTGTTTAAAACCTCAACAAAATGTGAGAGCTTCCTGATAATCTTGACCATGTTTCGTCCACAAAACCTTTAATAGAAGCCAAAGATGTTTCAATGTGCTGGCAAAAATATTTCAATGTGGAAAAGGGCCTTGGTCTAAACTAGGAACTAGGCCTCATTTCATTCTGATGTATCAGGTCTTTCTCTCTCTCTCTCTCTCTCTCTCTCTCTCTCTCTCTCTCCCTCCCTCCTCCTCCCTCCCTCCCTCCCTCCCTCCCTCCTTCCCAGACTGGCTTTGCTCTACTTTCCCGATGTGCCTGCAGGGCCGCCGCTTCAAACATGGATGGATGGATGGATAGAGAGAGAGAGACAGGTAGGTAGGTAGACAGGCAGGCAAGCAGGCAGGAAGACAGACAGACCTTTTGGATGGATGGATAGGTAGGTGGGTAGATAAGTAGATAGGTAAGTAGGTAGATAGCTCTATATTGATAGGTAGGTAGGTAGGTAGGTAGGTAGACAGAAAGACAGACGGGCAGGTAAGTAGGTAAGCAAGAAGGCTGACAGACCTTTTGGATGGATGGATGGATAGACAGACAGACAGAATGCGACAGCAGTGGCACTTTGTGAAAGTAAAGCAAAGCCGTCATCACCCCATTCGAGCTGCCGGCTCCAGAGTGGTGCAACAGTCAATGGGGCGAGCCTGCAGTGCCGGCGCCTCGAACACACACACCCTGACGCCTTTTAGCACTACTCTGCCAGCCCCCTTGGGGGTGCTAAGAGGCAGCAGGGGGGCATTCGAGGTGCCGGCACCACAGGCTCACCCCATTGACTCTTGCACCGGAGCGGTGCAAGGGGCTCAATGGGGTGAGCCTGCGGAGCCGGTGTGTCGAACGCAGCATGGCACATTGTGAAAGTAGAGCAAAGCTGCCTGCCCTCAACCCTGTCCTGCTCCAAGAAGGAGGGAACAGCACTCTACGACATGAGTGCCCCGGGAGGGGGGGCAGCTTGGGACACTGATCCCTGGCAGGAGGGGCAGCCTGTGAACTTGCTGTCAGGCACGGCAACTACAAAGAGGGGCGGGCTTGGCTGAGCAGGATCCTGGATATTGGGCATGTGCTCTGCCTCCCCCTAGGTGATCCACGGATGGCATTGACTGCTGCACCGGAGCAGAGCATCAGAGCTGCCATATTTGAGGCGCCGGCTCTGGAGCGGTTCAACAGTCAATGAGGTGACCCTGTGGGGCCGGCGCCTTGAACGCCCCCCTGCCACCTCTTAGCATCCCCCTGCCGGCCCCCTTGCCTCTTAGCACCCCCCTAGGGTATCCCCCCAGGGGGCGGTACCGCCCATTTTGGGAACCACTGACCTAGACTTTGAAAATAAATCAGCTATGTTTATCAGATCCATTACATTTATATTTGTAATGGTGATGTTTGATTGTAAAGTTTAAAACAGCATCTAAATAAATGTTGTAGATGGTTTTTTTAGAAAATATACAATCTTCATTTATTTTTCTAAGGTATTATTGAAGAAATGTATTTGAGCTTTATGACTGAAGCAGTTGTTTGTATGTAATATTCCATCATAACATTGTATTTGTGAAAACTGTTAAGTACTTCCAAGTGACAGTTCCATGTAGACTTTGTTCCTCTTAACTTTTTGAAAAGTTCACTAAGAACTTTGCAATGAGCTATAACTCCATTTCAGATCAATTTCAGCAGTCAAACTGAGAGGTAACAGACATCAACAAAAATTTCCAATCCACAAATGGCCACAAGTAATACACAAGCTGTGCAATGGCCACAAACTAGCCATACCCAATTCCAAGTTGAAAGGGAGGATAGATCAAAATAGTACACTTCATAAATTTAATTACCTCTCAAACCTATGCTTCCATTACCAAAACAAAATTTATCCGCTACTGAACAGCCATGATAATGTAAACAGTTGGAGATGGCTTTGGAATTAAAATACTTTATAAATTATTTATAAATACACATTGAAACATTTAAAAATATTATAATCATCCCAAATTAGGCTTGAGATTTACACAATCTTAAACATTATACTCTTTGGCATAGGTGTCATTTCAGTTTACTGCTTATTACTGTGGGAATGGGAAGCCTCATTATAAACTCTGGGCTTCACTTAGGCTAGTCAGTCAAAATGTAGGGTTCTGATTTCCCAGATGATAAATAGGACACAATTGCAAAGGATTGTTTCTGGAATTGAACCCCTCTAGTTGAAATATATCCCACAGAAATAAATATCATTTTCAGTCCAAGAATTTCCTTAATAATTGGGTTACAATAACTCAAGCGCTAAAGACAGCATGTTCTGCAACCTCGTTACTCAGTGGTTTTCATGGGATTCTTAAGAGAATGATTCCAATTAACTATTCTCCAGTTCAGTCTATAGTGTTCATTTCATTCCAAGTAGTTTAGAATTAAACTGTTCAATTCAGTTCATTACTGATTAATAATTAATTGAATTCATTAATCTTGAGTTCATTCTGTACTTGTTTGCACAGAGAAAAGTGGTGATTGTCTTCAAGTGCTCTGGAAAATAGGTTGACCCCCTTTTCTTTGTGGCAGCCTCTCAAGTTTCAGGGATTCAGTTTCAGGGATAGTCCTTTGCCTGTTTATTGGTGTATTTGCTGCAGTTGTATCCTACTTTCCATCTGGGAATTCAGAACCATACATTTTGACTGTCTGGCCTAAGTGAGATCCATTAGCTATTTGCATGCGAGGTTTTCCATTCCACAACGATAAGCAATAAACTTAAGAAACATCTTTGCCAAAGAGTTTATAATATTTAAGACTGTGTAAATCTCAAATCTAATTGGGATGATTATATAATATTTTTAAATGTTTTTTATGTTTATTTACAAATAATGTATAAATTACTTTAATTCCAAAGCCATCTCTAATATCAGTTCTTTAAATTACCATGGCAGCTTGGGAACAGAGAAATATTAGTTTTATATATTGATAATGGAAGCATGGGTTTTAGGGAAGTAATTAAAATAATGATGTGCATTATTTTGATCCAAGCATCTAGCCTCCATCCCAAGTTAGTGACCATTGCACAGCTTGTGAATTACTTGTGGCCATTTATGGGTTGGAAATTTTTGTTAATGTCTTTGTCACCATTCAGTCTGACTACTGAAAATGGTCTGAAATGGAATTGCCCTTGAACCAACTCAAAAAATTAATAAATGGTCCATAAAACAGTAGCTTATCAGTGAAGTAGAGGAAGAAAAGATTGTACAAACCATGGAAATTCTCACCAAAACAAATTTATTACAAGGAATCAATATTATACTAAATAATCTATTATAATCGGTCAAAGGATAGATCTTAATGACCCAATAATAGTCAAAGGATAATGCAACAATAAAAGTGCAAAGATAACATTTTCCTATGTGTTTGCAATCTGATTGCTAGATAGTATCAAAGTATATCTCTAAAATCAATGAAACCAGTGATACCAAGAAAAAGGAAATACACGGTGATTTGATCTTTTGTGGAAACTATATTAGTGAGATGACTGCTTGTATGGCCACATTGATAGGGTTAATATATTTTTACTAAAAAAATACCAATTTCCTTCCATGTAGTATCGTCTTTTATAATTATAGTAGTAAGGAACACTGTGTGCTTGTTGGGTTCATTATGATAGTCACTTCAGCACTGAGCCATGACTCATTCATGAAAAGAAAAAAACAAGGTTTACTTGTTTGCAACATCTCTCCACCTGCTACAAAAAGCTATATCTCCTTACTTTTATTTTATTTTATTTATTTATTTGATTTGTCAATTGTTTACAAGATAATAAGTACAAGTGTATACATAGTTGTGAATATATGAAATGGGTACATATAAGAAAAATAAAAGAATAAGAGAAACAATAGGACAGGGACGGTAGGCACGTTGGTGCGCTTATGCACGCCCCCTACAGACCTCTTAGGAAAGGGGTGAGGTCAATAGTAGACAGTCTAAGGTTAAAGTTTTTTGGGGTTTGGGGAAGAGACTACAGAATCGGGTAGAGTATTCCAGACATTGACCACTCTATTGCTGAAGTCGTATTTCCTGCAATCAAGTTTGGTGCGGTTTACTTTGAGTTTGTATCTGTTGTGTGCTCTTGTGTTGTTATGGTTAAAGCTGAAGT
Source organism: Notechis scutatus (assembly GCF_049901735.1). NCBI lineage: Eukaryota > Metazoa > Chordata > Lepidosauria > Squamata > Elapidae > Notechis > Notechis scutatus. The sequence goes on along the minus strand of NC_142025.1, from coordinate 51,087,058 downwards.
ATTCATTGACAGGTAGGACATTGCAATGTATGATTTTATATACCATGCTTAAGTCGGACCGAAGACGGCGTGAATCGAGGTTTTCTAGTTTTAGAATTTCGAGTCTGGTGGCGTAAGGTATTCTATAACGGGTAGAAGAGTGGAGAACTCTTCTTGTGAAATACTTCTGGACTTTCTCAATTGTGTTAATATCACATACGTGATAAGGATTCCAGACTGATGAACTGTATTCGAGTATTGGTCTAGCAAATGTTTTGTATGCTCTGGTTAGTAGTGAGATATTACCAGAGAAAAAGCAACGTAGGATTAGGTTAACAACTCTTAATGCCTTTTTGGCTATGTAGTTGCAGTGAGCTCTAGCACTTAGATCATTAGAGGTGAGTATTCCCAGGTCCTTTACAGAGCTTGGGTCATCAACAAGATCTTGACTATTCAGTTTGTATTTTATTTTCTGATTTTTTTACCAATATGTAAGACAGAGCATTTATTTGTTGAGATTTGGAGTTGCCATATGTTAGACCATTCAGATACATAGTCTAGATCTTTTTGAAGGGTAGTAGTATTGTCTGTGGTATTGAACAGCTTTACATCATCAGCGAAGAGAACGCAATTGCTCTTGATATGATCACAAAGGTCGTTTATGTAGATTATGAAGAGAGTTGGTCCTAGAACACTGCCTTGGGGAACACCACTATTGACAGGTACTGGATTTGATAGGGCGTTCCCAATTTTGACCATTTGTTGTCTGTTTGACAGGAATGCTTCTATCCAGTTATTCAGTTGTCCAGAGATACCATAAGATTTTATTTTTAGGAGTAGTTTGTCGTGTACCACTGAATCAAAGGCTTTGCAGAAGTCTATGTAGATTGCGTCTATTGCTTTGCCCTGGTCGAGTTGAGTAGTCCATATGTTTTTGCAGTGTAAGAGTTGCAGATTACAGGATAGTTTTTTTCTGAAACCAAATTGTTTATTGGAGAGTAGGTTGTTTGTCTCTAAATGGAGGATGATGGATTGGTTAATAATTGATTCCATGACTTTACAGGTGACGCAGCATAAGGAGATTGGTCTGTAATTTTCAACTAGGCTTGGGTCTCCCTTTTTGAAGATGGGAATGACTGTGGCTTGTAACCATAGGTTGGGCAAGGAGCTGGTTCTGAAAGATCTTTCAAAGATTATGCTTAGAGGTTTGGCTATGGCAGCGGATAGTTTTCTTAAGAAGTAGGCACATATTCCATCCGGTCCAATAGATAGAGATGGTTTTAGGTTGCGTAGTGCTTTTTCAACGTTGTCTACTGTAAAATCGATATGTATTAGATCATTATTGTTGTCTGTGGTACGGCTAGGAAACATTGGGCATGATCCATTACTGTTTACAAACACTGAGCCGAAGAATGTGTTAAAGAGGTTGGCTTTAATGGTGTCGTCGCTGCAGTCTTTACCATTAGGTCCTATCAAGGGAGGGATGGACCTTGAGTCTTTTAGTTTGTTGTTTACAAAATTGTAAAAAGCACGGGTGGAATTGGTGCTTAGAAGGTTTTCCTCTTGTTTAATGTGGTAATTGGTGCATTCGGTCTTTATCTGGTGGCATAAATTTTTATATCGGTTTTTGAAATTAGCAACGTGACCAGATTTGTTTTTCCGCCAGAGTGATCTCTTTTTGGATTGAAGTTTCCTTATTGATATGGGTAATCTGCTTTTTGTGTTTTTTTTTGGAGTTGTTGTTGGAACATATAGTTTGATGACTCTTTTGACTTCAAGTAAAAATATGTTGTAATGATCTTCAACAGTATTGCATCCAGTGAATAGAGATTGCCAATCGAGGGATGAGAGATCGTTATCTATAAGATCATAATTGCCTTTTTGAAGTTACAACTAGGGATGACATCGTTGTGGTGATTTTTGCGTGGACGTATGTTGAGGCAAAAGTCAATCATATTGTGATCACTACTGGAAAAGGGTTCTTTGGTTTGTATTCGGTAAATTAAATTCAAACTATTGCAGAAGATGAGATCGAGGCAGTTGTTCAGTCTAGTGTTGTTGGTTACTAGTTGTTCAAGACCTAGATTTGTAATAGCATTGAAGAAGGTTGTGTGTATGATTTCAGTTGTACAATTATTTAGGGTCCAGTCAATATGAGGTAGATTGAAATCTCCAAGAAAGATAAAAGGGTATGGGCAGGATGTAGCCCATATTAGTAGTGTATTTAGCTTGTTTATATGTTCGATGTCATAATCAGGTGCTCTGTAACATAGTAAGAATCGAATTGTGATATTTAAGGATAGTTCACAGATGATGGTTTCAGGAAGGGCAAGCTCCTGGGTAACTTGGATATTTTTAGATGTAAGGATTTTTATAGAATATAGCAACACCACCTCCTCGACGATTTTCACGATCTGATCGGTAAACATGATAGTCTCTTACTGTGGTAATGGAGTCGGGAGAGATGCATTGAGCCATGTTTCACAGACAAATATAATGTCGAAGTTAGCCATATTTAAGAGGATGAGAAATTCAGGTATTTTATTCACGAGGCTTCTTGCATTGAGTAGTTTGCATTTAAGTCCGGCAGCAGTTGGGATTGAGGTAGTTGGGGGCGTGCGTGCCTAGTCTTGGGTGATGGTGGGTGGTGGGTAGTTTTGGGTGATGGTGGGTGGTGGTAGGTGGTTGAGGTAGGGTAGTGGTTGAGGGTAAAAGTTGGGTATTGGGTTGCGTGTCTTACTTTTGATGCAGTCAGCATGGTAGTCAATGTACAGGTCCTTCTCTCCATTGTCTAGACGGGTTTTGAGTTCGATGCGGAGTGCACGGGAGCGGGCACGTTGCTGTATGGTTAAGTCAGGCGGCAACGGAGGTTTTTGTGGTTGGTGTTGGTTTTGGCGAGTGAGTTTATAGTGTAAATGAGTTTACGTTTGCTTGATTCATTTTTGCAAATGATCCTGCACAAGCGTGGGAGCCACAGAGCCGTCTCTATTTTTAAGCTCTCGGTCAATGCGGGAAATGTCAAGTATTTCATCGCGGAGATGGTTGATGCTTGGTAATCTCTGATGATGTTTCGGACAGTTGTGATGTCATCATTGACAATGCTGTCTTCTAGTCCAAATAAGATGGCGTTTGGGCGTTTCCGTTCACGCTCAACAGCTTCTCTGATGAGGATTGGGATATCAATATTTGTCTGGGTTGCGTTTATTTGTGGATTGGGTTTTGGATTGGATTGTGGTTGTTGGGTGGAGATGTGGTTTGTGGCTATTTGATGTTCAGGTTTTTGTGTTGTGTCTTTTTTTTTTCAAGGTTGGTTATTCTTTCTTTTACGGCGTCCAGGGATGCTAATATGGTGTTGAGGGATGTTTTAATGGTTTCGATGGTTGAGGATGTTTCAATGGTTTCAATGTTTGGGGATGTTTTGATGGTTTCGGTATCATCTCTTTTAGACAGATCTAGTTTGGATATGCATAATTTGCAGAAATATGGAAACTCATTGGATGATTCTAGGTATCGAATCATTTGCTCAGGTAATCCCAAGCAGTCATGGTGGGTGTATTTTTGCACAGAGAACATTTGATGGAGTATTTATTATCTATTAGATTTTTGCAGCATTTAAGGCATGTGCAGGAGTCTTGAGGTTCATTGGTGCAGGAGTCTTGTAGTTCATTGGTGGGGATTGTCTTCTCATTGAGTTGTGGTTTGACAGTTCTCATTTAAACTTTAAATTTATATATATATAAATTGCATAACATGTTTCCATTAATAATGGAAAGAATGAAATAGTATTTTTAAAAACAATTTTTCACCAAGAAGCATTTGGTGCTATGAGTGAAAATATCTTAAATCTCATATTTCATTAGTTTTAAAAGAAGACTAGATAGATGGTTCATTCCGTCACTTTTAAGGAAGTGAATAGAATTCGTTTTCTATGCTTTGTTGGCAAACTAACTGGATTATTGGCTTACAATATTTTACAGTGAAAGAACAAGGGACTAGAAAGTAGAAATTGTTTCCTCAGTATAGTAATTCATGGTTGGGTCCTGAAGATGATAAGTGTCTTCTTTCCTTTTGGGAAGAGAAATTATTATGTTCAAGGCATTCATCAAGACAAGTATGAAAAACTTCAAAATAAAGACTTCTTGTTTAATTGTGAAAATAATATTTATCATAATGCTCAAGCAGATAATAGCTATTTAGTCAATTTTAATACCTGGATTTCAGCCTGATGTTAGACCTGGTTTCAGAATAAAAATTGCCTTGCTACCTTTATTTATTTATTTATTTATTTATTTGATTTGATTTGATTTGATTTGTCAATTGTTTACAAGATAATTAGTATAAGTGTATACATAGTTATGAATACATGAAATGGGTACATATAAGAAAAATAAAATAAAAATAAAAGAAACAATAGGACAGGGACGGTAGGCACGTTGGTGCGCTTATGCATACCTTGATCAATTATCAATTATACCTTGATCAATTATGCTGTGGGAAAGCTAAAAAAAGTGAGACCTTAGACTCTCTCTGTCATTTGGCACAGTATTTATGAAGGGTAAAGTACTGGGTAGGTCAAAAAACTCAAGACAATGCATGACTACATAATAGAATCAATAACTCCTTTTTACATCCACATGATGCATTTTTGTTTTTAATATTTACAGATGATCATGGGAAGTTTCCTACTTTTATTTTTTTCCTTAAGGGATTTGGATAGTTAAACTGTTCAATTCAGTTCATTACTGATTAATAATTAATTGAATTCATTAATCTTGAGTTCATTCTGTACTTGTTTGCACAGAGAAAAGTGGTGATTGTCTTCAAGTGCTCTGGAAAATAGGTTGACCCCCTTTTCTTTGTGGCAGCCTCTCAAATATTGGAAAACTGCTATCATGTTATTCCTAGCCCTTTTCACTAGACTAGCCATACCCAATTCCTGTAACCGTTTTTTGTATGTTTTAACTTCCAGGCCTCTAATCATCTTTGTTGTTCTTTTTGGCAGTCTTTCCAAAGTCTCAACATTTATAATGTGATGACCAAAACTGGATGCGATGTTGCAGGTGTGATCTTACTAAGGCTTTATAAAACAGTACTAGTACTTCATCTCATCTTGATTCCCTCTCTTAAGGTAACCTAGGATTGCACTGGGTTTTTTGCCTACTGCCGCATACTAGAAACCAAGAATAAGAGAATTGGAAAGGACCTTGAAAGTCTTCTAGTTTTAGTCTCTGTTCAAGAAGGGATCCTTGAAAAGGGACAATCCCAAACGACTGTCCGATCTCTTCTTAAAATCTCCAGTGATAGAGCACCTACAACTTGTAGACGCAAGCCATTCAACTGATTGTTCTTACAGTCAGGAAATTTCTTCTAGGTGGCTTCTCTCCTTACTTTTTTTTTCTTGATTAATTTCCATCAATTGCATCTTTCCTGCCTTCCGCTGTTTGATCTCCTCCTTTTTGTGGCAGCCCCTTACATATCATAACATTGCTATTTGTCACCCCTAATCATTCTTTTTTATTAAACTAGACACATTCCTACCCATCTGAGAAAATGAAACTGCAGTACATACAGAAGTTCCGTGAAGATGGGTGCTGACATGAGTCTGAAAACTCGGAATACAAAACCTTTGGTCCTGGTGTCTGATCCAGATTGGATCATGCACTACAATACGTGTTCTTGACAGCATGTTTCCCTCTAAACAATCTTATTGATTAGGATGTTATAAATGGACTGTCAGTAATTCTCAGTAACTCAGTGACTTTCAGCAACTCAATAACTGGAATAACTAAGTGGCTATATTTACTCACTTAAATATGAGACAGGAGTGATTACCAAACATTTTAAGTGTTGAGTGAATGTCGACATGGACTCCAAGATCCCTCTCCCAGTTACTGCTATTGAGCCAGGTTTCACCTAATTTGTACCTGTACATTTGGGATTTTCTTGCTGAAATGTAAGACCTTACTTTTCTCTATATTGAATTTTATTTTGTTAAATATGGCCCAGTGTTCAAGTCTGTCAAGATCCATTTGGATCTTGAGCCTATCATCTAGGTGTTAGCTATTCCTGCCTAGTTAGGGTCATCAACAAATCTGATGAGTTCCCCTTCTATTCCCTCATCTAAGTCATTGATGAAGATATTGGGCCTAGAATGAAACCTTGTGGCACCCCACTGCATACTTCCTTCCATATAGATGCAATTCCATTGATGACTAAGATTGAGTGAAATTTGTCAACCAGTTACAAATTCAGTGGTGATGCTATCTATCCCACATGTTTAGCTTATCAAGAAATAGGCTGTGACCTACTTTATCAAATACTTTGTTGAAATCCAACTATACTATATCCACAGCATTTATTTGGTCCACTAATTTTTCTGGTCCAATGATCACTTTGTTGAACAATGAAATAAGATTTGTTTGGCATGATTTGATTTTGACAAAACCATGTTGGCTTCTAGTTATAGCTTTGCTTGCTTCTAGATATTCACAGATCTGTTGCTTGATTATCTTTTCCAGGATCTTCCCAGGTATTGATGTCAGGCTAATTGGTCTGTGATTTCCTGGATCTGTTTTCTCTCTTTTTTAATAATGGGAATGACATCAGGTCTTTTCCAGTCCTCTGCTAATTCCTATTCTCCAGAATCTTTGAAAGATATGGTTCTGAGATCGTATTTGCCAACTCTTCAGAACTGTTGACAAGTGTTCTCTTACAATTTTCTTGCTGATTTTAATTTGTAATCCTAGACTGTTTTTTACAGTTATGTTTTTGATAGGTTGGGCTATATTTTGTTTTATTGTGTCAAGGAGAATGCAAAGAATGAATTAAACAACTCTCCTTTCTCTCTAGTACTTGTTATTTTCTTGCCATTTTTTCCCATTGGTGGACTGATTGTTTCCTTGATTTTTTTTATTTTTTATATGTTGAAAGAAATTTGTTATAATATTTTGACATTTGTTGCAAGTTTTACTTCATTTTGAGTCTTAGCTTCATTATTTATTGGTATTCTGCTTGAATTATGTGTCCTTTCCATTTTTTATACTTATCCTTTTTGTCTTTGAGTTTATCAGAGAGATCTATGGGCAACCATGCTGGTTTCTTTTTGGCTTTTCTTTTTCAGTTATATTGTGCTGGACTGGGCTTTTTTGATTGTATTTTTCAGTCAAATTACTTGAGGTTTTTTTTCCCTTTTAGGATTTCAGATCCCTTTTAAACTACAGACCAATCTCACTGTGTTGTGTCACGTGCAAAGTCATGGAATCAATCATTAACCAATTCATCACTCTCTACTTAGAGTCAAACAACCTACTCTCCAAAAAACAATTTGGTTTCAGGAAAAAATTGTCCTGCAATCTACAACTCCTACACTGCAAAAACATATGGACTACTCTACTTGACCAGGGTAAAGCTATAGACGCAACTTACATAGACTTCTGCAAAGCCTTTGATTTAGTGGTACATGACAAACTACTGTTAAAACTAAACTCTTATGGCATTTTTGGATCCCTTCATAAGTGGATTACTGTGTTCCAGTCAAACAGGCAACAAATAGTAAAAATAGGGAGCGCTATATCAAACTCTGCTCCAGTTAACAGTGGTGTCCCACAAGGCAGCGTTCTAGGACCCACACTCTTTATACTCTATATAAATGACCTTTGCGATCACTTTATAAGCAACTGCATCCTCTTCACAGATGATGTAAAACTATTCAACACCATCGACAATGCTACTGTCCTTCAAAGCGACCTTGATTATGTGTCTGAATGGTCAAACAATTGGCAATTCCACATCTTGACCAACAAATGCTCTGTCCTACACATTGGTAAAAAAAAAATTAGTACACCAAATACAAGCTCGGCGGATAAGACCTCATTGATGACCCTCACTCTGTTAAGGACCTCATAGTACTCATATCTAACAACCTAAGCACCAGAGCTCACTGTAACAGCATTGCCAAAAAGGCATTAAGAGTTGTAAATCTAATCTTACGAAGCTTTTCCTCTGGAAATATTTCACAAGAAATATTTCACAAGAAGAGTTCTCCACTCTTCTACAAGTTGTAGAATACCTTATGCCACCAGACTTGAAATTCTAGAACTAGAAAACCTTGAATTACGCCGTCTTCGGTCTGATTTAAGCATGGTATATAAAATCATACATTGCAATGTCCTACCTGTCAATGAATACTTCAGCTTCAACCATAACAACACAAGAGCACACAATAGATACAAACTCAAAGTAAACCGCACCAAACTTGATTGCAGGAAATACGACTTCAGCAATAGAGTGGTCAATGTCTGGAATACTCTACCCGACTCTGTAGTCTCTTCCCCAAACCCCAAAAACTTTAACCTTAGACTGTCTACTATTGACCTCACCCCTTTCCTAAGAGGTCTGTAGGGGGCGTGCATAAGCGCACCAACGTGCCTACCGTCCCTGTCCTATTGTTTCTCTTATTCTTTTATTTTTCTTATATGTACCCATTTCATGTATTCAAAACTATGTATACACTTATACTTATTATCTTGTAAACAATTGGCAAATCAAATAAATAAATAAATAAATAAATAAAAATATAGTATTGCTAACTAGGGCAAACAAACCCTTTGCTAAATCAATACAGCTCATCTGTCTGGAAACCGCACTGTATATCAGACATTAATACAATTGAATGAGTCGAGAAGTATTTCATGATAAGAGTACTACACTCCTCCGCTCACAACAGAATACCCTATATCACCAGGCTTGAAATTTTGGGCTTGGACAACCTTGAACTATACCGCCTACAGCTGGACTTAAGCATAGTATACAAAATTATCTGCTACAATGTCCTACCAGTCAATGACTACTTCAACTTCAACCGCAACAATACAAGAGCACACAACAGATACAAACTCAATGTAAACCACTCCAAACTTGATTGCAGAAAGTACGACTTCAGCAACAGAGTGGTCAATGCTTGGAATGCACTACCTGACTCTGTTGTTACATCCTCTAACCCCCACTCCTTTCATCTTAAACTATCTACAATTGACCTCACCACATTCCTAAGAGTAAGGGTTGTGCATAAAGTGCATGATTGTGCTTACCATCCCTGTCCTATTGTCCCCATTTATTTCTAGCAATTTCCTGTATTCTTACCCATGTTTATAATTATACCTATTATCTTGTAAGTAATTGACAAATCAAATAAATAAATAAATAAAATAAAGTCCAAATTAAAATTATCAAAACTTTTTCTGTAACTAATATGTGTGCAATGTGTAAATGTTCAATTATATTTACAATTACTCTCATATTATCTTTTAATTATCTCTGGGTAGAAACCCACATTAATCTTCATGTATGTAGTCTCATAAAACATTTTTAATTTTTTCAGCTAAAATGGATGTAAACAGTTTATAATCATTATTTAAAAAGAAATTGGTGTCTAGTTCTCCACGGAAGTTAAATCCTGTCCCTCCCCCTGGTATCAGAGAAATGTAGGTATCTTTCCATGAATTAAGTATAGAGTTTCTCTGTAGAATAGAGTTGAAGGAGTATTAAAAAAAGAAATTGATGTTCAAAAGGGAATCCACTTGACAAACAATCAGGTCTCAGTGTTTTACCTATTTTAACTTACCCGTTATTGAGCTGTTCAAAATTTGCTTGTAATTTTCCAACAATTTAGCAAGATTTGGAGTTGATATGTAATCATCAATGCGCCAGCCATCTCCCTTGTTTATTTGCATGTTCAAAAAAGTTTGGTATTTAAATTTCTTTTCAATATTTGAAATAATCAACAAAGAAATTTGTTCTTGCAATAATATTAACTGGTTAAGTATGTTAAAATCTTTTGGTGATTTCTGAAGTTCTCTTTCCTTCAGTTTAATGTCATGTAACATGCTTGGATTTTTTTGGATTTCTCAAACCAATCTTCTTAATTTATGTGTGTGTGTGTGTGTGTGTGTGTGTGTATAGTATAAAATATCCTCTTAGCGCAGCTTTTCAGACATCCCAAAATGTTCTCAAATTGGTTATCTTGCCCAGATTATTGTTAAAATAATCTTAGAGTACTTGTTACATTCTTTAACAAACTGCAGTCTCTGCAAAACAAACTCATTTCAACTCCATTTGAAAGCCTGAGCTCCAGTTTTAGCATGTAAAGTCATTGGTTTATGGTCAGAAAAAGATTCTGGAGGAATATTAGCTTTAATTATTTTATGAAGCATCTTTTTGTAATCCAGATCATATCAAATCTAGAAGATTTAGTTCTCTTCTGAGAAGGAAGTGTAATCTTTTGCCAGTCCATTTTAATCTAGTTATTAAGGACATTATTGGCCTGCAGATGAGATTGATTTCTATGGGACATGTTTCAATTAGAGGGATGTGGGATTCTTACTTATAATTTCTGCATGATAAGTACCCAAGTATTTTTCTTCCTATAAACAAGCACAGAATGAACTGAAGAATTATCAATGAACTGAACAGTAATGAACTGAATCGAACAGTTCATTCTATACTGCTCATAATGAAATGAACAGTGTAGAATGAACTGGAGAATAAATAATTTGTAGAATCCCATGAAAACCACTGAATAATGAGGTTGCAGAACATGCTGTCTATAGCACTTGACTTATTTTAACTCAATTCTTTTTTTTAATTTTTTTATTGAAAATTAGGTTTTAAAAACATTAAACATGGTGACCTTTTTGACATATATCGCAATCTTTACATTGTTATATGAGCAAAATGTCATCAAACAGTATTAACATATATATACAGCTATATATATATATTTACATTGTAAATCTTTGTATCAATTTCTATCTTAGATATTATGTTGCAGTATAATCTCTTCTTAAATTTTATTTCATATTTTTTAGACTTCCTTTCATATTCTTCCAATTATAATTTTTTCCCGATATTTCATAGAATTCTGAAGTGTCTCGCTCCTACAGTTCTAACTGGACGGAATATGTGCCCACTTCTTTAAAAAGCTACCCACTGCCATAGCCGAACCTCTAAGCATAATCTTTGAAAAATATTGGCAAAAAAAATCAGAACATAAAATACAAGCTGAATAGTCAAGACCTTGTTGATGATCCAAACTCTGTCAACAATCTTGGAGTACTCATCTCAAATGATGTAAGTGCTAGAGCCCACTGTAACTATATAGCCAAAAAGGCATTAAGAGTTGTTAACCTAATCTTACATAGCTTTTTCCCTGTAATATTACACTAATAACTAGAGCATACAAAACATTTGCTAGACCAATACTCGAATACAGCTCATCAGTCTGGAACCCACATTACGTATCTGATATTAACACAGTTGAGAAAGTCCAGAAATATTTCACAAGAAGAGTTCTCCACTCCTCTACTCGTTGCAGAATACCTTATGCCATCACACTCGAAATTCTAGACCTAGAAAACCTAGAACTACGCCGCTTTCGGCCCAATCTAAGTATCTAAGAAGCTGAAGTATATGAATACTTCAGCTTCAACCATAACAACACTAAAACAAACAATAGATGCAAACTCATGGTTAACTGCACCAAACTTGATTGCAGGAAATACTACTTCAGCAACAGAGTGGTAAATGTCTGGAATACTCTACCTGACTCTGTGGTTTCTTCCCCAAACCCCAAAAACTTTAACCTTAGACTGTCTACTATTGACCTCATCCCTTTCCTAAGAGGTCTGTAGGGGGCGTGCATAAGCGCACCAACATGCCTATCGTCCCTGACCTATTGTTTCTTTTATTTTTCTTATATGTATCCCTGTATTCATAACTATGTTTTTACTTATACCTATTATCTTGTAAGCAATTGACAAATAAAAATAAATTAAAAATAAATAAATAAATAAATAACTATCTGTTCAGCGCACTAAAGATTTTTTTATTATTATTACTTCATCATTCGGTATTCCTTTTAACTTCCAGGTTTGGGTAATTGATAATCTTGCAGCTGTGATAACATGAATAATTAGATATATATCTGCTTTTTTGAAATTCTCATTTATTATTCCCAATGAGAACATTTCTGGTGTATAATTTATTTCTAGGTTTAACAATTCTTCTAACCATTGCCATATTTTGTGCCAAAAACCATTGCCATATTTTGTGTTTTCTTGCATTCCCACCACATATGATAATAAGTGCCCATTCTTTCAAACATTTCCAGCATATAGGTGATTGAGAGCTATACATTTTGGCAAATCTGGTAGGTGGGAGGTGCCATCTGTAGAACATCTTGAACAAGTTTTCTTTATAAGATATGGCTAATGTAAGCTTTTTATTCTGATCCCAGAATTGCTGCCATTGATCCAGATTTATATTATGGCTGAAATTTCTAGCCCAAGTTTATTTTATTTTTATTTGATTTCATTTCATTTGTCAATTGCTTGTAAGATAATAGGTATAAGTAAAAACATATGAATACATGGATACATATAAGAACAATAAAATATATATAAAAGAAACAATAGGACAGGGACGGTAGGCACGTTGGTGCGCTTATGCACGCCCCCTACAGACCTCTTAGGAAAGGGGTGAGGTCAATAGTAGACAGTCTAAGGTTAAAGTTTTTGGGGTTTGGGGAAGAAACCACAGAGTCAGGTAGAGTATTCCAGACATTTACCACTCTGTTGCTGAAGTCGTATTTCCTGCAATCAAGTTTGGTGCAGCTAACCATGAGTTTCTATCTATTGTGTGCTCTTGTATTGTTATGATTCAAGCTGATGATTAATTGACAGGTAAGACATTGCAATGTATGATTTTATATACCATACTTAGATTGGACCGAAGGCAGTGTAGTTCTAGGTTTTCTAGGTCTAGAATTTCAAGTCTGGTGGTATAAGGTATTCTGCAATGAGTAGAGGAGTGGAGAACCCTTCTTGTGAAATATTTCTGGACTTTCTCTACTGTGCTAATATCAGATACATAATGTGGGTTCCAGACTGATGAGCTGTATTCAAGTATTGGTCTAACAAATGTTTTGTATGCTCTAGTTAGTAGTGTGATATTACCAGAGAAAAAGCTATGTAGGATTAGGTTAATAACTCTTAATGCCTTTTTGGCCATGTAGTTACAGTGGGCTCTAGCACTTAGGTAATTTGAGATGACTACTCCAAGATCCTTCACAGAGTTTGGATCATCAACAAGGTCTTGACTATTCAGCCTGTATTTTATTTTCTGATTATTTTTTTTGCCAATATGTAAGACAGAGCATTTATTTGTTGAGATTTGAAGTTTCCATTTGTTTGACCATTCTGAAACATAGTCAAGGTCTTTTTGAAGAGTAGCAGTATTTTCTGTGGTGTTGAATAGCTTTACATCATCAGCGAAGAGAACACAGTTGCTCTTAATATGATCACAGAGGTCATTTATGTAGAGTATGAAGAGCGTTGGTTCTAGAACACTGTCTTGGGGGACACCACTATTGACAGGTACAGAATTTGATAGAACATTTCCAATTTTGACCATTTGTTGTCTGTTTGACAGGAATGCTTCTATCCAGTTATGCAGTTGTCCAGAGATACCATAAGATTTTAGTTTTAATAGTAGTTTGTCATGTACCACTGAATCAAAGGCTTTACAGAAGTCTATGTAGATTGCGTCTATTGTTTTGCCCTGATCAAGTTTTGTAGTCCATATGTTTTTGCAGTGTAAGAGTTGCAGATTACAGGATAGTTTTTTTCTCAAACCAAATTGTTTATTAGAGAGTAGGTTGTTTATTTCTAAGTAGACGATAATGGATTGGTTAATAGCTGATTCCATGACTTTACAGGTGATGCAGCATAAGGACATTGGTCTGTAATTTTCAACTAGGCTGGGGTCTCCCTTTTTGAAGATGGGGATGACTGTGGCTTGTGACCATAATTTTGGCAAGGAGCTGGTCCTGAAAGATTTTTCAAAGATTATGCTTAGAGGTTCAGCTAAGGCAGTGGATAGCTTTTTAAAGAAGTAGGCACATATTCCATCTGGTCCAATAGATCGAGATGGTTTTAGAAAGCGTAGTGCTTTTTCAACATTGTCTTCTGTAAAATCGATATTTATTAGATCATTGTAGTTGTCTGTGGTTAGGCTAGGAAATACTGGGCATGATCCATTGCTGTTTACAAATACTGAGTCAAAGAATGTGTTAAAGAGGTTGGCTTTAATGGTGTCGTCGTTACAGTCTTTACCATTAGGTCCTTTCAGGGGTGGGATGGACCTTGAGTCTTTTAGTTTGTTGTTTACAAAATTGTAGAAAGAGCGGGTGGAATTGGTGCATAGAAGGTTTTCCTCTTGTTTAATGTGATAATTGGTGCATTCAGTCTTTATCTGGTGGCATAAATTTTTGTATCAGCTTTTGAAGTTGGCAACATGACCAGATTTGTTTTTCCTCCAAAGTGATATCTTTTTGGATTGAAGCTTCCTTATTGTTATGGGTAATCTGTTTTTTCTGGTTTTGGGAGTTGTTATTGGTACATATATGATGACTCTTTTGACTTCAAGTAAAAATATGTTGTAATGGTCTTCAACAGTATTGCATCCAGTGAATAGAAATTGCCAATCAAGGGATGAGAGATCATTGTCTATAAGATCGTAGTTGTCTTTTTTGAAGTTATAATTGGGGATTCCGTCGTTGTGATGATTTTTATGTGGACGTATGTTGAGGCAAAAGTCAATCATGTTGTGGTCACTGTTGGAAAAGGGATCTATAATTTGTATTCTGTAAATTGAATTCAAAGTATTGCAGAAGATGAGATCGAGGCAGTTGTTAAATCTAGTATTGTTGGTTACTAGTTGTTCAGCATTGTAGAAGGTTGCATGTATGGGTTCAGTGTTACATTCGTTTAGGGTCCAGTTAATATGAGGTAGATTGAAGTCACCAAGAAAGATAAAAGTATGTGGGCAGGATGTTGCCCATGCTAGTAGTGAATTTAGCTGGTTTACATGTTCGATGTCATCATAATCAGGGGCTCTGTAACATAGTAAGAATCGAAATGTGATATTTAAGGACAGTTCACAGACGATGGTCTCAGGAAGAGCAAGCTCCTGGGTAACTTGGATGTTTTTTAGATGTAAGGACTTTTTATAGAAGATAGCAACACCACTTCCTCTACAGATTTCATGATGTGATCGGTAAACATGATGGTCTCTTATTGAGGTAATGGAGTCAGGGAGAGATGCATTGAGCCATGTTTCACAGACAAATATGATGTCGAATTTAGCTGTATTTAGTAAGAGGAGAAATTCAGGTATTTTATTCACAAGGTTTCTTGCATTGAGTAGCTTGCATTTAAGACCATTTGTAGATTGAATTGAGGTAGTTCGGGGCATGCGTGCCTAGTCTTGGGTGATGGTAGATTGGTTGAAGTAGGGTTGGACACTGGGTTGTGGGTTGTGTGACTTACTTTTGATACAGTCAGCATGGTAGTCAATGTACAGGTCCTTCTCTCCATTGTCTAGATGTTTTTTTAGTTCTGTGCGGAGTTCGTGGGAATGGGCACATTGATGTACGGTTAGGTCAGGGCGAGAATGAAGGTTTTTATGGTTGGTGTTGCTTTTGGCAAGTGAATTTGTACTATAAATGAATTTACATTTGCCTGATTCATTTTTGCAAATGACCCTGCAGAAGCGTGGGTCCGTCTCTGTTTTTGAACTCTGGGCTGATGCGGGAAATGTCAAGTATTTCATCAGGAGAGATGGTTGATGCTTGATAGTCACTGATGATGTTGCGGACAATTGTGATGTCATCATTGTTATTGATGTTCTCTAGACCAAATAAGGTAACGTTTGGACGCTTCTGTTCGCACTCAACAGCTTTTCTGATGAGGGTTGGGATATCATTATTTGTTGGATTTATGGTTTTTTGTGTATTGGGTTGTGGTTGTTGAGTAGTGGTAGATTTGTAGCTATTGGATGTTCGGGTTTTGGTGTTGTGTCTTTTTTTTCAAGGTTATTTAATTTTTCTTTTAAAGTGTCCAGGGATGCTACTATGGTGTCAAGGGATGTTATTTGTGTTTCTATGGTATCAGCTCTTTCAAACAAGGCTGTATGTTTGTCCAGTTTGGGTTTGCATCATGTTCAGAAATATTGAAATGCATGTTTGGGTGATTCTAGGAATTGAATCACTTGCTTGGGCAATTCCAAGCAGCCATGATGAGCATAGTTGCCACATAGAGAGCATTTGGTGGAATTTTCATTAACATTTAGAGTTTCATAGCACATAAAGCATGTGTAGGAGTCTTGTGGTTCATTGGTGGGGATTTCTTTTCTTTAGGTTGTGGTTTGGCATTGGACTTTTTACTGGCATGGTAGGTTTGTTGAGATATTTTTTTTTTTTTTTTTTTTTTTTTTTTTTTTTTTTTTTTTTTTTTTTATTTTTTTTTTTTTTTTTTTTTTTTTTTTTTTTTTTTATTTTTTTTTTTTTTTTATTTTTTTTTTTTTTTTTTTTTTTTTTTTTTTTTTTTTTTTTTTAATTTTTTTTTTTTTTTTTTAATTTAATTATTTTTTTTTATTTTATTTTTTTTTTTTTTTTTTTTTTTTTTTTTTTTTTTTTTTTAATTTTTTAATTTTTATTTTTTTTTTTTAAAAATTTAAAAAAAAATTAATAATATTTAAAAATAAAAAAAAAAAAAAAAAAAAATTAAAATAAAAAAAAAAATTAAAAAAATTAAAAAAAATTTAAAAAAATTTATAATAAAAATAAAAATTTAATAATTTAAAAAAATTAAAAAATAATTTTAATAAAGTAAAAAAATATAAAAAAAAAAAAAAATATAGAAATATTTTGATTATAAATATATTAATTTTTTTTTTTAATTTAAAAATTTATTTAATTATTATTTATATTTTAATTTTTATTAAATTCAAAGAATCAAAACAAAAAAAAAAAAAAAAAACCCCAAACCAAATAAGTAACCACAATTCAAAAATCCCACTCGATCTTTCACGTTTCCCTCCTTTCCTCCTCTTTGCCTTTTGGGAGGCTTTCGGCTCTTGGTTATTTGTATTGGGGGTGTGGGGGTGTTGTGGGTGGGGGGAGTGGGGGGGAAGGTTTTGGTTGGCCTCGGAAAAAAGTTCTTTTCATCTCTTTTTCTTTTACATAGTTTTTTGTTCATATAAATTTTAGGTTTTTTTTTTTTGGGGGTTTTTTTTTTTTTTTTTTTGTTTTTTTGCTGCAGTTGTATCCTACTTTCCATCTGGGAATTCAGAACCATACATTTTGACTGTCTGGCCTAAGTGAGATCCATTAGCTATTTGCATGCGAGGTTTTCCATTCCACAACGATAAGCAATAAACTTAAGAAACATCTTTGCCAAAGAGTTTATAATATTTAAGACTGTGTAAATCTCAAATCTAATTGGGATGATTATATAATATTTTTAAATGTTTTTTTATGTTTATTTACAAATAATGTATACATTACTTTAATTCCAAAGCCATCTCTAATATCAGTTCTTTAAATTACCATGGCAGCTTGGGAACAGAGAAATATTAGTTTTATATATTGATAATGGAAGCATGGGTTTTAGGGAAGTAATTAAAATAATGATGTGCATTATTTTGATCCAAGCATCTAGCCTCCATCCCAAGTTAGTGACCATTGCACAGCTTGTGAATTACTTGTGGCCATTTATGGGTTGGAAATTTTTGTTAATGTCTTTGTCACCATTCAGTCTGACTACTGAAAATGGTCTGAAATGGAATTGCCCTTGAACCAACTCAAAAAATTAATAAATGGTCCATAAAACAGTAGCTTATCAGTGAAGTAGAGGAAGAAAAGATTGTACAAACCATGGAAATTCTCACCAAAACAAATTTATTACAAGGAATCAATATTATACTAAATAATCCTATTATAATCGGTCAAAGGATAGATCTTAATGACCCAATAATAGTCAAAGGATAATGCAACAATAAAAGTGCAAAGATAACATTTTCCTATGTGTTTGCAATCTGATTGCTAGATAGTATCAAAGTATATCTCTAAAGTTTCTAAAATCAATGAAACCAGTGATACCAAGAAAAAGGAAATACACGGTGATTTGATCTTTTGTGGAAACTATATTAGTGAGATGACTGCTTGTATGGCCACATTGATAGGGTTAATATATTTTTACTAAAAAAATACCAATTTCCTTCCATGTAGTATCGTCTTTTATAATTATAGTAGTAAGGAACACTGTGTGCTTGTTGGGTTCATTATGATAGTCACTTCAGCACTGAGCCATGACTCATTCATGAAAAGAAAAAAACAAGGTTTACTTGTTTGCAACATCTCTCCACCTGCTACAAAAAGCTATATCTCCTTACTTCACTGACATTTCTCATTTAAACTTTAAATTTATATATATATAAATTGCATAACATGTTTCCATTAATAATGGAAAGAATGAAATAGTATTTTTTAAAAACAATTTTTCACCAAGAAGCATTTGGTGCTATGAGTGAAAATATCTTAAATCTCATATTTCATTAGTTTTAAAAGAAGACTAGATAGATGGTTCATTCCGTCACTTTTAAGGAAGTGAATAGAATTCGTTTTCTATGCTTTGTTGGCAAACTAACTGGATTATTGGCTTACAATATTTTACAGTGAAAGAACAAGGGACTAGAAAGTAGAAATTGTTTCCTCAGTATAGTAATTCATGGTTGGGTCCTGAAGATGATAAGTGTCTTCTTTCCTTTTGGGAAGAGAAATTATTATGTTCAAGGCATTCATCAAGACAACTATGAAAAACTTCAAAATAAAGACTTCTTGTTTAATTGTGAAAATAATATTTATCATAATGCTCAAGCAGATAATAGCTATTTAGTCAATTTTAATACCTGGATTTCAGCCTGATGTTAGACCTGGTTTCAGAATAAAAATTGCCTTGCTACCTTTATTTATTTATTTGATTTGATTTGATTTGATTTGTCAATTGTTTACAAGATAATAAGTATAAGTGTATACATAGTTATGAATACATGAAATGGGTACATATAAGAAAAATAAAATAAAAATAAAAGAAACAATAGGACAGGGACGGTAGGCACGTTGGTGCGCTTATGCATACCTTGATCAATTATCAATTATACCTTGATCAATTATGCTGTGGGAAAGCTAAAAAAAGTGAGACCTTAGACTCTCTCTGTCATTTGGCACAGTATTTATGAAGGGTAAAGTACTGGGTAGGTCAAAAAACTCAAGACAATGCATGACTACATAATAGAATCAATAACTCCTTTTTACATCCACATGATGCATTTTTGTTTTTAATATTTACAGATGATCATGGGAAGTTTCCTACTTTTATTTTTTTCCTTAAGGGGATTTGGATAGTTAAAACTGGCCCATTCTAGGACATATTAATTGGAAGGGTCCATTCTAGTAAAATATCCCTAATTGGTTTTATGGGATTTCTATCTCATATTGCACGTGTTCTTTACTATCAACATGAAAAAAAAAACAACAACAACAAAACAAAAACAAAGAGATATCCCCAAAGTGCTTTTTAAAAAGGTAACTGGACTTTTTTCTTGAAGACATTTCACTTGTCATACTTCTTTGATTTTGACTGAAGGATGGGGAATGGAATGATTTATATTTCTTGCAGTCATCTGATCTTTAGCACTCATTAGCTCTTAGAGTCATTGAGACTACATGGGGGTTTATCTGTGCCTCAGAGTCCCCTGAACTGAAATGCAAATCTGCTGAAAGGACTATGTTGTAAACAGGAGAGAGGTGATGTTGTATCCCTCCCCCTCTGTTGAGTGGAAGCTGTTCAATTTTAACATTGATGGTCTCTTTTGCTTGTCTTCCAAACCAGTGGTCCTCTCTTAAGTGCTGTCCCGAAGGTTTTTTTGTTTTTTTTTAAGGGGGGTTATATTGGGGGGGGGATTTTGGTATGGGTGGGGGTGGTTGTTTTTTTTTTTGGGGGGTTTGGTTTTTTGGGGTTTGGTGTTTTTTTTTTTTTTTATATGTATATTTTTGTTTTTTTTTTTTAATTAAAAAATAAAAATTATTTTTTTTTTTTTTTGTGTGTTTTTTGGTGGGGGGGTTTTTTTTTTTTTTTATTATTTTTTGTTTTAATGTGTTTTTATATATTTTTTTTTTTAAAAATTTTTTTAAATTTTTTATATTTTTTTATTTTTTGGAATAAATTATTTTGCTTCATTTGTTGTTCTGTTTAAATGTTTTTTTTTTCTTTGTCTATTATAAAAGAGCTCCTGCTGGGTCTTTTTGGATTTGAGGAAGGTCCAGTTAGGATAGCTACAAATTTGGAGGGCTTCCTTGACGTATTTTAGTTCTTTTTCTTTTTCCTCTTTGCTGATGGTACAGTGGGTGGCATAGTGGCTCAGTGGTTAAGGTGCTGGGTTTATCAATTGGAAAGCCGGAAGCCCAGGTTCAAGATCTGAGCACCATATGATGTGTGAGTTCCTGTCCTCACCCCATCTCCTGCCAATCCAGCAGTTTGAAAGCATGCAAATGCAAGTAGATAAATAAGTGCCATTTCAGTGGGAAGGCAACAGCACTCCATGACATCATGCCATTCACATGACTGCAGAAATGTCTTCAGACAGTGCTGATTTGAAATGGAGGTAAGCACTGCCCTCTATAGTTGGCAATGACTAGTGGAGTAAAATCTGCAGGGACTCCTTTACATTTTTTACCTCAGCTCCTTGTTGAGTAGTGGGAATCAAAATGTAAATATTAATTTATGTGTGAAGATTTTCTGTAAACTTCAATGTTAAGGGTTCTGTCTTGCTGAATGTGTGCTGCATAGTCCAGGAAAACCAGGTTATTTTCCTTCACACCTTCCATGCCCGCAGAGTTGATGTGTTTGGTGAAGGCTTCCACTTACTATGTTTTAAAACATACCAGTAAAGACAGTATGTAGTCCAAAAAATGAACTTTAATCTAGATATGATGATATTTGGCTGTCAGTTTCCTGTTTAGAGAAATGGTGCTTGTCTTATTTCAGAAAAGTAGTCTGCATTACTGTTGTCCCAAGCTTCATCCTGAAGGGTTATCTTGTAGGGTGTGATGAATGTGATGAAATGATTGATGAATAAAATCAGCAATGGCTCTTGTTGCATTGTGGGAACAAAGACTCGAGACCCAGTTGATCTTTTATTCTCTTTATTCTCTCTAGAACTGAACGTCGGCGAAACCACGGCAGCCTTTTTTATAGCGGGTTGCTCGCGGCTCATGGCCAATGACGGCTCTTCAAATTTCCCACCGTCTGGACCGACCTATCCAAGGTGAGTATGCAAATATATAATACCCCTCCCCATGTGGTCCAGTCCAACCAATCAGGCCTCCCCTATGTTACGTAGTCACGTAAATAGGTGGGGCTCTTATGGGTTCGACTAGACCTGCGCAATTCAGTTGTGATTTTGTCTCCGGACTGTTCGGACGGGTTCGCTGTTTCTCCCGTTCTCTTTCGTGGAGCCTCCTTTCCGGGCTGGTTGAGTCGGCTTGGCTGCTCCCGCCAGGAGTGGCTTCTTGATGGTTTTCCGAAACCTGCTCCAGCCTTTCAAAGTTGTCATCTTCTTCTATGGTTTCAGGTACGTGTTTGCGATTTCCGATCGGGGCTAATGTTGGTATTGGTTGTTGTATCGTTGTTAGGGTTTGTTTTGTTACTTCTCTTGCTTGTGGAGGGTCTCCCCCTCCCCTCTTGTTTGTGTTTGAGGGGTCTCCCCCCTCTCTGGTTTGGTTATTTTTGTTCAATATTTGAGGCGATTCCTGTGTTTGTGTAAGTTCTTCCCATTCTTCCCCCTGATTGTTAGTGTTTCTCAGTGTGGCCCTCAATCTGAGTTGGTTTATTGTCTCCTCCAGCTCTTTCCGTCCTCTGTCTCTACCCTGTATGACCGGGGTCCTGTTATTTGGGTTATTGTTGCCGGTATCCACAATGGTTCCCCTGTGAGGTTTTTTGCATAGACTAGGTCCCCTGTTTTGAATGTGAGGCACTTACTGGAGGAGTCTGTTGGCTTTTCAGGGCTATATTTGGGATGTAGTCTGTCTAGGTTAGATCTTAGTTTTCTTCCCATTAATAGTTCTGCTGGGCTTTTATTTGTTGTGGTGTTTGGTGTAATGTGTTGTATACTTAGTAGCTTATATAGCTTTTCCTGTATATCTCCAGTTCCCAATTTGTGTAGTGTTTCCTTAGTATAACGGACCATGCATTCCACCCGTCCGTTCGTAGCCGGTCGACCCGGCGCTGTTAGTGCGTGCCTTATCCCTTGTTCGGCTAGGAACCTCTCAAATGTCAGTGCCGTGAATTGCGGTCCGATACAATTGTCAGATACAACTAAATCCAGCAATCCATGTGTCGTAAAAAGCTTCCTTAGTTGTCTAATAACAGCTTCTGTTGTGGTTGAGTGCATAATGCTTACCTTTAGCCAATTTGAGTAAGCGTCTACCACTATTAAGAACGTGTGTCCTTTAGTTCAGTGATCCCCAACCTTTTTTACGCCGCGGCCCGGTACCGGCATCAGCTGGGCGCCGCCATCTTTTTTTGATGAAAAAGTGCTTCCGGTGACCTCATCGGAAGCACTTTTTCATCAAGATGAGCGGCACTGCAGCTCGATGAGCTTTTCCGGGTAGAAATGGCTTTCTACCCGGAAAAGCTCACCAGAGCGCTGGCGCCGCCATCTTTTTGATGAAACGTGCTTCCGGTGAGCTTTCTACCCGGAAAGCTCACCGGGCGCTGCGCCGCCATCTTTTTTGATGAAAACGTGCTTCCGGTGAGCTTTCTACCGGAAAAGCTCACCGGAAGCACTTTTCATCAAAAAAGATGGTGGCGCCCAGCAAGCCAGCGGCCCGGTAGGACCTGTTCCACGGACCGGTACCGGTCCGCGGACCAGTGGTTGGGGACCTCTGCTTTAGTTGGTCCTGCAAAATCACCCTAGACCATGGGCCCCTAGGTGTTTCCCAGTCAAGTGCAGGTGCAGAAGGGGGTGCAGGTCTAGATTCTTGGCATCGTTTGCACATTGCTACCAATTCCCCAATATCCTTATCCATCCCTGGCCACCATACATAACTCCTAGCCAGGGACTTCATTCTGACAATACCCGGGTGACCCTCATGCAATAATTCAAGTATTCGTTCCTTCAATATGTCCGGTATGATCACCCTATCCCCCCATAGTACACATCCTTTTAAGATAGATAGTTCCGTTTGTCTATTCTGAAACAGTTTAACAGTCTCATCACTTTCGGTCTCTGGCCACCCTTTACCTATCCAATTTAAGATCCGTGCCAGGTTTCTGTCTCTCGCAGTTTTCCTAGCAATGTCTGTTGCTGTTATGGGTAGGTTTGCCAACGTCTCGATTTGCAGGGTTGATGTGGTTGGTGCAGGATCATCTTCTAACTCAGGTAGGGGGGAACGGCTCAGGGCGTCAGCGTGTGTTATGTTCTTTCCTGGTCGGTAAATCAAGTTGTAGTTATATGCAGCGAGGAATTCGGACCACCTCGTCATCCGCGGTGACAGTATGTTAGGTGTAGCTTTTTTTCCTGCGAGGATTCCTAAAAGAGGTTTATGATCTCTGTGACAAGTGAAAAATTTCTGCCATAGATGTACTTGTGGAACCGTTTTCCTCCTGTTATTGCGGCCAATGCCTCTCTATCTAATTGGCTGTAATTCCGCTCCGTTTTTGATAGAGTTTTTGAACAGAATGCGATAGGTGCTTCTTTCCCATCGGGTAATATGTGGCTGAGTATGGCACCAATGCCGAATGGTGACGCATCGCACGTTAATGTTAGTGGCAGGGTTTCGCTGTATTGTATTAGCACACAGTCTGATGTAAGTAAGTCTTTTATTCCCTGGAATGCGGTTTCTTCTCATCGCCCCCAGGTCCAGGTAGCTTTCTTATCAAGCAACCTGTGTAGTGGTTCCGCTATCGTTGCTTTCTGTGGCAAAAATACATTGTAAAAATTAATAAGTCCCAAAAAGGCTTGTAAATCTGTTTTATTTTTGGGTCTGGGAGCTTCCTTTATTGCTCTGATTTTGTTTTCAGTGGGGTGGATCCCTTCTTTGTCTATGAGGTATCCCAGGAATTCAACCTTATGGGTGGCTAAATGGCACTTCTCTTTTTTAACTTTAAGTCCCGCCTCGTTAAATTTTTGTAAGACCTCCCTCAGGCGGTCTTTCAGTTGTTCTTTGTCCCTGGCTGATACTAATACGTCGTCAAAGTATGGTACCACCCCCTTGATTCCTTGCAATAGGCATTCCATTAAGCTCTGGAATACCCCTGGGGCCACGCTAACTCCAAATTGCAGTCTGTTGCATTAGAATGCCCCCCTGTGAGTCACAATTGTTTGTGCTTCCGCTGTTTCTGGGTCAACTGGCAATTGTTGGTAGGCTTGTGCAAGGTCCAATTTCGCGAAGATTCTACCTCCCCCTAAAGAATGTAATAGGTGCTGTACCACCAGAACTGGGTATGCGCTTTGTTGTAGTGCATGGTTGAGGGTTGCCTTGTAGTCTCCGCAGATATGTACAGACCCATCTGGTTTAATAGGAGTAACAATTGGGGTTTCCCACCTTGCGTGGTCTATTGGTTCTAATATCCCCTGTGCGATAAGTTTATCTAATTGTTCATCAATTTTTGGTTTTAACGCGAAAGGAACTCACCTCGCCTTTAACCTTATTGGGGCTATATTTGGATTAAAATTAAATGAGATAGGAGACCTTTGGTACTTGCCCAGTTCTCCGTTGAAGACGTCCTGGAATTCT
Organism: Notechis scutatus; assembly: GCF_049901735.1. Taxonomy (NCBI): domain Eukaryota; kingdom Metazoa; phylum Chordata; class Lepidosauria; order Squamata; family Elapidae; genus Notechis; species Notechis scutatus. The sequence goes on along the minus strand of NC_142025.1, from coordinate 51,062,385 downwards.
TTCATCAGGTTCTCTTCCCAGTCTGTCTCAGTGATGTTGTTTATTCCAGTTACTCTGATTCCTAATGGTGCAAACCATTCGAGTCCCAGTAGACTGGGGCGATCCTGGTCGACTATGGTTAGTGGGAGGACTTTAGTGTGTTTTTTTAATTTAACTTTGAAATGTCCGGTTCCTACTACAGGAATTCTGTTTCCCTGGTAGTCTTTTAGTGTGAGTTTTTGTATTTCTAGCTCTCTCTTTTTTATATCAGGTAGACTTTTGAGGGTATTCCACGATACCATTGATAAATACGAGCTGGAATCCATCTCCATCTCGCATGGCTGACCTTCTATGGTGACTTGCACATGTACCTTTTTCGCATTGATTGAGCTTGAGTGTCCGATAGTTATTGTTTGATGTGTTTCCTCTTTTCTATTGGCTTCTTTCCACTGCTTGTTTCTGCTTTCTTGACTCCAACGGCTCCCTATTTGCCTTTCCCTCTCCCTGGGAGGGGTATTCCATCTTTGTCTAGGGCTATAGTTATTTTTGTTTTGGCATGCCCTAGCTATGTGTCCCCCCTGTTCACAATACCTGCAAATAGCATCGAAAAAACGGCATTCGGAATGTGGATGGTCTCCTCCGCACCCAGCACAATGGAATTCTGACTTCCTTTCCTTTCGCTCCCGTCTACCTTTTTCTGACCGGAGTTGATTTACCTCTTCTTCTTCCTCGTCGTCTTCTGATAGGGATTCGATGTCCTCGTGGTGTGTCGTGGTGGTGAGTTTTTGAGTTTCCTCTGGTTCCTTATTGTGTGTTTGGCTAGTGTCTTTTGGGGTTTCCTTTATTAATTTATTCATTTGTCGCATGGTGGCTGCCGATTTTTGTGTTGCTTCTGCTGCGGTGGCTTCTTCTATGGCCTCCGTTACTGTTATTTTAGATCTTGTTAGTAGTCGACCCTGTAGTGTAAGGTCTTTTAATCCGAGGACCACGCGGTCCCTCATGGCCTCATCCATGTTTAGGAATTTGCATGCTCTGCCAATGTCTCTTAGTGCTGCAACAAAGTCTCTGATGCTCTCATCTTCCTTTTGGTCGCACCGATAAAATTTGTGTCTTTTGATGAGGCATGAAATGGTTGGTGCATAATGGGCTCGCAGTAATTTATCTAAATCCGTCCACGCCATTTTCTTCACATTGTGGGGTGCTGCCAATGCCTTTGCCATTTTGAATACTGTGGGCCCGCAGTGGGTGAGGAAGATGGCTCTCTTCCTATGTTTGGATATTCCTTGGAGCTCGTTCCTTCTAGAAACATGAGGAATAGGTCGATGTAGGATTCCCAGTCTTCAGTTGCCAGGTTGAATGGTGCGGGTGGTGAGTTTTTCCCAGCCATTTCGTCTCACTCGGTCCTCGTTGCCACGTGCACAACTGGTTTCCTTTGTCTCAGAATCCCACCTTCGTCACCAGTGTTGCGTTGTGGGAACAAAGACTCGAGACCCAGTTGATCTTTTATTCTCTCTAGAACTGAATGTTGGCGAAACCGCGGCAGCCTTTTTTATAGCGGGCTGCTCGCAGCTCGTGGCCAATGACGGCTCTTCAAATTTCCCACCGTCTGGACCGACCTATCCAAGGTGAGTATGCAAATATATAACAGCTCTTTTTTTGTCACCTTTCCTCTATCACTTTCAGGATAGATTTAAAAACGGAGCTTTGGTTTTGACTTACTATAATGTGTAAATTTGTGGTTTCCAAATCATGGTTTGACCTTAATGATTTGCATGAATCCACCAAATCTAGTATATTCAAAACCTCACAATGAAGTAAACCATAAATTAATACAGTTTGTGATCCCAATCTCTCCTCTCCCATTTCTCCATTTTCTGTTCTTACAGAATTTCAGTTCCTTATTTCTACTTTAAACCATGAAGAATACATGTACTACATTTTATCTGGCTGACTCTTCCTGCATGGAGAAATCCATTGCTTGATAATGTTTTGAATGCATTATTGATTGCACATGAGGTGCCATTACAGGGGCCTGGAAACTATTAGCTTTGAAAGATAGAAATTGAGAAATGCTGTAATAGTTATTTTAAGTGCCATTCTTGTTGGGATAAAATTCAAAATAATGGTTTTTCACTCTAAGCATCTGTAATGATTTGAACTGGCTGATTTAAATATCTTTTGTTCTTTATCTGAAAATCATCTTTAAATCAGTGGTCGTCAACCAGTGGGCCGGGGACCACTGGTGGTCCATGAGAAAATTTTGGTGGTCCACTGAGAAATGTCACCCCCCCAAGCAACCCCCAAAGCAATTAATCCAAGCTGCGCAGAAACACAAGGCTGCACCATCCACATGGCCGTTGGGAACACAAGGCTTGCGTTGCTTGCATTGTGAACAACATGAGATAGTGAGGGGAGGGGGGAAGGGAGGAGGGGGGAACTTGCCCCACTCAACCCACACACCTGGCCTGGGCATCGGGCTGCTTCTTTCCACTTCTTTCTTCTTCTGTTTTTGGCTGCACGCAAGGAAAAGTATTTCTTTCTTTCCCCCAAACCCTGCCAGAAATGAGTCTTTGGGACCCTGCAAGGCATCCTGCTCCAAGAGGCTGTGCCAGCGTGACAAGTCTCACGAAGACTCATTTCTGGTGGAGTTTGGGGGAAAGAAAGAAGCTGCTTTCCTTGCATGAAGCCAAAAGTCTCTCTCTTTCTCTCTCCCCCAGAAAATGGAGCTGGATATGGTATCCTGTGATCCCAAATAAAGAATGATCGATCGGTAGGAAAATGGGGTGGGGAATTTTCTTGCAAACTTTTTTTGGGATTTTCCCAGGGTCTCTGATACGCGGGATTTAAAATTATGAGTTTGATGGTCCCTGAGGTCCAAAAGGTTGGCGACCCCTGCTTTTAATGAACAAAAGTTTTTTTTTAAATAGATCTTATGTCACGGTTCCAAGTAACAAACTCCAACGCAATAAAGTCAGAGACAAGCATTTTCTCAAAATTCCATTTTATTAGAGTTGTCATATTGCCACATCTGGGAAAACCTGAATCGGATAGTTCTGGGTTTTCCCTTTCTAATTGAAAATCAAAACCCCATCCCCTGCACCCATCAGTCCATCACATGGTCCAATCACTGGTCATCCCAACTGGAGACCTTCCTCTAATCACTCCTTTCCAGGTGCAGGATAACTTGTCCTTGACTCAGAAGAAGAATGTTGTTATGTCTAAACTTCCACCTCTCTGTGGGGAATCCCCCTCCCAAATTCCCAGGCATTAAAATGTGGCAGTGTGGAAGCTTGTAAGTAAAATATGGCTTCCCAAGCTGACTTCTTATAGGTTACAGACAATATTTCTTTGCCCCTTTAAATTATTAAAATATTGTAATACTTTTTTTAGAAAGAGGTTTTAATATCGATTTGATTAAAGGTAAGCATTTTTCTTTTCTTTAATCACTTCAGGGCATTAACCTTAAAATTCTAATAAACATTTTCTTGTAATTTGCTGTTTGGCTCTGTGGTTTTTTTAAAAGTTTTTCAATGATTCTAGAGATATATTGGTAACATACTATCAGAGCACCTTAAATGTTATTTGGCAGAAAGATGACATATAAATCTTTAAAATAATCTTTATTTTAGGGTATGATAAAAATAATGTTCTTACAGATTTTTAATATGATCCACAGATTTGTTATGTTAGTCTAGTTAACAAACTAATTGGATGAAGTGAGACTTTATTTCTGAGTTAAATGCCTAGGTTTGCAGATCTACTTTTATGAAATTTGTTATCATTTGAAAAAATCTACAGTGTCAATGGGGTGGAAAAGAATGTAGCCTATTGGAAAGCTAAAGTAGAGAGAGGCGGGGTTATGGCTTTATAGTCCTTTTTCATTAGCGATTAGTGTAGCTGCCGATATATATATATATAAGATAGATAGATCACCAGTAGTTGCTTCAGCATTCTGCTCTGAGACAGGCAGTTAAAGACTTCACTCCAGTTACTCCAGTGAATAGAACCTCTTGCCAGGAACTGCATTGTTGCATTCAGGACTGTATCTTTCGGTAAGTATTTCTTCACTACTACTATCACTTGATTGCAGGAAACACAAGTTTAAAAAGACTTTCATTATTTAAAAAGAGAGACTTTGATTTCAGAACTTTCTGTGTACAGCTGTGCATATTGTTTGAGAGAGGACAATATTCCTTAATAAATGTGTTGAGGGTCTGAGCTATAACTCTTTTCAGTAATCTTTTTTTTCAAAGTAGTACTTTTACTGAATTCTTTGGGTGTTTCATTCACAAACTAAAACTACCCCTGATCATATTGATAGAATTTCCTTGATTTATTGCTTAGTTCTCTGACAGTTTTTTTTTGTTCTAAATGACACTTCCAGAAGGAGAAGCTGTGTATATTTTATGTGTAGATGCACAAAAAGAAAGCATGTAATAAGGATTTCCAATGGATCCACATAGGTCCAAATATTATGAATGTATTTCTCAACAACGGGTCAATAATTCCATGAAAAAGCATGGCATTGTAAACTTTTTAAAACTAGTGTCTTTTGAAACTTTTGTTTTTTTAGAGGAATCAACTAGTTAAAATCAAAAAGTAGAGAACTCATTCCTATTCTCATCTTCATCTCATCCAAAACCTCAGTTATTTAATACATGTATTTTTCAGTATTATTGGTATGGAGTTAACATGAAGTGGTTTTTCAGAACTTTTGGAAATTTTACTATAATGTATGAAAAAGGTTCTGAACCCTTCACATATGAACAAGATTATGCATATATGGGCTAAGTATATTTGGAATATAGTTTTAACAGCATTGGGACAATGCTTTTCCTGGTTTTCGTCTGTGAAATAGATCTTGCATTTCTTTTTCTGTGATCACCAGAAGTTGTGAACCCAATGAGTTGGGATCAGTTATAGGAGGCTTGGCTGTTGTTGGTGCGTTTGACATAGGGGTTGTGGAGATAGGTGGCATATTTCCTTGGATATGCTCCTGAACATCTTACCCTTGGAAATATGAAAAGAGTTCTGGCAGTTTTCCAGAGGATTTAATTCCTGAGGAATGAAGGAAGTAGATAATTTTATACCAGAAATATGGCATGTTTTTATTCTTTTAGAGATTTTTATATTCAGTTTTATAATCCATCAAAATGTCTTGTAGAATCAGTGATGTAGAAATGCTGTAATGAAATAATACTACTTTCCATGTATTTTGATTTGATTTCTAGGCTCTGTTGAAAATATATTCTTAATATCTAATATCACAAGAAAAAGAAACAGACCTATTTTCAATATTTAAATTTAACTATCCTCTAAAGCAGGGGTGTCAAACTCGTGTCATCATGGCGGCATCACATGACATATCACTTCCCCCCCCCCCTTCGTTAAACTGGGTGAGGGCATGGCCAGCGTGTGATGCATCTGGCCTGCGGGCCACAAGTTTGATAGCCCTGCCCTAGAGAAAACTAAAAGCTGATCTTTTGGCCTATCTCTTGGACAATTAGAATGAGCAAATATTTTTAAAACTAGTATGTTAATTTATGTGTAGCAGTATTTAAAATATTTTGTTGTCTGGCCTTTGGTCACAGTAAGGTATGATGATGAACCTATTATTTCCATAGCATTTTGTCGCTATATCTCTATTTCATACCATTCCCTAAGTTCACTCAGTAACCTTCTGGCATAATAATAATAATAATAATAATAATAATAATAATAATAATAATAATAATAATAATAATAATAATAATAATAATAATAATAATAATAATAATAATAATAATGTAGTCTTTACTAAAGCCTGAAATATTCTGTTAATGCAGAATGAATAATAAATTTAATATCAGAGTTCCAAGTAAACCCTCAATGTAATTTAGAACTCTGAGACAAACTCCATCAAAGTAAGAATTTATTAGAGAAGTCATGTTGGCACATCTGGGGAAAACCTGAATGAATTCCTGTGTTTTCCCTCTCTACACACTAAAACTCACACCCTGCCCCATTTAGTGATCTTCATGTCACATGGCCCAATCAATCTCCTGTCTCAGTTGCCACCAAACTTTGGTCACTCCCTTCCAGGTGCCAGCATCTTGTCCTTGATTTCTTGTGAAAGAAGAGAGTTTATGACTAAACTCCCTTCGCTACTCTCCCGTTCCCATAGCTTGCTCATCTCCCACTGTGGCAGCCCTGAAAATCTGTTCCAAGATGGATCTGGGACTGACAAATAATAAATTTAATATGTGGCCTGAATCAATCTTCACAACCAACTAAAGGATCAATATTGTAAAAACTAAATATTGTTATACGTTAATAATATTAAACAACTCTTTCTGCTTCATTTCTGATAACCAGTTGATACAATTGCATTAATGATATTTTATAATTAACATGCTGATCTTTAAAATTATGTAAATTATGTTTAATTACAAAGCAGAAGTCTGGAGGGGCAAAATAAGTCTTTCCCTCCCCTTTTTAAATATAATTTTATTAAGGATTACAGTATATCAAACATTTTTTAAAAATACAAAAAGTTAATATAAAAATATATTTAAAAACATAAAGAAGAAAAAAATATTTAGAAAATGTGAAACTGCCTAAAAAAGGAAAAAAGAAAATATAAGAAACTTCCCTGTTCATTCCCAACAATGAACAGTGGGCTGCTGGGGGTTCAGGAGAGCCCCTAGCTAAAATTCTGTGCAGTTCAAGAACCCCCATCCAACCACCCCATCCCTCCCAGGAATCCCCATGCAGCGCATTTTGGATGCGGGTAAGTGCAGGGCATGCACGGAAGTTCAGGGAGTGCAAAAAATGAGCCTTCTGGAAGTTCAGGAAGGCTGGAAATAGCTGTTTCTGGCTTCCAGAGAGTCTCCAGAGCCCAGGGAGGCCATTTTTGCCCTCCTGGAGGCTCGAGGAATTTCTCCAGAACCCGGGGAGGGCAAAAACACCTCCCCCTGCCATGGTGCAGGAAGTCGACTAGGCCACGGCCACCATGGCCATGCCCATTATGGCCACACCCACCCAGCCACTAGGCAGAGAACTCTTTGGTAAAATTTTTGAAGCCCACCCCTGCCAACAAGTATACTGAACATTAACGGTTCATCACTATCTCTTAAAAAGACAACCATATTATTCCATATTTTAGTCAATTCTCTTTAAACCCATCTCCAAATCTTCAACTTTCCTTCCTAGTTAGCAAAGATCTAGAACAAATGAACAAAAATACCTAATAACACAAGTATATATTTTCCCTTTGCATTTAGTTTACATTCCCCTTTCTCTATAATTAAACATTGCAGAAATGATTTAAAAACTATTAAACATTACCAAAAACAATCATTTTATCTACATAGATATCCCTATTTAGATATCAAAAACTAATCTATTAACCATTGGACATTTCCAAAATATCCATCCAGATAACCATTAAACGTTACCAGAAATAAAAATTCATTATTTAACCATAATCAGATAAGTAAATTTTATATTCTTTTTTTTAAAATAAAAGGTTTTTTTTATTTCAATCTACCATACACAACAATACATTAACTGTGTGGCATCAATATATCATACATTTTAGTATAAGCAACCTTAATAATCTCTTAATATCCACATTCATATTAAGTCAAACCCTTCCTTGCTTATTTTAAACATTTCAATACTCTCTCCTAATGCCAACCACCATATCAGTTAGACATACCTAATAATTTCATTATTCATTATTTCCTCCTCAATTTTTTTAAATAAAAGAAAATCTCATTTGGCAAGCAGTATGGTTCCAGGTTTCAATACAATACAAACATGACCATATTTACCTATTCATTTTATTTGTTCAATTTCATATCACATTAACCTTATTAATATTAAGTATTAAACTTATCCAATTCCAATTCATATTATAACTTATTTCATTCATTAGAGTATTCTCATATCTTATTTTTACAATGCTATTTGAAATTCTCATCTCATTTCTATATTAATCTCCCAAATTACCTTTTATCTGTCATATTTGCAATTTTATCAATCCTTAGTTTATTAATTCAAAATTGTCCCCTCTGATTATTAATTCGAACCAGCCACCTTCAATCTACCTTGATACCATCTCCCTAATTACTATAACACACACACACACACACACATATGTTCTTAAGTTTTCGCGGGTACTTACATGTATGGTATTCAGCTTTGTTCGGGTATTTTCCCATGTCATTATAGTTGTGCTTTTAAAGTTGTAGCAACGTTTCAGCAGAATCTCATATGCCATCATCAGGCTTCTGTGAAATTCTGCCGAAACGTTACTACAACTTTAAAGCAACTAATAATGACGGAGAATACCCGAACAAACAATGCTCGTATTCAACTTTGCTCGGGTATTTTCCCACGTCATTGTAATTGTGCTTTTAAAGTTGTAGCAACGTTTCGGCAGAATCTCATCTGCCATCATCAGGCTTCTGTATAGTGTTCATCTGTGAGTCAGACTTTTACAGTGGTTTCAGATTTAAATTTGGGGCAGCCTATTGCTGTGCCAGAATGTTTTTTTCTTTATCCTGATCGGTTGGGAGTCTTGGTCTGTGTTTATTGATCTTGGAGTTTGCTGTGTTCTGCTTAATTGGTGTTTCTAATATCTTCTGTCTGTTTTTTGGCTCTTTTTGTATCTTGATTGGCTGGCAACATTGTGTTACTTTATTGGAGGCCTTTAGTGCAGCTTGGCTCCGGGTAAACGGACGGCTATCATTAGTTAGGAAGCTAAGTTTCATCTGGGTGCCTGGTTGGGATGTGTTTGAGCTGGAGGTATCAGGGGGGATCTGTTTGTGCCCAGGTGCTTGTCTGGTTAGTGGTGTGGAGATTTTTTTGTTTGTGAGTGCAGGCTTCCAAATGATTGATTCCACCAGACTTGCAAGTCCACTCTCATTTAAACAAATAATTCCTCCATAGTATCTTCTCCTTTTTTTCTTTTCCTCTTCCCTAATTGATGTATTCAATCCCAAAGTCCAGTATATTATTTCAGCCAGTATCTTTTAAGTTTATTTTCAACAATCAATTTCCTTAAATCTTTGTTCCAAATTTTCAAGTGGCCCTTTCCCGACTGTTTTCCACATTCACCGGCTGGTTCTATGTCAATATTTTCAGATATCTTCCCCTTTGTAGTATTCTAATGTCATTTTGCAGGGATTTTGTTTTTTATAATGGAGTTTCTTTTACTTTCTTTTAAGTTCCAAAGTCCAATTTCTTGGAAAGACCAAAGACTTAAAAAAAAAAATCACCAAAGTTTTCCTGTACCATCAGGTGGCGCTCTTGAGCCTTTTTCACTGTCCACTCCTTCCTTAACTTTAACTTTCTTTGTTGAATATAGTGCTTTTATTAAATTCACTAATTTCAATCATTAGCTATTATTTTTCCATTTCCACACACTCAATTTCAGCATTTAGTTATGCCCTTTGGGTGTCCATAATCCAATAGTTATCCAGTTTAATTTCTAAACCTTTGTTGTGTTCAAATATTTTCCTTTAAATTTTCTCCTCAAATTAATCCAATACAGTAACTCAAGCCAATTTTATAAAATCCAATTTCCTTCTCTCTCTCTTTGGTTGCAGCTTCCACACACTTTCCTCCAAAATAGTCTTTTATTTTCAATACCGGGGTACCTCAAGATCCATGCATTTTGCCTGGTTTGCACTCTGCTTGCTACTTCTCCTCTCCAGCACAAACTTAGTTTCCTGGACTGTTCTTCATCTTCGTGGTGGCCATTTTAAGACCACTGCTATCGCTTGCTTTTGGAAGGGTTTTTTCCTGTCAGGGAGGGAAGTTGCAGCTCTCCACAACCCTCCAGGCAATTCCCCCTTTCTTCAAGGGTGGTTCTGGTCTGGATTGGGATCCTCCAGCAAGTTAGCTCGAATCAAAACCGTGCACGATTACAGATTCCGCTCTGACTCCGATGACGAGCAAACCGGAAGAAGTCAATTTTATATCCTTGTCTTCTTCCCCCTAGCCATACTTAAGACTCATAAATAAAATTCTGATATTTTTTTCTTCTAGCATTTTTCTTCTTTTGAAATTCTTATCATCTTTTAAGTCCAGTTGTATTTTTCATGAAGTAAGTCCAACAAATATCTTATATTTCAATTTGAAATCTACAATATATTTTTCAATTTTGAATAATCATTCAGTTACATTTGTTAATATAGTGAATCCATCTCAGTTGTCTCCAGAAGGATTTGTTTGTCTTTTGTGGTAACTTTTGTTTCCAGTAAAAAGTTGAAAAGTTCAAATCCTTCAAAGGCTCATAAATCAAATGTTTCCTTTAAAGTAGCCATTTGTGTTCTGGCAACAAGTTTTGTTTTATAATCGATATGTAAACAAAATAGCTATTTCCAACAAAAGGCTCTTTCTAATTCATAATTTTTATTTTTTATTTTCTTTATGCTTTCAGAGACCTTGAAGTAATATGGAATCCACATGCAGAATGTTATGTCTTCATCTGGGCTTCCTCTTGATGGTGAATTTAGTTTATGGCGACAGTGTAGCATTTCGAAATAAGAGAATTGATGATATAGGACCTTATAATGAATATTGCTTAGAATTAGAATCTAAGCATCTGATTCGGGTCAGGAAACCGACAGTGCAATCAGTTGATGCCCTCTGGGACTTTATGAAGTACCTACACGATAATCAACACATCCAACAGAACCGTGACGACTATTATATGCTCCTGTATGATTTTCAGAAAATGTATATCGAATGTCTTATTGCAGTAAGTGCTTCAATAGGCAAAAGATCTGTACCAGGCAAAAGATCTGGACCATTGGGGAGTAAATCAATTTTATATGCAGACTAAAAACTTTACAAGGTAAAAATAAACTGAATTTTCTCCCTTTCTATTTGGTTTCATATTAACGCTTAGGTCTCTGATGTTAACACTTCAAAATTTTCTTTTCCTGGGTTATTTTAGTCAATTTTTACTTTACAAATATTGTCACACTACAAGCAATACATAGGACCCGTAAGATTATTTTCAGCATATCTGATTAGCACACAAGTAAATAATTCTGCAGAATTCATTTACATAAGAAATTTATTTATATACAATACCAGATTACAGGCCCAGATTACAGAGGACAAAGCAACTCTTAAATATAGTTCAGCAAGTCAAAGCCACATCCTGACGTCTAATTGTCTCTTATGGCCCCATAAAAAAAACCCAAGTACTATGTTTTAGTATCCAAACAGCCCCCATTGGCTGACCTCTTACCACATCTATTCCAGTTCATGAACTATATAGACTGACAGACCTCTTTTATTTATTTCCAGATTGAAGATATAATGGAGGGAATCTTCCCTCCTTTCCAATTTTTGATAGAACAAATTCTATTGAATGAGGATTCCAATTTTAAGCCTCAGGGACCGTAGGATTACAGCCAAATGGAACCATTGCTGATTTCTTTTCTGTATTTCTTTCTTATATTACTGCTGAGCACTTAATACGTTACAGTTTTTTGTTACACCAGTTTGGGAGTTTGGGAATTAAACATTGATTAATGTGTGAACTCTCTCTCTCTCTCTCTCTGTGTGTGTGTGTGTGTGTCTTCCTGGGTTCAGAACTAGCTTGACTATTACAGTGCATTCTATGTAGAGTTGCCCTTGAAGACTACTCAGAACTTTAACTTATCCAGAATGCTGTAACACAAGCACTGATGGGCATGTTTCAAAGTGCCCATGTAACACTCTGTTCTACACATAGAACTGCTTGCCAGATTGCTTCTGTGAGTGATTCAAACTGCTGGTTATACCTTTAAAATGCAGCATAGTAAAGGGCTTGGTTACTTGAAGGACCAACCATCTTCCCTGGTATCTGGCTGACTGACTCAATCTGGCAGGGTTGACACACTCTGGTTCCTTCAATTAAGTAATGCCATATATTGTAATCCTGAAAGTACATTTTCTCTGTTATAGCCCCTTCCCTTGGAATGAGGCTATTCCAGAGATCTGACTTTAGTGAGAATGATTGAAGCCTTCATTAAACCCAGGCTGTTTTTCTTTGTTACTACCTGGTTTTGTATTTTTATCCTTATTTTGTTTCTGATCATTCCCCACCTCCCCACCCCATGTTTTAAACAACAAGTAAACTACCCAGAGTTGCTGGAAATCAGGCAGCATACAAGTTTAATAAACAGTAATAATGATGGTATTTTTACTCATTATAATAATTGCTTTCATGGGGATTGAATTTATATTCATTCATAAAAGTTAACAAATTTGAAAAACTTTGACAAGGGATTTCAATTTCAATTTTAGTTCATATTTTATAATTGTGTTAATAATTAAAGCAGATTATAAATCTGAAAATAGGAATGTTTAATTTGCATTTTTATTTGTACCATTAGTTATTACTACTTTAAGAAACAAAGCTGTTCTCTTTACCAGTTATGAACAATTTATAGAATTTTAATATTTCTTACCATTTTCTCTTTTTTCTATGCAGACTCCTTGAATCCTAAGCATAAAACAAGAGGCAAATTTATAGGAAGCATATGGCAAATTAAAGCCAAAAAGAAAAAGAAAAAAGCTTGCTTTACCACTGATGATTCTGAATACTATTTCTTATATTTTTCTGATTTGAAAAACATATTGCATATAATAATTACAAACATGATCTTCTGTTATTTTAGAGTTTCAGTACTTTCATTTGTCAGTGCTTTATAAATGTTGAGTACTTACTTACATTCTCTTGGGAAAAATTGTATCTTTAATATTAGCACATGTTTATAAAATTCTTACTCATTCCTTTTGGAAAAAACTGCTAAATTCAGTGGAAATTCAATATATTTTTATAGATTAATAAATGATAGTGCAACATCAAGAAATACATTTTATAATGTATCTTATGAAGGTGTTACATTTCATTATAAGATATATCTCATATATAAGAAATATGAGAGGGGAATATGTAAAACCAATGAAAGCAATCATGATTGATGTGATCTTCTGTGCAATCTATAATGATTAATTTTATAATTCATGTTGATTATCACAAATTAAAATATGCTTTTCTGCAGTGAAGATTGTAATAGCGTCATTATTCTTAAAAAAAAGTAATTTTTTAAAATCTATTGTCTTGTAATAGTATATTTTTGATTTAACATGATCAAGTTTCTTCTGTAGTATCCAGTACTTTTCAGTGCACATATGTGATTGCAATTTGTGACCTTATCATTTGCAATTTGGTGTGGGTTAGAAACTTCCGGTGGCAAGGCAAGGACGAACACAGGTGCAGAAGCTCATTCGTGGTTTATTTATTTATTTGATTTGCCAATTGTTTACAAGATAATAAGTATAAGTGTATACATAGTTGTGAATACATGAAATGGGTACATATAAGAAAAATAAAAGAATAAGAGAAACAATAGGACAGGGACGGTAGGCACGTTGGTGCGCTTATGCACGCCCCTACAGACCTCTTAGGAAAGGGGTGAGGTCAATAGTAGACAGTCTAAGGTTAAAGTTTTTGGGGTTTGGGAAGAAACTACAGAGTCGGGTAGAGTATTCCAGACATTGACCACTCTATTGCTGAAGTCGTATTTCCTGCAATCAAGTTTGGTGCTGTTTACTTTGAGTTTGTATCTATTGTGTGCTCTTGTGTTGTTATGGTTGAAGCTGAAGTATTCATTGACAGGTAGGACATTGCAATGTATGATTTTATATACCATGCTTAAGTCCGACCGAAGACGGCGTAATTCAAGGTTTTCTAGTTTTAGAATTTCAAGTCTGGTGGCATAAGGTATTCTACAACAAGTAGAAGAGTGGAGAACTCTTCTTGTGAAATATTTCTGGACTTTCTCAATTGTGCTAATATCAGATACGTAATGAGGGTTCCAGACTGATGAACTGTATTCGAGTATTGGTCTAGCAAATGTTTTGTATGCTCTGGTTAGTAGTGTGATATTACCAGAGAAAAAACTTCGTAGGATTAGGTTAACAACTCTTAATGCCTTTTTGGCTATGTAGTTGCAGTGGGCTCTAGCACTTAGATCATTAGAGGTGAGTATTCCAAGGTCCTTTACAGAGCTTGGGTCATCAACAAGATCTTGACTATTCAGCTTGTATTTTATTTTCTGATTTTTTTTGCCAATATGTAAGACAGAGCATTTATTTGTTGAGATTTGAAGTTGCCATTTGTTTGACCATTCAGATACATAGTCAAGATCTTTTTGTAAGGTAGCAGTAATCTTTTCTTGCGGTTGGTGCGATGAGGGTGCTCGAGTCCTGGAGAGATTCGTGCCGGTGCGGGGAAGACTCGGGCTGCAGTGTGGGAAAGGCAACCCCCCCTGCAGCGAAGAGGAAGCACTCCAGAGCCTAACGAGCAAGAAACAGCCTCCTACCAATGGCGGCTCCGAAGTCCGGACTGCCACTGATGTAAAGAAATGAGTGAGTGACAGTTTGTGAGATCATTCAGGAAGAGTGTGGTAGAGAAAATTAGTGGCGGAGAGGAGGATTGGAAAGTCATAGACTTGTATTTGCTGTTACAAGTGTCTGTCTGGAGCCCTAAAAGAAAGCGGCCAAAAGCGGATGCGAGACAAGTGAAAGTGAATGGGCTTGGCAGACAGAAGAGAGAGTGAGGACAATAATGAGTAAAAAGGGAAATCTATGAGGTTGGGAGCCTAGCATCTGGAAACAGTCTGGAAGTAGTGGAGGATTTGGACTATTCCATTTGATTTTCATTCGGATAGACTTTATTAAAGAGGAGACAGGAAGAAGATCGAAGTCGACAGAAAAGAGACAGCGCGGCGCCAAAGGCAATACTTAGAAACGCTGAAGTGATTGTAACAATATACCGTATTTGCCGGCGTATAAGACGACTGGGCGTATAAGACGACCCCCCAACATTTCCACTCAAAATATAGAGTTTGTTATATACTCGCCGTATAAGACTACCCCCTCTTCCACACACCTTCCACTTTTGCACTTTTTTTTTTTGACGCACTTTTCTGCTTTGGACAATTTTGAAATGAGCTAATCCAATTTTGAACCAAGAATATGCCAATAGCTATGGAGTTTAGAAATGAGTTTTAAAAATATTTTTCATTGCTTACCATTAAGCGTAAAATATGTTGTAAATAAAATGAGAACACAGGAAACGTTCTCTTCTCAATACAGCTGATCTCTCTCTCTCTCTCTCTCACACACACACACACTTACACACACACACACACACACACACACACACAAAAACCCGGACACTGAAAAGGCTGCCAAGGAACAGTATATTCAATGCCTTCTCTTTAATCAAGAAACAAGGAATTCCTTAGAATCTTTTTTTTTCCCCAAGTGGCCCTCTTTAAAAAAATATATGGAGGTAACACTTTCATTCAAAAAGTCTTCCAGTATCTGGAGTCGCTCAGACATATTGAAGTGAGGCAGGAGAGTAAGTGAAATTTGAAATGATCCAGCTACAGTTTTCTTCCCCTCCGCCCGAAGGCCATTATCTCCACATCAAAACGAACGAGGGGAGGCAAAGAAGCCAAACACGCTAAAAAGGATCTCTTTATTTTCCTACACAAGGTCACACCTACTTTTCCGCATTCAAAGGACAACCTCTCCTCACCACCACCACCACACACACACACACACACACCAATACCCGCCAACAATGTTCTGGGCATTAATCACCATTGCTACATTAACCTGGTAAATTTATACCCTGCCTCCCCCAGTGTTGCTTTGACGGCAGGATTTCACACAGCAGGGCGCTCGCTCTCTTCTCCGCTCTCCCACCGTTCGCACATGTTGGAAGCACCGTAAAACCTGATAACCCACCCGGGGGCTCCCCCATCCTTAACCTACAGCCGCCCGCATGCAAAACCTGCGTGCAAAAAGAAAAAAAGAAAAAGTACGCCGCACGTGAGGATCTTGAATCCTCTCCTCCCCACACAGCTAAGGAAGGAAGAGGGGAAAGGTTGCGCAGCGCGTGGCGAGTGACACCCGCCACACACACACACACACACACACACACACACACACACACACACACGCTCCCCCCAGCCTCCTCCCGGCTGCAACTCAAGCTCGAAGTGGGAGTCGGAGTCCTCCCGGCGTATAAGACGACCCCCACTTGGAGGCATGTTTTTCAGGACAAAAAAGTCGTCTTATACGCCGGCAAATACGGTAACTGATTTAACTGCTATAAACCACTTAACAGACCTTCGGGAGAATACTGATCTATTTGAGGAGGCAGTTTCATTTGAAGAAAACCAGGATAATTGAACTTAGGAATGCTAAGATAAAAAGTAAAATTGGAAGCTTCTGAATGAGTGGAGATACCGCGTAACGGCAGTCATTATTCAGCATTTTTACCTCCCCACTTCCGGTGCATTTGGAGTGAAAGCTCTTAAATTGAGAGACAGAAAACCAAATCTTACCTCTAAATTTCCTTCTGCCCTTTTCCCTTTATTCCCCCTTTTCTGTATATATTTGATCAATTTTTTTCCTTCCTTTTTCTTTACTATTTGGCATTATGATGAATTATCTCTCTTTCTTTATTCTCTCTTTATAATGATTATAAATATGCATATTGAGTAAAGGAATATTGATTGTAGTATTAGATTGTTAAATAATTGAATTAATTGATTTAATTGATTTATTAATAATAATGATAGTTATATTTTGACCAGACATATAGGGGAAATAGTAAGAAAATTCAGTATTAGTTAATTAATAAGTACAGGGTTCTATATATTAATATTACAATTTATTGTGTGTCCATAATTATGAACGTAATATTGTCTGTGTTTAAGAATATTTAATATTGAAGATAAAGTTAGATAAATACACATATAGATTTATAATATTTAAATATAGTTGGATTCGATATAATACTTATTATATAAATACTTATATGAAGTGAAGTATAGAGGCTGAGCACAAATACTACAAATTATATATTTGATTTAGAATCAGGATCTAAAATAATATATACATTCTAGTAACCAGTTGAGAACACAGCTACCCAGCAGATAGATAGATTAAGTAATTAGATACCGGTCAATCTTAACATAGAGATTATAACACTGAATGTTAATTTGGGATAATATACTTAATATAGTTCAACAACAAAAACAAATCTTAAAAGAAATGACTTCCACAACTACTACAGCTCTGAAAACTGGAAGGAAGGTTACCCCAACACTAACAACTACTTTGGCAACAACTTCGCCTATGGCACAAAAAACCATTGAAGAAACATTACCAGTAGAGAAAAAAGCCAATATCTCGAATGCCAACATTCAATCAATCTTGCTGACCTTACAGGAATCGATGACGAAACTGCAAGAAACAATGATGAAAAACCATAATGAGACGAGAGCATATATCAATGAACTAAAAGAGGAGATGGGGAAATTAAAAGCAGAAATGAAAGCGGACATCTCTAAAGTAGAGGACAAAGTTGGAATATTGCAGCAGGCCTTGGAGAAAAACAATAAAAGAGGTAGAGAAAAGGACTGAACAAATGGAAAGGAAATTAGAAAGGGTAGATGAAGAATTAAAGAATGCGAGCAAAGAAATGGAGGACTCACTGGTCTACCTAGAGATGGGCAAGGCGGCTACATACCTGAGATTCCAAAATGTAGTGGAATCCACAGAAGAAGACCTGGAACAACTAATGGCGGAAATACTGGCTGGATTATTGGAAAAGGACAAAGATGACATCTTAAGGGAGTTTGATGAAGTTTATAGGGTTAGCACTAATTATGTGAGATGCCACAAATGCCCAAGAGAAGTCCATATACGATTTACGAGAAGGAGTGTCCGGGATATTATTTATAGAATGTCCAGAGATGGAACAATCACGTACAAAGGTAAAGAAATCTTGATTCTCAAACAGATACCGAGAAGAGTAAGAGAACAAAGGTGAGATTACAAGTTCTTAGCAGCTTACTTAAACCAGAAAAGAATTGCATTTAAATGGCTAATCCCAGAAGGGATGTTAGTGTCTTGGAAAGAGGAAAATTAAAATAGATTCCATGGAGAAGGCCCAGGAATTCTATGAGCGGCTGGTGGCTCCGGAAGACCAGAGCAGTAAGGAGGAGCTGGAAACAAACTCCCAGGAAGATCACAGTTGTTACAAAAATAAAGATGAAACTGTAGGAAATCAAGGAAATACTCATTTATATCAGGAGACAGAAGAAACTACACACCTTCAGACACAAGGAAAGACCGGAGTCGTTACAAGACAAAGAGCGAAACATATCTAATTAAATGGAAGAAGAAGAAAAAACTACTATCAATTAATATAAACGGTTTAAATTCGATGATAAAAAGGAAAAAGATACTAGCTAAACTAATCAAACAAAATGCCGATATAATATGCCTACAAGAAACTCATATAAAGAAAACAGATGAAAAACACTTAGAATGTCCGAAATTAGGGAAGCTATTTACCGCACCAGCAGATATGGGGGAAAAGAAAGGGATTGTTTATAAAATTCTTACTCATTCCTTTTGGAAAAAGCTGCTAAATTCAGTGGAAATTCAATATATTTTTATAGATTAATAAATGATAGTGCAACATCAAGAAATACATTTTATAATGTATCTTATGAATGTGTTACATTTCATTATAAGATATATGAGAGGGGAATATGTAAAACCAATGAAAGCAATCATGATTGATGTGATTTTCTGTGCAATCTATAATGATTAATTTTATAATTCATGTTGATTATCACAAATTAAAATATGCTTTTCTGCAGTGAAGATTGTAATAGTGTCATTATTCTTTTAAAAAAGTAATTTTTTTAAATCTATTGTCTTGTAATAGTATACTTTTGATTTAACATGATCAAGTTTCTTCCGTAGTATCCAGTACTTTTCAGTGCACATATGTGATTGCAATTTGTGACCTTATCATTTGCAATTTGGTATGGGTTAGAAACTTCCGGTGGCAAGGCAAGGATGAACAGAGGTGCAGAAGCCCGTTCGTGGTTTCAGCTAATCTTTTCTTGCGGTTGGTGCGATGAGGGTGCTCGAGTCCGGGAGAGATTCGTGCCGGTGTGGGGAAGACTCGGGCTGCAGTGTGGGAAAGGCAACCCCCCCTGCAGCGAAGAGGAAGCACTCCAGAGCCTAACGAGCAAGAAACAGCCTCCTACCAATGGTGGCTCCGAAGTCCGGACTGCCACTGATGTAAAGAAATGAGTGAGTGACAGTTTGTGAGATCATTCAGGAAGAGTGTGGTAGAGAAAATTAGTGGCGGAGAGGAGGATTGGAAAGTCATAGACTTGTATTTGCTGTTACAAGTGTCTGTCTGGAGCCCTAAAAGAAAGCGGCCAAAAGCGGATGCGAGACAAGTGAAAGTGAATGGGCTTGGCAGACAGAAGAGAGAGTGAGGACAATAATGAGTAAAAAGGGAAATCTATGAGGTTGGGAGCCTAGCATCTGGAAAGAGTCTGGAAGTAGTGGAGGATTTGGACTATTCCATTTGATTTTCATTCAGATAGACTTTATTAAAGTGGAGACGGGAAGAAGATCGAAGTCGACAGAAAAGAGACAGCGCGGCGCCAAAGGCGATACTTAGAAACGCTGAAGAAACGCTGTTATTTAACAACATAACTGATTTAACTGATATAAACCACCTAACAGACCTTCGGGAGAATACTGATCTATTTGAGGAGGTGGTTTCATTTGAGGAAAACCAGGACAATTGAACTTAGGAACGCTAAGATAAAAGGTAAAATTGGAAGCTTCCGAATGAGTGGAGATACCGCATAATGGCAGTCATTATTCAGCATTTTTACCTCCCCACTTCTGGTGCATTTGGTGTGGGTTAGAAACAGAGTCAAGTAAAAATAATCTGATAGGATCTACTATAAAGAAATTCAAAAAGACTAGTTTTTGTTCTCTTATTTGGTGAAATCTTTAATCTTAAAAGACATAAGGGCAATGCTTTGACCCAAGTTAACTTAGTTGCTTTGGCCAATTTAACCAAGTGGCCAATTTGGCCAATTAAACCATAGTCTTTTTCACCCTCTTATTTAATTCTGCACAATAAGTGGCATGGAATTTCCATGGATTGCTAAACAATCTTTGAAGTGAAGTGATTTCCATTTTCTCAACCAATACCCAAACAGGCAATCCAAATCTGGGAATAGTTTACGTCAAAAAGAAGTTTTATGTATTTATGTTTTGTGTAATGTTTGTTTAAGTTTGACAGGATGTGGAAGAACACTAATGAAACTATATTTAATGAGTATATAATTTTAAGGCAGAAGAAATATGATTAAATAGAAGGAAAGGAAGTAATAAAGAGAAGTTTTGAAAAGATATGAAGTTGATTAGATAAGATAAATATATATATTAAATTATAGAAGTGTGATAATTTGGAATTATCTTCTTTTTAAATAAGATGGTTTATTTGTTTCTTCTAGAAAAGATATTTTATGTTACTACATCCTATGTTTTGTTTGTGTGTGTAAAAAAACTAATAAAGTTTGGCCAAAAAAAAAAAAAAAAAGATTTCTGAACATTAAAAAATCCTTTTTTGATATAAAGTGGGAAGGGAGAGGAAAAGAATAAGGGCAGGACTTGGAAGGAGGAGACTGCTTGGAATTCAAAAGAATTTAAAGTTAAATCTTAACAAGACTTCTAAAGGATACATTTTAACTGGAACTTTGCAACTAAATAGTAACCCCAAGAAGAGAACGTGAAAAAAGAAGAAAGTGTTAAAAGAAACAGCTTGTGTATATTTTGATTGTTTGGTGACTTTGGGACTTTTGGAAATCATATTTGAATGACTAAAAACAATTGGATGGTTGTTTTTAAAAAAACCTCTGCAATGGCATCACCTCTGGATGAACTGAATGAACTGGATGAACTGAAAATTGAATTTAAAAAATATAAGGAAGAGGAACAAGAAGGGAAGGGCTTCTTTGGCTCCATTTTTCAATGCTTAGAAATGGCGATTGGTGTCTACAAGAAACAACAAGAAAAGACTGCGCAACAAGAAGATTGGGACAAAGAAGAAGCCATTTTAATGAACAAGTAATTCTATCTGGGGAAGAAAAGGGAAAGGGGGAAAGAGAATGGAGAATCTAAGACTTAAAAACAGCCAAAAAGGGAAAAATAATGTGAAAAGGGGATATAATTTTGGAAAGCAACAGAAAAGGGAATACAGAAGAGTGAAATGGAGGTGGAGAGACAGGGGGGTAAAAAGGGGAGAGAGAAGAAAGGGAAGAAGGAAGGGAAGAGAAGTTACAAAGGTGTGAAGCAAGATGTAAAGAAACAGGATTTATTCAGAGATAATGGGTGAAAATTTAACTGAAAAAGGGATTCTATAAAGGTACATAAGATCGTATTGTTATATTTGTAATAGAAATAATGTTAGAAAATTGGAAACAACGTATGATTAAAAAGTGGAATAAAATAGTTAGTGTAATTTAGTGAAACTTTTGTGAACAAAATAAATGAAATGAAATAAATGAGAGAATTGAACTAGGAAGGAATGGGAACATTTTAACCACTCAACGTTTTATAAAATATAAGTGAAGTGGGAGGGAAGTAATTATGGAAAGTTTATAAGTGTTTCCATAGAAGTATGATACTTATTTGAAAAGTAATGTGTAAAAAGTTCAAGATTTAAATGAATATTAATATTAATGATAGAATTGAATTGGTATGGATTGTTGTTTTAATTATGTTATATATTTATAATTTTTTCTTTTTAAAATACATTGTGTAGTTTTAGAATGTACCAAGCAGAATCTGAACGGAAGTTATGTATTATATTAAGTGTTATAATTGTAGGGGAAAGATATAAAGGCGTCATATTCCAATCAGTGATCACAGGAGAAATTTTGCTTAATGAGAAAAGATAATAGACAGCTGAAACAGGACAAAGAATTTAAGTATGAAGATTTGAATTGAGATGAAATAAATAAAATAAAGAAAGTTGAAAGTACTTGTGTGTACCTCCTTCATAGTTTGCGTGTGCTTGTTTTATTCTTGTTTAAGCAGTAAGTGTGTGAAATTAAAAACTTAAGAAAATACCTTCTTTCTGCAGGTCATTCATTAGGCCAAACAAGTCAGTGATGTGAAGACACAGAGCACTGTTATCGTTTTTATGTAAATACTTGTGTGTACCCCCTTTATTGTTTGTGTGTGCTTGTTTTATTCTTCTTTAAGTAGTAAGTGTAAAAAATAATAAACCACTTTTTTGTATATCTTCTTTTTGTAGATCGTTCATTAGGGCAGGGGCCCCCAACTTGGCAACTTTAAGACTTGTGGACTCTGGGAGTTAAAGTCCACAAGTCTTAAAGTTGCCAGGTTTGGAGACCTCTGCATTAGGGGAAATAAGCAGATAGCACTATTATCGTTGTTATGTAAGATAGGTTTTGTAGCTGGCATGGCTGATCCATGTTTATTCAAAAGAGAAAGTAATGGTGTAATTTCATTGTTGCTATTATTTACTGATGACATAGCATTAATCACCAAAACTGAACAAGAAGCTACTAAAATAATATTACTGTTAGAGAGGAAATTTAAGATAAAACAGGAGAAATAAAACAATATCTTTGTTTAAAGATAGATAGAACTAGGAGAGGATACAAGATCTCACAGGCTGATAAAATTAACCAATTACTAAAAAATTATAAAATGGAACTTTGTAAAATGAGATGAAAAAGTGATATGATGTCAGAAAGCAACAGAAAAGAGAAATACAACAGAGAGGGAAGACTAAGAGAGTGAAATTGGAGAGATGGGGGATCAAAAAGTTAGAATGGATAAGAAAGAAAGGGGAAAAGGAAAGAGAAGTCATAAAAGCTTTAAACAAGATGCTAAAAAAGAATTTTTTTCAGAGATAAGGGTAAGATAATTTTATAAAAATGATTCTGCAAAAGTACATAAGAATGTATTGTAGACATTAGTATTTGAAGCTGAGTTAGAAAATTAGAATATTATATGATTTTAAAATGTATTAAAGGGAAGCCATGATTTAATTATAGAGTTTAATTTCTTATGAAATATTATCTTTATTGTTTAAGAATTCATAATAGAATCTAATTTCCTATGAAACATTGTTTTTACTATATTATAAATTTAATATTTCTTTCTTACTTTTTTTTAGTTTTATTATTACTTATTAAATTCAATATTATTTGTTTGTTTTATTATTTTGAAATGTAATACTTAGAATGTACGGAGCAGAATCAGTACGGAAAATATGTATTATTTTAAGTGTTATTTAGGGAAAGATAAAAAGTTGTCATACTTCAATCTGGGTTTACAGGAGAAATATTGTACTAGATAGAAAGGATAAGTAGGTGATTGAAAGAAAACGGACCAAAGATGCAAATATAATTATTTAATCGAGATGGAATAAATAAAATAGAATTAAAAGAATGAGTAGGAGAGAGAAAATATATGGAAAATAGAGAATGCTAAATAAGATATGAGATAGTATATTAAGTGAGTATAAATCTTGATTGATGTACCTAGTCTGAAGGCTACTACATTAAGGGCAGCATTAGTGTGGGTAGCTAAGGAGAAATATATTATAAATCATTTAGATATAGAGACGGCATAGCTGCATGCACCACTGCAACACACTATATATTTAAAGAAACCTTTAGGTATCAAAACTGATAAAACAACTGATTGCTGGAAATTAAAAAAAGACTCTTTATGGCTTAAAGCAATTAGGATATGAGTGGAACCAATGTATAGTTAAAGAATTAACTAAGATAGGTTTTGTAGCTGGCATGGCTGATCCATGTTTGTTCAAAAGAGAAAGTAATGGTGTAATTTCATTGTTGCTATTATTTATTGATGACATAGCATTAATCACCAAAACTGAACAAGAAGCTACTAAAATAATATTACTGTTAGAGAGGAAATTTAAGATAAAACAGGAGAAATAAAGCAATATCTTGGTTTAAAGATAGATAGAACTAGGAGAGGATACAAGATCTCACAGGCTGATAAAATTAACCAATTACTAAAAAATTATAAAATGGAACTTTGTAAAACGGCTAAAACACCGATGAGCCAGGAGATTAGCCATAGTGATGTTCAAAGTTCTGTTTTTGATAAGAACATTTATCAGTCCTTGGTCTCAGTAATTGGTCAAGGCCAGATATCGCATACAGTGTTAATCAATTAATGAGATTTAACGCTGAGCCAACTGAAAGGCACTGGCAAGCTGCTAAGCATGTGCTAAGATATCTAAAACAAACAATGCATTATGCATTATATTTGGAGCCTAAAGATGAACTGAGTTTAACTGCATATGCTGATGCAAGTTTTGCTACAGTCATAAATACACAAAAATCTACATTGGGTACTGTAATATTATTGGGAAAAGCATTGATTGGAGGGAAATCTATAAGGCAGAAACATCTAAGTTTGTCAACAATGGAGGCTGAATTCTCATGTTTGTCTTTATTATGTACGGATTTAGTTTTGTATAAGCAATTATTAATTGATATGGGAATTGATGTAAAAGATCCTATTGTTTAGGAAGATAACCAATCAGCAATACAGATGGCTTCAAATATTGCTGTTAAAACAAGAATGAAACACACAGATATAAGATATTTAAATGTGAGACAATGTATGCAATGTAAGATGATTAAGCTGGAATACTGTATGTCAGAAAACAATATAGCAGATCATTTTACAAAGACCCAAGGCTCTATAAAGCATAAGGCTTGCTGTGAAGATTATGGACTTAGAATGTAAGGTTATATATATTGTCCTACCCCAAAGGGGAGAATGTTAGGAATGTAAGTCACCTAAGAGTTATTTGGGTTGGAAATATATAAACCAGGATAGACATTTTAATACTGTATCCTTAAGAAAATGCAAAACTGTAGTTGGGTGTGTTTTCTCAAACGGCCATAAGATGGAGCCAGAAAGCTGGGTTGTCATACTCTTAGTCTCAGTCTCTCTGTTACTTCTGTTGGAGAGAGTTGCCGTTCCTCCATTCTTCTAATTGACTGATATTCTTGGATTTGTTGTAAATCTGATTCTGAACTGTTTTTGACACTGGAATTTGTTATTGGATTATCCCTGGACTAAAAACTGACTGATCTCACCTGTGAATGACTTTGGACTGTCTATTTTGAACTTTGCTTAAACTTTCTGGAAGTAAAAACCTACATTTACTGTACAGTGTATCTGTGTGCTGTGTGTGTATTATTCAAACACTACTCTCAAATACATCTCCCTGTATGCTCTCATTCTCCTAACGGGGAATTACCTCAACAAGTCTTTTCTTCAAGTTTATTATGAAGCTTTCCAAAAGTCTTTCCCGAGGAAGTCCAACAAATCTATTATTTTGTACAAATTTTATATTTTTGAAAGTTTCTGAAGTAATTAATCCATCAAACTTGTTTCATAGGGACCCTTTCTCTGTTTGAGCACTTCAAATGCTTTAATTGATCTCAGCACAAGTTTTTTGGCCTTTATGATGTTGATATTTCTTCCTTGCAGTGCATTTGACAGAAGAGATATTTCATTGAGAATATAGATCATCAGTGCCAAATCATTTAAAAAATATATGTTTTCAAGACGAACAGCCATACCAGAGTATTTTTCATTTGCATGAAAGTACTGATGTAGCACTGGATAAGCACGCCACTCAGTAGGGTTGACCTTAAACTACAGGCAGCCCATCTTGGTCCCAAAACTCTACCAATCTTTACAATTTCAATTCCAAGTTGTTCGGATATTTCAAACAGTTCGTTTTGGCTCTTACAGGATTTATGGAAAATACTGTGTATCTTGTCAAGAAATATTTTGAAATGATTTAGTTGCTTAATGTCCTTTATGGAATCATCTAAAACAAGTTGGAGGTGATGGTTTAAGCAGTGCCATATTATTTTAGGGAAGTCTTTTGCTATTCTTGTGCTCACTCCAGATTTTCTTCCAAACATATCACTGGCACCATCAGAGCAAAATGCTATTAAATTTTTTTGCAGATAGTCTGTAGTAAACCCAACATTATGTAAACTTTCCAAAACTGAAGAACATATTGTTTCTGCATCTTGTTTTTCCAATTCAACAAGCTCAACAAAAATTGTTGGTGAACTTCCGGTTCGTCGGCTTCGCGAGCGGCAGGGATTTGCGTTGCGCGATCCCTGCCGCCGCTAGCCGTTTTTGGGCTCCGACCCAGCCGGGTACGAGCTAGGCCGCCCAGCAGGGGCAGCTGAAGTAGGGGGATCCGGAGAAGGGTTTGGGGGTGCTGCAGACTCCCTCCCTGGCCGGCAGAACTCCCTTTTCCCAGGACTGTGCAGCGGCGGTCCGTAATGGCCGCCACAAAGAAGCTGGCAGCCGGGTAAGAATGCGCAGGAGGAAGTGGAGAAAGTGATTGAGAGGAGAAAGTTTTTCTTGGCTCCTAGGACTCTAAGACATATTTAATAAAATTCCTGAAAAGTATGATTCTCTGAATAATACCTGCCAGAAGAGGAAAAAAGCGGCTGCTTGAAGGTGCTGAAAGGATAGCTTTCCCTCTTTTCCTACGGAATAAATAACTGGATATTAAGAAACCTATTTTTTTAGGTGGAAATTGGTTTTAAGCGATGAGTGGGAAGAGAGAGGATTAAGAAGAAAATATTTGTATGCTAAGATTTGTTGGAGCAGATGCCTTAAGGATTTGAAGACTAGAATATATTGTAATAAGATTTTAAACAGATTTGGACTTTCTTTCTCTTTGATTGATATTACCCCAGAAGGAGAAAGTGAGAACTCTGCCTTGGTTTGGACTGATTGATAACTTTGGGACTGTTTTATCTTTTTTATTTTCTTTTGAATATTCTGGTTGTTGTAAGAAGAAAGAAGGAGAAAAGAAAAGAAAAGATTTATAATGGCTCTTTCTGTTGAGGAACTAAGAAAAGAATATGAACAAGCAAAAAAAATGGTAAAGATGGTGTGGAAGAAGCTTTCCTTTTCTTAGAAATGGCGCTTACTAATTATCAACAAAAATTACAACAGATGAAGACAGCAGAGGAACAAGAAAGAAAGGAAGGAGCCATCTTTAATGAACCTCAGAATTTGATCCAGAAAAAAGGAAGAGAGAAAGAAAAGAAGAGAAGAGAAAAGAAGAAAACTAAAGGATTTAAGGACTTAAGATCCAAAAAAACATTTAAGAAAGGGAAAAATAAAGTGCAAAACCAATATGATGATTGTAAACAAAGGGGAAAAGAAATACGACAGAGAAGGGAAGCCGGTAAGGCAGAGGCTAGAAGAAGGGGGGGTAGAAAGGTTTGTTGGGAAAAGAAAGAAAGGGAAAAGGTGGAGAAAAGCTACAATGTTTTGAAATTAAATGGAAAAAAGGAATTTTTTATGGATAATGGATAAAGTATAATTTTTTTTTTTAAAAAAAAAAAGATTTTGCAAGGTACATAAGATGAGATGGTAGTATTGCAATGGTTTAAGAGTTGATAAGAGATTAAAATGTTAAAATGTTTAAAAATGATTGGCTTTAAAACTTAATAATAGGAGAGGTTTAGAATATTGTTTTAATTAAAGAGTTTAATAAAATTATGGTATTGATGTTATTATAAAATTTTTATTATAGTATTTCTTTTTAATATTTGGATTTATTGTCTAATTAGGCACTTAATTGTGTTGGATGTATTAGTTAGATAGAATGTACCAAGCAAAATCTGATTGGGTATTAGATATTATTTTAAAGATTAATTTGATTAACTTAGGGGGGAGATAGAAAGGCATCATACTCTGATTAATGATTTCAGGAGAAACTGATTTTCTTTTTTTTCATAAGGGATGAGACAAAGGGATGATAAAAAATGGACAAAAGATACAAATATAATGATTTAAACTAAGATGATTAATTAAGGTAGAATTAAGAAGTGTGAAATATGTGGAGAAGTTAATATAGAAGGGTTAGAATGGTAAATAAAATAAGTAATGATATGTAAGATGAGCATGAATATAATTGAAGTCCATGAAGAGAGAAATACCTGGGTCCAAGTTACTTTCCAAAAAGATTTTTTTTTATGTTTTGTGTGTTGTGTGTATATGTCTTTTTTGGGGGGAGAATTGGTAAAAACTTGTAGAAATATAGAATGAGAATAATGGTAACTAAGTCAGAAAGAATCAGATGAAATAATAATAATGATATTGAATAAGAGTAAAGAGAAGTAAAGAGAAATTGAATAAGAGGTTTTGGTATATTATATGGAAATGGTTTAAAACAGAATCATAATTTATCTGACTTGTTAAATTTACAATGGAAAAAGGTTTAAACATGTAATGAATAATGATAATTTGTGTGTTTTAAAAAATTAATAAAACTTGTTTTCAAAAAAAAAAAAAAATTGTTGGTGGGTTATCTGAATCCTCAACTTTTACGAAAACTATCACAACTGCATGATAGCGTTGAGGCTTCATCAATAATTAAACATATTTTCAGGTTCTGTTCAATAATGCTATTAAACATTTTGGTTTTAATTTCTTTTGCAATGAAATCAACTATTTTCACTGCAGTTGGCCATGAATGCAATCCTACTCCAAGATCTACACCCATAACAGTTTGCAATCCTACCTGTCCTTCTATGTCTGAAAATGGTTTACATCTTTGTGCCAGACTGTAAACTGTCAAAAATACTCTATAAGTAGTAACTAAATATTTGTCAGACATCTTATCTACTGATTTCGTTATAGCATCCTGCTCCCCTTGTTTTAAGTTATCACTGCAAATTGCGTGAGCTTTAGATGTAAAATGTTCTTTCATTTTTTTTCCTCAGAGAAGCTTGCTGAAGTTCTTTAGTTGTCCTGATGCATCAATCTTGTAATGTTTCCGCTCCTTGGACACATGAACACTTTTCTCTACTGCAAAGTCATGTTTTGCGCAGTACTTATAACCTAATTTTTTCTTCAAAACTTCCAGTCCCTCATACTTCTCTTGAAAACTTCTATATTGCTGCAATGTCTAGCAGTCTGGAAGATCAGGAAGGCTTTCTGTTTCGGAGATTGACTTGCTGCTTTCTCCTTTTCAATTGGTAGCAGTGCTGCTTGTGACCCTGATGGTTGTGGATCTGTTGTGTCTGATTATGATTGTTCCATTCTTGGTTTCTTGCCAAAGAAAGCGGTCAAACTCTGTTGTCTTTTCATCCTTGCCTATCAGCTACTACTGCAAAAGACATAAAACAATATCGTGCTTTGATTGGACTTGTTTGTGGCTGTAAGCTGAGGACTAAGGTAACAGAAGGGATCTCTTTTTTCACCCAACAAAGTACAGTCTTATCAGCATGGGGTCCAACAAACAAGAAAGATACAGTTTTTCATTGTTGGAAGTTAAAACCCACTCCTCTCCTAGGAAAATGAAATATTTTAGGATATATTAAAAAGGCAGAATATTTCCCCTAAAAAGAAAAGTAACAACTCAAGAGAGGCAGAAACTCAGCCCCCTCACCTTTGCTAATGGGCCATTACCCTGGCCTAGGCCAGTCTATTTTACATAACAAAGAACTATTCCAGGTAGAGCTATAATAGGAATTGCCCAAAGCCCTTTCCTTACATCATCATCCAGCAAGGCTCAACCAAGTCTGGGACTCAGGACAGCCTACAGAGTTGCCCCTGCATGGCCCCATCGGAGTCTGACAATCCTGTTAGTGGTGTCATGGTTAAAACAATGGTAAAGCAACATATGGATTTAAAACCAGAAATATTTTGTTGGGTAGAATACATATTTAATTGTACACATGTAACAGCTGCTAGAATTTTGTTTGCACAACAATGGAATAACAAAGATATGAAAATGAATAAAAATATTAGAATGTGCAGAAATTTAAATTTAAAGAATTTACAATCAAGGAGAAGGCTTAGAATACTTTTTAACATGGGGATTTCTTTTATCAATGGCTAGAAACAGAAGTTAGAAATGTAAAAGTATAAAAGAAAACACCTATTATATAAGGAAAGTTCAGTAAAAAGGATAAGCAAATATTATTAGTATTTGATCATTGTTAATGTGTAGATAACTTTGAGAGTACACCTCCCAGCCCCCCAAAAATACTGCAGATAAAAACCAGTTTTTTAACTAATCCCCAGACAAAGCCACAGCAATAAAAACTCGGGATTGTTCCCCCAAGGACCCAAAACCTCACACCAGAAATCTCAGTCCTTCTGCCTTTAAGAAACCGCCAGGCAAACAAGCCAGACAACAAAAAGCAACACTAAAGTACAGCCATTATTAAGGTAACTCACCTGGAGGTCCCCTTTTCCTGATTCCTGGCAGAATTAACCACCATGATAGGAAAGACAAAAGACCCAGTCAAGAACAATAGCAGGGCAATCATGAACATTGAAACCCATTAAGCAGGCTCAGCTCCCGTTAAAACCAGCTTTAATAATGGTGAAGTATTATACCCCAAAACAGGTTACTAATTTTCTCAGAACTCATAAAAGCAGCTGCACTTCACGTAAAATAACCCCTGGCCTGCATGCTGCAAACATCAACATCAAAAAATGCTAGGACATGTTGTTATGTGCCTATAAATTAAAGCTATATTTTTAGATTTTTCCAGCTGTATTTGCTTTGTGAGTGTGTGTAACATGACTGGATTGGTAGCAGACCCACAAAACTACCCAACTGAAAACACATTCCCTACACAACTGAAAACTACACACACACACTCACAAAGCAGATACAGCTTGAAAAATCTCTTTAATTTATAGGCACATAACATTTCACACAATTCAAAAGAACTTCCATACACACACAATGACAATCTCACAAAGCAGCTGCTTCCTAAAAATAGAAAAGCAGCTAAAATTTTCCAAATTTTATATGACTATTTTTTTAGGAAAAAAATTAACACACTTACTGTTTTTTTAAATTAGGGGTCTTCAAACTTGACAGCTTTAAGACTTGTGGACTTCAGAAGCCCTCCTCCAGTCATGTTAGCTCAGGAATTCTGGGAGTTGAGGTCCACAAGTCTTAAGCTTGCCAAGTTTGAAGACCCCTGCCCTGATTTAAATAATGAGTAGGAAAAAAAGCCGCTTACTTACCCAATTGAAGAAAGTAGGCAGGCAGAATCAGTTGCTCACCAATGAGCATCACAAAAGCAAGGCAGGAAATTGCAGCAGCAGTTTGGGAATCGGGAAAAGACGTCTGAAAGAGGTAGGTGCTTGCTGGAGGCTGGAGGTGGGAGGGAAGTGGGTTCTTTTAAAAAAGGCCTTTTCTCTGAGGGCTTTTAGAAGCTTTGGGGGGCAGCGATCACGGCGGCTTGGAAGATCTAGAAGAGGGCGGGCTGCACCGAGATGATCCAGGGGCCTTTGGCAGCTGGCACAAGCCATTGTGGTGGCTTGGCCGGCTGCGCCAGGCCCCAGGTTGGAGGCCATGACCTCCAGAGGCAGCTGGAAGATCTGGAAGAGGGCGGGCTGCGCCAAGGTGATCCAGGGGCCTTCGGCAGCCAGCACAAGCCATCGTAGCAGGTTGGCCGGCTACACCAGGCTCCAGGTTGGAGGCTATGGCTCCAGAGGCAGCCGGAAGGTTGGGAAGAGGGCGGGCTGTGCCGAGGCAATCCAGCAGTCAGTACAAGCCATGAAGACCTCCGGCAGTCAGTACAAGCCATCGTGGTGGCTTGGCCAGCTGGGCCAGGCCCCAGGTTGGAGGCCATGGCCTCCGGAAGCAGCCGGAAGGTTGGAAAGAGGTGGGCTGCGGGAAGGAGCGCCAGAGGTTAGGGCTGGGGCTGGGCGGCGGGCAGCTAGCAAGTCAGTACTTACCTGGTCCTGTAGGCAGGAGAAGGCTGGAAGGTCCATTGGGAAGAGTAGAGTAGAGTAGAGTAGAGTAGAGTCAGTCTCAAATCAGCTTAGGCAGGCAGCCACACAGCAAACTAGCATGTACTGTACAAGCGATAGGGCCATGTGGTGAAGGGTTTTTAGAGGGTGGGCTTGGGATGGGCGAGCCGAGCGTTGTGCGGGCGGAGCAAGCGAGCAGGCAGGCAGGGCAAGTGAGCAGCAAGAGCAGCGAGAGGATGGGTGGGGCAAGCAAGCGAGCGGTGACTACTCGGGCAACTGGGAACCGGTTCGGGGCATGGCCAGCCAGAAATCGCTAATGGTTCTGTGACCCACACCAAATTCTTGCTAACGAGTCACCAGAACCGCCACAAACTGGCTGAATTCCATCTCTATACTGGAGACAGATTCTTGGTTCAAAGAGCATAGGCAAATACTTACCATGAGAGATGAACTCGCTTGGAAGGGATTGAAAATATATGTCCCCAGTTCATTACAGCTAGAGGTATTGCATAGTTGCCATGACGTGAAAGCCGCTGGACATTTCAGGTTTGTGAAAACTCTTCACCTGACAAATCGGCAGTTCTGGTGTCCAGGTATGAAAAAGACCTGGAAAGCTATGTGCAAAGCTGTGTGGTATGTGCCACCATGAAGAAAAGAACAGGAAAACCACCTGGGTTACTATAACCAGTTGCTATGCCAACCAGACCATGGGAAGATATTGCCATGGATTTTATAGTTGACCTCCCCGAAAGCCATGGCAACACAGTCATTTGGACCATTATAGATTTATTTTCCAAACAAGCCCATTTTGTTGCCTGTCCCGGTTTACTGTCCACCAGGAAACTAGCCAAACTATTCATTCAGCACATATACTGTCTGCATGGTATACCATGAAGAATTGTGTTGGACTGTGGCATCCAGTTTACAGCTAAGTTCTGGAGCCAATATCCCACCATGATCCTTGCAAGGGCCGAGTTCAGTATTTCACCTGGCTACCAATGGAGGGGTCGAACAAGCCAATGCCATGGTGGGGCAGTATTTATGGTGTTATGTTCAGTATCAACAAACAGATTGGGTGGATTTATTACCCTATGCTGAGGTGGCTTACGACAATGCTATACACATTAGTACTGGATATTCTCCGTTTAAGATAGTGCATGGCCAAGACTTTGTCCCGATACCAGAGTGCCCTCGGGAAGTACTAGAGGGGGTGGGGTTACAAGAATGGATAAATAACATGCAGCAGGTGTGGGGAACAGTTAAACAGGCATCAGACAATGAGCAAATCTATATAAACAACAAGCTGATAAGAAACGAGCCCCACAACCCAACTTCCATGTGGATCAGAAAGTCTATTTGTCAACCAAGTATTTAAACCTAAAGATTCCCAGCAAGAAACTGGTACCCAAATACATTGGGCTTTCCTAATTGAGAAAATCATCAATCTGGTCACTGTACAACTTAAACTACTAAAGTTGCTGGGGAGAACTCACCCTGTATTCCATTGTAGCCTTTTACGACTAGTAAGGTCAGCTTCCATATGAGGCCCTTCACTCCCAAGTCCTGGTCCTATTATGGGCCAATTACAGTATCTAGTGCTATGGAAAGGATAACCATTGTCCGAGGCTTCCTGGGTAAACAGTATGGCTATGAGGGCACCCCAAGCAATTGTAAAATACCATAGGAGGAACCCCATAAGCCGGGAGGGGGTGACTACGTTAAATGTTTCTTCCTGTATTTCCTGGTCTGCAGGTGCCTCCTTTGTTGTAGAGGGCCACATGTCAGCTTGATGTCATCCATTCTGGGGGTGGCCCGGCCATGGACATTGCTATGAAGCTCTGTGACTCCCGATCATTAAACTGCTGCAAGCCTGCAGGTATAAATAGCATAGGACTGAAAGCTGGAAACGAGTTCCTCTCGAGAAGACTAACGGAGCTTGTGCCTGCTGGTTGGGGCGTGCTGGGATAATTGGTTGGGGCTTGTCAGGATAATTGTGGCAGGGCACATTGGGTGCTTAAAGGTGGTGGGACGGGCTAGTGATTAGCCCTGACTTTAATCTCTGTTAGCTTTCATTGTCTAGCAGCTGGTCAGCTAAGCACACATTCCAGAGGAAGATAAATTGCTTACATCAATTAAACACTGTTGTGGCTGTTATTCTTTCTTTTGGGCATGTGACAGAACCCGACATTATGAATATTCTGATGGTTCCATGCTGAAATATGTGTGTTAATTAATTATTTTCTTTGACTAAATATTTGTGGTAATATTTATGTTTCTGTTGTGATTATTCAGTTTAATTTTGTAAATTCAATGTCAAAATTCTTATACATCACCATACCTTTATATCTCAAAATTCATAAGGTACACCTCTACTTGTATAAATTCATGTCTGTATCTAGAAAAAGATGTGTGCTAACAAATTAAATCCCTTGTTAGCAGAGACCATATTATCCACATTTTTAAACTTTCACCATGTTCTTATGATCTAATTCATCAATAAACATGATAGTTTATAAATATTTTCTTCTTTGACTTGTTGTGAAATGTTTGTGAGTGAATTATGACTCGGAGTTTCTACATGAAACAATTTCCATGAAAAGGCAATATAGTTCTCGGTATTTGAGGTTATTTTGATCATGATTTTCCATGAAAAGAAGATATTACTCTTGATGTCTTTGATCCCAATAAGTACATTTGAAAGTGAACTAAGATGCATATAGGTGTAATCAATGAATCATCCACTTTGTTAATGAAAGTTTTAAAAAACCTTTATCTCTGCAACACATCATGTTCCAGCATTTCTCCCATTCAACTTATTAGAAAGCAATTACTTAATTATAACAGTGATTACCAATGGCACTTTCATTTTGTTCCTTTATGTCCTTTTTCCTTCTTTTTATGATTCAGATGTTTGTTAGCATAATACACAGAGTTAAATGCATCTTAGTTAGTACTGCAAATTGAGTTAATTCGGCAAAGATTAGACATAACTGATCTTCATAATGTATTAGATTTATTGGTTGAAATATTAATGTCCACATTATTTATACATGAATATGTATATATGCACCCATAGATACAAGTATATGTTATTTAAAGATAACATTTTACTAATGTCCCATATGATCCAAATAGGCCATTAAGATGCACCTATATATAAACAAACTCTAAGTACAGAATTATGCAGAACGGTCAATATCAGTATTGAACAACATTTATTTCACAGTTACTGAACTTTTCTTGAACGAATCTATTACTTTAACTCCTTCAAATTTTTTTAAGGCTCCGCCACGAATTGGAAGCTTTTTCAGTGCAAGATCTGTATCAGCTAGCGGCCCTCCAATTAATTCAGAAGGTGTACTTTCCACTGTTACCAAGCGACCAGATGCAACCTGCAAAAATAAAAATGTTACTCAATAATATGAAAAAACAAAAACAAGAGTTCAGTTTCATTTCTATTTTCCAATCTGAGAAACTGAAAGATTGGCAGCTTTAAGTGTGTGTGTGTGTGCGTGCGTGTGTGTGTGTGTGTGTGTGTGTGTGTGTTTTGTAGACAAAAAAACACTATAAAACAGACAGAAGATATTAGAAACACCAATCAAGCAGAACACAGCAAACTCCAAGACCAATAAACACAGACCAAGACTCTCAACCAATCAGGATGAAGAAAAAACCATTCTGGCACAGCAATAGGCTAGCACCAAATTTAAAACAGAAACGGCTGTGAAAGCCCGACTCACAGACGAACACATTACAGAAGCCTGATGATGGCAGATGAGACTCTGCCGAAACGTGGCTACAACTTTAAAAGCACAATTATAATGACGTGGGAAAATACCCGAACAAAGCTGAATACCATATATATAAATACCCGCAAAAACTTAAGAAAACAAATGTATGTATGTATGTATGTATGCATGCATGCAAAGTTTTATTAACTTGACTTTAAAAATGTTTGTTTCTTATTCATCACTCTATTTTCTTTATCAAAATTACATTTTTGTTTCAAAAATATATTCTTATTTTATTGCTTAGATTTGAGTTTTTTTATTTAAACGATATTATTTATATAAACATAATTTATAGAATCAATACTGACTAAAAAGTAAACTGTCATTTGCAATATATAGAGAAATAAGTAAGAGATAGGATAGCCAACTCTTCATTTGTATATTGCACTTGCTAAGACTAGTAAATTATTGTCCCTACATCTTTTTTGGACTTCTAAAAACTGCTTTTCCTCACTGTAGTAGTATCTCTATTCCAGTCAGCAATCAGCATTATTTCCTCACTGTAATAAAGGAAGGTTTTATAAATTCTGCTTACTTTAATAGTATGAAATCCAATAGATTGTACTTTTTGTGTTCATGTGTGTGTCTATGTATATTAGAAAGAATCAAAAGTACCACCACATATGCTTACAATCACATCTATATCCTAATTTATATTATGTTCAAATCAAAATGTTTTACAAAAATGATAGATAGGAGGAAAATATTAGAGGTTTTTCTGAACCAAAGCCAATTATTTAATACTTTTAAACCATGCATCCAATTTACAAAAAGTTGACTGAATAAAAATCAACTTTAATATAATTATTTTAACAAACTAAAATAGTGTATTGGAAATGCCTTCCTAAAAGAAAGCTACATTCTACTGTCCCAAAGGTGCTTTTTTCAAGAGGCAAGTAGACTTTCTGGTTTTTCTTTGAAGATATTTTGCTTCTCATTCAAGAATCTTCGTCAACTCTGTTCTTCATAAGGAAAAACCAGTAAGTCCAAATGCTTCTTGAAAAAAGCACCTTTGGGACAACCATGACCTGGATGACTAAGAATCTCCATAGATACTACTGTGTTTCAAAAACAAAAGGTCAAAAAGGCCATTGATAAAATGAAAATAAGCTTTTCTTAAATATTCATAGAGCCATGAGCATAAGAGAATAATACAGTTAATATTTTGGCACATTTATGGTATATCTGAAAAAAAACCGTTTTAATGTAAGTTTGTATATTTTATTTACAGAATAAAATGTTTTAGAATGTTTTATGGTAATGTAATACAAACTTTATTACAGTGATTTATATCTAAAATATTTGATTGAATCAGTTTGGTCTAGTGGTTAATGCACCAAGATGGAAAGCAGGAGACCGCGAGTTCAAAACCTTGCCTTAGCCATGAAAGCCAGATGGATGGGCTAGTCACTCTCTCTTAACCCAACTCACCTCACAGGATTATTGTGATAGGGAAAATAGGAAGAGGTGTGTTGGATATGTTCGCTGTCTTGAGTTATTTGTAAAAATAATAAAAGTAGGATGAAAA
This sequence comes from Notechis scutatus, assembly GCF_049901735.1. Classification (NCBI taxonomy): domain Eukaryota; kingdom Metazoa; phylum Chordata; class Lepidosauria; order Squamata; family Elapidae; genus Notechis; species Notechis scutatus. The sequence goes on along the minus strand of NC_142025.1, from coordinate 51,025,335 downwards.
TAAATAATAAAATAATAAATTGCTTTAATTTGATTTAGAAATGAACAATTAAGAATTTTACTTACAGTTGTATTTAGTCCTTTAATGTCAGTTGGATGGAAAGTTGCACTGTAGTGTTTTATTTTTGGTTTTGAGTTTTCTATAGATTTTTCTCGAAGTCTTTTTGCTTTCTAGCAAAAAAATTGAAAAATTTAAATTCAAAGGTAAATTAGCTTTTGTTAATGAGAAATTTAATGTCAGAATGATATATGGAAGAATATTTCAAACCCTACTTTTCTAAGTATCAATCCTGAACCAAAGTTATGTGATTATGTAAATAGTTATGCTATATGTAAAGCATACTACATAAAATAACCACACATTGTCAATAACTATCATAAAAATTAAAATAATTCTTATGCTCATATTTTAGAAATTTATTCATTGCTTATTCTCAATATGCTTATTTATTCACTGTTTATTCTTAATATGCTTTTTCATATTTTTAATATTCAATCTATTTTTAAAGTATAAATAACTATTAATAGTGTAATGGCTTCACTAGTAAACTATTAATTCAGTTATTTAGAGAAATATGAATTTAAAATATATTATCATCCCTAGTGAAGTTTACTGAATACTTTCTTACCTTCAAAGCTTCATAGTTTGATGTCCGAGCTAAGAAATTTTCCCAAGATTTATTGACTATTTCCTTTTGTTTATGGAGAGAATGAATCTAGAATGAAAAGCAGGAGAAGGAAACATTCATAATTCTTTAGAAGTCTTTCTAATGGAAAAGGCGTTTTAAGAAAATCTTAGCTTATAGTTTAGCAAAGGGCGAAGTTCAAGTCATTGCATATCTGCAAATGTTCTCTATCCTAAAGTTCATATAGTATATAATATATATGTCCCACAAAAGTGTTACAGCATTAAAAAGGTAACATTCTAACTACCCACAACAGTTATTTCTAAATAAATTATTGTGCTACAAACTTACCTTCCCATAACATTTTTCCTCCTCCTGAAGTTCCTGAAACTGCTGGCTTTCTAGCATTTCAGTTTGGAGAGAGACTACTATCTTTCCAACATTTTCAAGGGCTTCAGTAATAAGCTGTAATGCTTCCTGGTCAGGTGTCACTGGTCTAAATTTTTCTTTTTTAAGTTCTGCACATACTTCATCCCAGATCTCACCAACCTTTATATATTATAAACAAATGAGATGTTTTAAAAGACTATCAATATTGTATTAATTTCTCTCCTCATCCCAATAAACTAGTCACTATCCAAGTAACATTAGACAAATTTGTCAAGAAATAATTTCCAAGAAATTTTGGAAAGCAAAACTCAGTAGTTCTTTAAAAACAGTGTGCCACTTGCTGTAATTCAAGGAGCTGTTAAGACTATGTATGAAAGATGAATAAAACAATGTCGCTCCCTTGCTCTGCACTGGCAGATACAACGAAGTAGACAGTTCCTTCAACCGATCAAGTCTCTGCAAGTTAATTAGATCACTAGATTTTTACTTTGCATCAACTATTCCCTCTTAATCCACATTTGCTTTTTTAAAAATTTGTTACAGGTCACCTGAAAAACTATAATATCAAATATGAAACTAACAGACTCAGTTCTCTAATACCAAGATTTAGAAATCTTTGCAAAAGAACCTGATTAAAATATCTTCTACTTTTTGCCAATGATATTATGATCCTACTTTCAAACAATATAGATCAGGTGTTAATTCCCTGAGAAATTTCTGTATATTAATAAATGTAGGAAGCAAATAAGTTAATTTTTTAAACTTAAAATAGTTTTGGAAATATTAAAATTAGGAAATAAAGATATATTACTCCACATCTACTAACTGCACCAATGAAACAATAAATGACAAGTTATGGTGCTTACCTTAAAGTCTAGGTATCTGCGTATAATAGCAAGTGTAACAAAATCCCTTGCACAGAGCCCAGGCAAGTTTTCAAAACCTGAAGTAATGTATCAATTGTTATTTTTAAAGTGACATTGTTTTTTTAAAGATTAACACTGTGTAATATCTATGTAGAATGCACACATTAGCAAAATGAAGTTATTCCCACCAAGCAGTACTGGATGGCTGATACTTAATGGCTGGTCTCTTAAAGTTATGGCTGTTGCAGCACCTGCACAGTCATGTGATCAGAACTCAGGTGCTGGGTAGTCCACCTGGTCTTACAATGATAAAGGTGTTTTAACTCTCCCCATCCCTTAGCTCTACACCTCTGCTCTTTTGACTGCACTGCAAGTGGACTTCTTGGTAGTGGACAGTGGCATTAGGGCTGAAGTGGAGGCCCAGGGCCTTCAGCAATCTTGCTGGCTACCACCATCTTAGGCCGCTACTTCAGGCTCAGTACTACCAGCACAAACCAACATGAAAGGAGAGCTACCACCAAGGAGTACCGCCTCAGGCTCTACACTCAACCAGTCCAATGCCAGAGCACAAAGTAACAGCTTCCCCCACTGCTGTGAACTCTGCAGACCTTGTTACTCCCATGCTACCTTTTCCATTTTCTTTCTCCCATTACTAACAAGGTGGCACTATGTGAGCAGCTGCTGGCCATGCCAGGCCTTTTTTGCAAAGCTGTGCTTGTCCCTCTCCAAATCTTGTGCACTCCTATCCAAATATAGTGCTATTATTTTCCTGGAATACTTCTCACAATTCTTCTGAGGCCTTCCAAATTCCCAGACTTAGGTTTCTGCTCAGGCAGCTAGCCGTGGTAGTAGCACTGTGGCTGAGGCAGAAGCCTAAAGACAACAGCATGCAGCTGAAATTGCTGAAGCCCTGAGCATCTACTTCACTCAGCTCTATCAGCACTGTCGGTGCTGCATGCCACTCTATAAATAAGACATGTAAGTGGCTGAGGGAGCTGAAGAGGCAGTCCTGACTGAGATTCAGGACTGAGAGGGACCAAGCTGGAAGTGGCATAGGTAGGGATTTGCCCAATGAGTGGTGGGATTTAGATAACATTGGAATAGGGATTACTGTCACTAAGTAATGCAGTCACATGACATCCGTACTTGACACACCGTACATCATTTAGCAATGAAAACTCCAGTTCCAATTATTATCATTAACTGAGGACTATCTGTACTTGCAGAACCTTTTATATATATTAAATATATAAGCATTTTCAAGACCAATTGCTGACAATTTTATTACTAATGTTTTGTAATAGCAACTCAACTATAATCCTTACAATTCTGGATTGCTGTTTTTTTTCAAGTTGGCTTGTATCAATCTTTTTCTGTTATTTTTGTTTACTATCAATAATACATGGAAAAGCAATTTGTTGGAAAAAAGCTCACAGCCCTTACCTAATTTACATATTAAACAATAAATCTTTGCTCTCATATTTTCAGCAACATCCATGACAGCAATTGTGGGACAGCTAGCAGGCATTGGAATTACTTCTTGTGTCTTTTGGAACTGGCCAACTAGTGGTTTCTTTGTATCTATGGCATTAAAAAAACTCATTAAAAGGTCTACAGCAACTGTAATATTTTAGAGAAATGTTAATTGCATCCTATAATTTTTTTTAAATAAAAGTTTTAGAAATAATAATTCTTTAATAGTTATATGATGAAAATTGGAATTGCTTTACTTATAAATACTCTTGTGAATATTTATAGGCCTGGAGGAATGTTGTCCATGGGGTCATGATGGGTCGGACATGACTTTGCGACTAACAACAACAACAACTCTTGTGAAATATATTAGTATAGAAGAATCTGCAAAAGCAGTAATGTTCTCACAACTGTTCACATTTCTTAATAGTATATATAGTCAACAAATTATAAATACTTGCAATGAATTTTTTTCAGCCATTACTACAGCAGTGATCTATTATTTATGTACATTTTATTGTGAAGTTAATTAACATCTGCTTCTACTAGCAGATTTCATATTATTCAATAACTTTCCAGTTTTTTTAAAAAAATCATACTACATTTATAGCAATGTCGTTTGTATTTTAATTAGTGAGGTATCTTGAAGACTATATGATTTTAATGACTAAATATAAATTTAACCTATGTAATTTGGTTGCAGAAAAAGAATGTAACATTTGTTAGGAAATCATATTGTATCACATTCTGATTTCTATATTGTATTCATTGGTACAAATCATTATTTTCTAGGAAACTGATGATGTTTATGAAAAACAATCTCAGCTTCAAATGCTATTTCATAGTAAACAAATTATGGAAAAAAGCATATTCTTACTTTTTAAAATAATATACTGGTACATTTTCAGGAAGTACAGCTTGTTTCTGATTTAATTAACTATAGTTAAAGCCCAGCATGATTTTCAAGTTCACCCATAGATAGATAAATGAAGTATATATGCATGCATATCTATTTATATATATTTTGTAACTGTCCATCTTCCTTAGAGATGAACTATGACTTTTTAATAATAATCCATATGTCTATAAGGGTTTATAGTGGAAAACATAAGTTGAGGTGCCTCCATTCTGTTCATACCTGCTGCCTGCTCTTTGCCTTTTAATCAGAATTTTTAAATTGCAGTGATTTTTGCCAGTGGTTAATTGCAGACTATTGGTATATTCAAATCAAGCCTTTTCCTGTCCAACTTTTTTTATGACCAACTTACCCATGTTTCTTCTAACTTATCAAAGCATTAAAACATTTTTTTAGTCACAGCAAAAGTATCTATGTAGGATTAAAAAAACTTGAAAAATTAGGATTGTCTTCAGACTATGATTGTTCATGAGAAAAAAAAATGGGTCAGTACTTACCGACAATTCTTCCAGCTTTATCATGTTTCACTCCCATCTCTTCTTCTTCTTGTCTCCATAGGTTTATTAATAAATTAGCTGCTGTTTGGTCTTTTCTCCCTCGCCATACATTGATATGGGATACAGTTTTAGGATTATCACAAAATTCAACTAATATTCCAAGAATTAGGTTACATACATTCTTTTGATTCAACTTCACAAAAAAAAAACAGAAAAAGAAGAGAAGTTATTAATTAAATAACCAAAGATCTAAGATATTTAAAAAAATAATTATACTTCATCCAATTCCTATATTAGCCACAGGAATTCAAACATATAAACAGATTTTAACATAAGAGTACTCCATAACAATGAAGTGTATGAGAAGCTCTTTATAACCTGAAATTATGAACATTAGAGACCATAGAATTTTAAATTCATGTTGAAATGTATAACAGTGTTTATTTTGGGAAGTATGAAACAAGTATTTTGGGGATATATGAAACAAATATTTTTGAAATCTTTAATTTATTATCATGTAAAGAAAAATTAACAATAACTATCAAAATTGCATACAGAGCCTTTAACATTTAACTTTAAGGGAATTTGTCATAATTTTGGATAAGTTAAAAGTTTCTAACTTTCATTGTTTTATAAGTATGTTCAAAAGTATGAAAGTAATCCTATAAAAAAATCAGTTCAGGCGCAGATTATATATTTTGCTTTTTTTCAATCTTGTATGTAGTCTTCTTTTCTCAGACAACAATAGGTGATATATATTTTAAATCCTAGCAAAATTTTGACTTACATCCTTTACTTTATTTTAGGGAATAATGTTTTTTTAAGAATTCTAAGCTTTCTAAAATCCAACTACAAAGCATACAATTGTTTGCAAATTGCAAATTGTATTTGCAAAGTATTATCTTAATTCAACATGTTCAACATGCTTGCATGGTTTCAAGACATTTTTTCTTGAAGGAAATATATCTGTTTGATCTGTTCCACTTTTTGTATATGAACTGAAGACAGCAAAATTCCAATCCAAAATTATCCCAGGCAACTTAACTGGCTGAGGTTGGACTGGAACTTAAGATATCCCTAATAATCCAAAACCTCAACCATTACACCATACTGGCATTCCTAACTTCATAATTTCTATAATACAGCATTACTTTGGCACAGAATAGGAATATATCTGACTATATTTTCATCCCTTTTTACTGTCCTAAAGTAGGAGTGTGACACACTTAACTGTAAAAACTGCCATTGATTTTACTCATTAATATAAAATGCTCATAGAGTCTCTGAATGAAAACATTTTCTTAATTGAGAATTTATTTAAAATAGTTGAAAAGGTAATAAAGTTAAAATTTTGAAAAGTTTTGGGTTCAAAAAATATAAAATACATTGTTTGAACCCAATTACCTTGCATTCTCTGAAACATCAGAGGCATTGAAGATATTTGAGAAGGTCTTTATTAAGACAACTAACAACTTATTATTGATTTAAAAAAACCCTTTAATTTAGCCAATATACAAGAGTATCCTTTATTTCCCAATAAATGGCTTTAGGCTTTAAACCAATGTTAGATATATTTCTCATGACTAAAAATTCAAATAAGTTCAGCAAAAGAAGCTAAAGACATTTTTAAAAGGTTAGGACTTTCTAAAGGTTAGCTTTATATGCCAGAGATGGAGTCAGTTTTAACTTTGGTAAACACTACAAATGTGTTGACTTAATTATTTAGTTTACTTTGCTTATATACAATATTTCTTGTAATGCCTTATTATTATGATAACTATGATTAATTGTGTTATTAGAAAACAACCTAGAGGTTAAAAATCTTAATATTTTGTTAAACTATATCTATAAACTCTAGCAATTTTAATATGTAAAGAATTTAACAGAATAACAAAATTAAAGGGATCTTGGAGATCTTCTAATCCAAGCCCCTGCTCAGGCAGGGAACCCTCTCCAATTTCAGACAAATGGTCTTCTTGAAAGCTTTGAGTGTTGGAGTATACACAACTTCCAGAGGCAAGTCATTCTACTGATTAATTGCTCTATTAGGAAATTTCTTTTTATTTCTAGTTTGTCTCTCATCTTGATTAATGTCCATCCATTGCTTCTTATCCTGCCTCCAGGTGCTTTGGAGAATAGGTTGACTCACTCTTCTTTATGGCAACCCCTTAGATATTGGAACACTGCTATCATGTTATCCCTAGTCTTTCTTTTCATTCAACTAGACATAATTAATTACAGCAACCTTTCTTTATATATTTTAGCCTCCAGTTCCCTCATCATCTTTGTTGCTCTCCTCTGTACTCTTTCTACACTCTCAACATCTTTTTTACATTGTGGTGACCGAAAATGGATGCAGTATTCCAAGTGTGGCCTTACCAAGGCATTATAGAGCAGTATTAACACTCCACATGATCTTGATTCTATCCCTCTGTTAATGCCTAGGATTGTGTTGCCTTTTTTGGCAGCATACTGTTGGCTCATATTTAAGGGATTGTCCACTAGTTCTCCAAAATCCCTCTCACAATTACTATTATTGAGCCAGGTACCACCTATACTATACCTATGCATTTGGTTTTTCTTGCCTAAATGTAGAACCTTACTTTTTTCATAAATGACTTTCATTTTGTTAGATAGCACCTAACGTTCAAATCTGTCAAGATCCTACTGTATCTTAAGCCTATCTTCTGGAGTATTGGCTATTCCTGCCAGCTTGATGTCATCTGTAAATTTGATGAATTCCCCATCTATCCCCTCATCTAAGTCATTTATGAAGACATTGAAGAGTACTAGGCCTAAGACAGAACCTTGGACTACCCCACTGCATACTTCCCTCCATGTAGATAGATGCAGTTCCCTTGAAGACTATATGTTAAGTGCATTTGGTCAGTTAATTATGAATCCATCTGGTGGTGATGCTGTCTAACCCACATTTTTCTGTCTTATCAAGTATTAAATTGTGGTCCACTTTATCATATGCCTTACTAAAGGCCGAATATCCATACTATTTCTTTGGTCTGCTAATTTTGTCATTTTGACAAAGAATGCAATAAGATTTGTCTGGCATGATCTATTTTTGACAAACCCATGTTGGCTTTTGGTTATGACTTTGTTTGCCTCTAGGTGTTCACGGATTCATTGCTTTATTATCTTTATATATGATTCCTTATCTTGAGTAGGAATAGCTGGAAACACATGATTATGCACTTATGGACGGAACCTTGTTATCTAACTATACAGCTGACTTACTGAAATTTGTCATTTCTCAGCCCTGGACCTCTGATGCAGTGACCTGATTGAACAGTGTATGATTTCTTTGAGTTTTTTTCCTTTTATATTTAGAATAAGGTATAAATTATATGCATGCTTTTTCTGACTGCTTAGTTTAGTTTGCTCTTTTGCAAGGCGCTTTATGTTCATTTTGCTTTATTTCCCCATTTCTTACATCGTTAATTTTTTTACATAGTCAACTATTTTATTTAAAATATATAGTCTTTTGTACTATATTAATGTAGATGTCATATACATAAATACATACATATATATATATATATATATATATATATATATATATATATATATATATATATATATATATATATATATATATATATATATATACATACATACATACATACATACATACATACATACATACATACATACATATATATATATATATATATATATATATATATATATATATATATATATATATCCTTCAGCTTTGTTCGGGTATTTTCCCACGTCATAGTAGTGGTGCTTTTAAAGTTGTAGCAACGTTTCAGCAGAATCTCATCTGCCATCATCAGGCTTCTGTATTGTGTCCATCTGGATATATATATTCTTAAGTTTTCGCGGGTACTTACATGTATGGTATTCAGCTTTGTTCGGGTATTTTCCCACATCATTGTAGTTGTGCTTTTAAAGTTGTAGCAAAGTTTCGGCAGTGACGTGGGAAAATACCCGAGCAAAGCAGAATACCATATATATATGTGTGTGTGTGTGTGTGTGTGTGTTATTGTAATATTAAGAAAAATGAATTTATTAAAAATTTTAATGACTGTATTTCAAGAAGATTCAGTAACAATATAATTAATATTTTTGTCCACTTTTATGTAAACAATAGTACTTACTAAAAGCAAATCTAATAGAGTGAAGAGACCTTCTTTTTCAAGAAAATAGTCTTCTAAAATAGTGCAACCCATGACACAGCACCTTAAATAAAAATATTTTCAGTGTATAGGATATACTTACAATGAATGATTGTCATTAACAGGCAGCAAATAGAGAAAATTTCTAATATACCATACTTTTTGCACTATAAGACATTCCAGACCATGTCGCACCTAGTCTTTTGGGAGGAAAACAAGAAAAAAATCTGCCTCTGTCTCCCAGCATCCATCGGTATTAATTTGGCTAACATTCTTGCAGCAAGTGGCAATAGTGGCTGGTAAGCTTCAGCACATTATTGCAGCCTGATTTAAGCATGAGCAGCTGATTGGTGATTGGATATGCCTCCCGGAATATTGCTGATCAGCTATTCCAGGCAATGGGGATTGCTACTGCCCATAGCTGCCACCTATCACTGCCTCCGTGCATCCCGCATTTGGCCTCTGCGTGCCCCATTTTTGGCCTCCACATTCCTGTTTTCAGCCCGTTCCAAGTGGCAGGAATCACTGCCGATCATTGTTGCTGATCACCGCCTATTGCCACACCACCATTTGGCAGTGGCGAATGGCAGCGGCAACTGGTGGTAATTGGTGGTGGAGATCCTCGCCATCTGCAACAGGTCAAAACAGGATGCACAGAGGCTGAAAACAGAGCAGAGGGAGGCAGAAAATGGGGCTCACGGAGGCCAAAAACAGGGCCTACATAGGCCAAAAAAGCTGAAGGGTGGGGGCTGGCAAGAAAGCATGGCTTTGGTAACATTCACTCTATAAGACACACAGACATTTCCACCCACTTTTTTGGGGGGAAAAGTACGTCTTCTAGTGCGAAAAATATGGTAATTAGTCATATACAAAGTCCAAAATATACAAAAGATATTTTCACATTTTATGTAATAAAGTATCGTTAGGAATTGTTGTGCTGACATTAAATTACTAAACCTGATTTGACAAACATTTAGTCTCAAAATTTAAATTATTTTTTAAAACATGCATTCTATTATATAACACCATTGATTTATCTAATCCAATGCCATTGACACTATAGTAACAATCTAGAATTTAAGGCAAGAATGCAAAAAGTGTGTGGATAAGTAGACTTTCTGTTTCGCATGCTCTACCCCACTGCCCACATATTTTCATATGCAGAGAAGTTAGTTAGTTAGTTAGTTTACTTTATTGATTAGCCTTTAGGCCATATCAAAGTGCAGAGTTCCAGACACAGATTATTAGTAAAATCTGGTACAAACAATTGGATAAAATATAATTTAAAATGAAATTGGAGTAAAATACAATAATTTAATATATAAATAAAATATGATAGAATTAAATTTCAGTATCACCCCTACAATCTAGCCCAATCAGTCCCACATATATGCAGAGCAATAAAAGGGGAGAAATAATGGGGTTGATGAAGTTCAGGTGAACATAGCAGGCAGAAGCATGAGGTCCTGGCCTAGTGACTGCATTGCTTAACAATGGAAATTCCAGTCCCAATTAGGGTCATTAAGCAAGGACTACTTGTATTTTCTGATCTGTTCCTTTGCTTCCTGGCGGAGTCTACTAACCTGCAATGCTTCCAGCCTCCCCTTTGCTCTCTTCTGCATTTCCTTTTTCCTAAATGCTTATTCCAACTTCCCCCTTGGCTATCTCTCAGGTCATCCTTATGTGCTCCCGTGTTTTCCCTATTCAATTCTTTTGCTTTTTTATTTTTCTGCCATGCTCCCTGAAGCTTTCAGTATTGGTTTAAGCTTATGCATGTGTATGTATGTTCTGTACATGTATGAATATAAATGTGAAGAAATGTCTAATATCAGCATGTGCCCAGAATGTGTTTCTTTTTCTCCCCAGATCTTGGGGAGAAATATGATATACTATATTCTCACATAACTCTTAAAAGCACTCCAGTTTAATACATGAAATTTTGCCCAGCATTTGAGACTTCCTGGATGCAAAGTACTGTACATGCTCCACTTAATTTATGGCCAATTCTCTCATAAAGTCAAATTATTAGTATGATTGATATAAGCTGTATATTGAAGAATTAATTAAGAATCTTCAAAATATTGTCTCTACTAAGCAGTTGTTTGAATATTTGCAGTATGGGAGTAAACAGGGAGATTAAAGTTGGGGAGAGTTTTAAAATAAAACAATTGTATGTCCATTCCTAATATTAACAAATTAAAAGAAAAAAAGGTCAGTAATTAAATATCATTTAAAATTAAACCCTTTAAGACTAAATTAAGAAAATGCTTTTTATGCTTTGTGATCCATTGAATTAACTCTAACCCTAACCCTGTCTATCACCTTTCTTTCAAAGATTTAAAAATTTTGAAATTGCTATATTTACCATAAGCAGTCCAGAGCACAGAAAAGAAGACGATTATGACCCAATCCACTATAGAAATTTTTATCATCTATCTTCATAAATGGAATTAGTGTATCCACTCCTTCCCATCCAAAGAGCTCCTGTTTAACAGAAACTTACATTATTCTGTAAGAATTATAAATAATTGTTCCTGTCTGTTCTACTTTGGTCAGACTGGATCTAAAATACTGTGTCCAGTTGGAACATACTAACCATCTTTTCTGTATCCATTGACAATTTCTTACAAGAGCTTTGCCTTTTATTGGGCTTGAACAATGGCTTAGAAAAATATTCATTTGGGATAAGAGATGACAACAGGATGTGACCATGTGTCATTCCCTTAACTTAAGAACATATTTTCCTGGGGTCAGGAAAAGAGAGGGCTCCTTTAAAGAAGTGCCAATAGATAAATTGGATCCAAAACATTTTAATCTGCTTCTTAGTTGAAAACTGCAACCTATACTAAAACATTTTCAGAAATGAAAAACCAAAATGATAAGGAATCTGGAAGATAAAACTCAGAAGAGAAAGATTGGAACTGTGACATATATTTAATCTGGGAAGACAAAGGAGATATATCTGCAATATAATAAAGGTAGTCCTCAACTTAACAACAATTGAACCCAAATTTTTAGAGAATTTTCAATTGTCTAAGCAAGACAATTGTTAATTGAGTTTTGCCCCATTTTATGATCTTTCTTGCCATAGTTGTTAAGTGAATCCCATTAACTTAGTAACAAGGTTGTTAAGTGCATCTGGCTTCCCAATTGATTTTGCTTGTCAAAAGGTCACAAAAAACTGATCATATGACCCTGGAATGCTGCAACTGCCATAAATACATGCCAGTTGCCAAGTGGCTGAATTTTGATCATGCATCAAAAGCAACTCAGGAATGCTAGTTTAGAATCTTAATGAACTACAGAATAAAAAAATAAAATAAATAAAATAAAACAAACTTTGAACATAGGCTCAACTTTTCACTTTCTTATTCATTGGAAATTCAGACAACGTGCTTTTAAAATCCATGAGGAAATACAAACCTTTCTATGGATATTACTTTCACAAAGAGTTGATAGAATAAGTAAGATATCACTTTGAATCTCCATCACAAGGGCAGAATCTTTATAATTACTTGTGGTAAATTTTAAGATACCTAGTGGAAAACAGCAATAAAGATTGTTATGGCTGCTCAACTAGAAATTATCATATCAGTAGAATACATGACATAATAATATATCATGTTGCAATTTTAATACATCTCAAACTTATGCATATTGCTTTTTAACATATTTTAATACTATCCATCCTTACACTCAGATGCAAAACAGAAAGCTTACTGGAAGTTGGGGTTCTTATTAGGATGCAGCACTTTTATTAGGAGAAACATGGTGATTATCATTTCTTGTCCAATTCATTGGAGAAATCAGTCATGTCATTTAAGAGACTGATGTCAGTCTGATACCCTTCCTTCAATATGTTTTTGGAAGACACAAATAGTAACAAGAACTAGGTTTATTAATTGTTTACTCAGACTCTCAGAAAAAGCAAACATTTTATTTTTTGCAATATACATTTTTATCTTTTGCAATGTTCTAAATGTTCTCAGGAGCTCCTTGAGCAAAAAACCTATGAACTGCCCACCCTGTAAGACAGATTCCTGAATATAAATGTTATTTGTCTGAGGATTCTTATTTCTCAATTACAGAAATGAAGAAAGATAATGAAGCTTAAAGCTCCAAATAAAAAAACTATCCCATTGTTGGAAAAAAATAATAATTCCTAGGGGCATTTCAGTCAAGATTCTTCATACTGAAGGATACAAATTCTCATCATCAAGCCTATGAGACTAGAGAAAATAATATAATTCAACTGCAAACATTCCTTTGAATGGGAATGCTATGAAACATAGTAGGGAAGCAATATAAAGTCATAATCATGCATTCTGCATATGAAAAATAGCAGCCACAATTTTATATAAAATATACAGAATATGCTATAATTACAGAATTAGTATTATACCTCTATAATTATAGGGTAAATTCAGACTACTTTTGAACTGACTGCATTTGGTTTTCCAGATAAAACAAACAAACAAACAAACAAACCTCCTAGAAGATTCCAGAGATGTCCAGTTTAAGATTGCCTTGCTATTAAATGTCTTATATATTAGAAAGCACTTACAAAGAAAATGCAGTTTGAAAAAAATGAGGAAAAATTATATTACTTTAAAGCATAGTAAAAATAAAATTGACTTTATTTTCATTCATACAACTTTTAAGTTAATGAAACAAAATTAATTTCATATAGGTATTACCCAGAGGTGGTATTCAGCAAGTTCTGATCAGTTCTGGAGAACCGGTAGTGGAAATTTTGAGTAGTTCAGAGAAACCGGCAAATACCATCTCTCACTGGAGATTTAACAGTATCCTCCCCCTGCCACACCCACCAAGCCACTCCCACAGAACCAATAGTAAAAAAAATTGAATCCCACTACTGGTGTTACCCAACAGTTGATGAATTGCTCCTTGATCACAAAGGTCAACGTTCAGAGCATCATCACCGAGAGATACAACTGGATTCAGGACTCTCAAGCAGAAGCGCATCTGTGCAAGTTTGGTGCCACGACCACCTGTACCATGGAAACTATTACCTTGAGTAAAGAAGGGATCTGTAAAGAAACAAAAAATATTCATTTTATTTCAAATTAGACTATAAAGCTTTTCATATTAACAGGTTTGCAACATTATTGTAAATGTAAGCACTCTACTATATAACTGTAACATAGTTGTTTCCCTAATATTTAATCAAATATCTAATTATATAATTCTAAAGTTTAATTGAACATATAATCTTCATAGGAAAAAAGGAAGATGCCACCCAGGGTCTTTGATATCCTGGAAAGAAATTTGCTGTACATTTGGGCTTCAATCTCCAAACTACATAGTGGCAGAGAACACACAGAAATTCCTTGCTACTTATATAAGAATTTTTTTAAAAAATATTTTGGCTGAATTTGTTCCCAATCAATGTTGCTATGTCTTGCACTTTACAGTAGTAACTTAATATAGTAAAAGTTTTTCATTTCAACATTTTCAATACAGATTGAGCCCAAAATTTCCATTGCTAAGTGGGACAGCTGTTAAGTGAGATTTTGTTCCATTGTATAACCTTTCTTGCCACAGTTGTTCAGTGAATCACGGCAGTTGCTAAGGTAGTTCATGATTGTTAAGTGAATCTGTCTTTTCCATTGACTTTGCTTGTCAAAAAGTCACAAAAGTTGAGCACGTGACCCATGATCCTTCAGCTAGTTGCCAAGTGTCCAAATTCTGATCATGTGATCATGGGGATGCTACAATGGTCATATGACATCTCTTACTCTCTTATAAGGATGGAGATCATGGCAAGAAACCAAGCAGGATGAAACTGGAACATATAATTCTTACCTAAAAGCAAATTTAGCTCTGTAGCAAAAATTACAGCATTTCATTAGCAATAGCATTTAGACTTATATACTGTTTCATAATGCTTAACAGCCCTTTCTAAGTGGTTTACAGAGTCAGCATATGGTCCCCAACAATCTAGGTCCCCATTCTACCGACCTCGGAAGGATGGAAAAGTGATTCAACCTCGACCAATCAGAATTGAATTTCTCATAGTGAACAGTAAGTTAGCCTGCAATACTGCATTCTATTCACCATGGCTAAAAATAATCTTGCCTTATTGACTCACCACTGCTCACACACCATTCAAGAAACAGCAGAAGGCGAGTATTTCCCTGGCACAGCATATAGTCTTCTATCAGTAAGGGAGCCATTGTTGCTAATGTGGCAATAGCAAGAAGCTGCAATTCTTCATACTGGGCTGCAGACATACCAAGTGCTCCTCCCTTTTCGTTTGGTTTTAAATAATTAAACAAAGCCAGTAGAACCTTACCCTCATGCAACAGCTAAATAAGAAAAGGAGATAAAATATCATTTGAAAAGAGAAATCAATTTGGATAAAAGGGTAATAATAACAATATACTTTTGACCTTCTTTTGTTAGTATACAGAAAGCATATTTTGTTATGTTTTGTGTAAAATTTGAAATGTGATGCTCCCTGTATCTATTGGTTTGCCAATTTTGATAGGTTACAATGCATGTAGAAAAGGAGTAAAATTTATATCTGCTGATACCAGTCATTCACAACCACAACCACAATCAACAGCCACATTCTCATCCTCCCTCCCCCAATGAGTACTTTTATTGTATTCCTCTGATTATTTTCTTTAGGAAGTGGGTATGCAGGATACAATCTATTTAAAACTGTTGTTCTATATTTTGTATTTGACAATAAAGTGTTCCTACTTGGCTCTATGAACTTATACAATTATTGGGCTATTAATTTCCCTCTGAACATACTAAAATTACTTCAGAATAACGTTCTTGTGAAGGAGGGGAAATATTTGCTTATCTATTTTGACATCTAGAAGTGACATAATTAGCATGAAATTTTTTGGTGCTAGTAGCTGAACATATACCTGTGCTCAGGGTGGGATTCAAATTTCTTAACAACCAGTTTTGTAGGCGTGGCCTAATTTGTGGGTGTGGCTTGGTGGTCATGGCTTGGTGGTCACAGGACAGTGGGCGTGCTTGGTGGTCATATGACTGGGTGGATGTGGCCAACTTGATGTCACTCACATGGAGGGGCACCTTGCCTGGCTTCTTCTCAGCCCTCCCCTCCCAGCCAGTCCTCGCTTCGTCTTTCATGTTATGGTGAGAGAGGAAGTTTTTTCAAAGTCATCTTCCCCTTGATACTAGCCAATAAGATGAGATTTTGCTATCAGAAGACTGATGGACATTTCCAAATATTGTTTATCACCATTCTCTTGGAAAGACTGAGTGGAGAGGTTTATAAAGAATAACAGAATTGGAAGAGACCTTGGTGGTTTTCTAGTCCAACCCCTGCTGAAGCATGAGACCCTATAGTATTATGGACAAATTTTTTGTTAAAAACCTCCAGTGAAGGTATACCCACAATTTCTGAAGGCACCCCATTTCTCTGATTAATTGTTCTCACTGTCAGGAAATTTCTTCTTATTTCTAGGTTGGATCTGTTTGATAAGTTTCCATCTCACAGTTACTTCCAGTTGAGCCAAGCACCATCTATTCTATACATTTTTTCTTGCCTGTGTAAAATCTTACTTTACTCTCCATTAAATTGTTCTCGAGTGGTATTCAGTTTACTACAATGATTTTTGCATACATCTCTGCTTATACTGATAAAGATTATTCTTTTTGAACATTAAAGCATACAGTTAAGCAAATATCCTACAATTGAAAACACATTTGAAAGATATTTTCAAAGCAGTCAGTTAGTGCAGGGATCCCCAACCTTTTTGATGCCGCGGCCCGGTACCGGCATCAGCTGGGCGCCGCGTCCGGCATCGCATCAACTGGGCGCGCCATCTTTTTTGATGAAAAAGTGCTTCCGTGACCTCACTGGAAGCACTTTTTCATCAAAGATGGCGGCGCTAGCGCCCGGTGAGCTTTTCCGGGTAGAAATGGCTTTCACCCGGAAAGCTCACGAGCGCGAGCCGCCATCTTTTTGATGAAAGTGCTTCCGGTGAGCTTTCTACCCGAAAAGCTCACCGGAAGCACTTTTTTACCAAAAAGATGGCAGCGCCCAGCAACCAGCGGCCCGGTAAGAGTTGTTCCGCTGACCAGTATCGGTCCATGGACCGGCGGTTGGGGACCCCTGAGTTAGTGGATGTCTTACCATTCTTTCTCTTCTCCTTTAATTAAATCTTTCTGCTTTATATATTTTTTTCTTTGGCCTTATTGCAATATTCCAAAATTTTCACAGATCCTTCACAAATAATCATTTCTAATTTAACTGGAATACAAAACAATCTTTCTGGTCTGGAATTCACATTCACACCCCTTAGCTCCTCAACACTTCCCAATGTTTTCCTTTCCTTTCTGTTATGTACAGAAATGTGCTTCTCTTTTACTGCTCTTTTCAAATTAAACCTCCCCTGATGCCTACACCTGCATTTAATTCAGGTAAACCCGAAAGACAATACTTCTTTCCTAAGTTGTCAAAATGGAAAGTGCTCCAAAGGAAATTACTCAGGAGGGTGATATTAGCAATTTATAAATATCTTGCTCTCAGAAAAGATGGGGACTTAACAAACTATTTAAGCAATGCATGATTAACTGCATAGCACCAAAAGGCAGATGACTTGCTCATTGAGACCAACAGTGATACAAGCAAAAATCAGTCTTGTTAAGAAAGGCTGTCTAATAAAAAAGTACCCAGGTCTTTTCTTATTATAAAATCATCCTGGACAGCTGTGGAATTTTCTCCCTCCCTCTTTTGGGAAGATTTACAAAAAACTTCCAGCCAGGTTTGCCCTGCAGCCTCGCCCACCTCTGCTGGCAGCTCTTGCCTGAGCAGCGGTTTGGCTTTTACCTTACCCAACCTTCCTCCTGTGGCTGGTGGCAGAAGGGAAGGCTAGCTTCCTCAGCTCCAGCAATGCCCTGTGTGCCAAGTCCCAATCTGGGGCTCACCATACCTGGGGGGCAGTGGTGGTGGTGGCATGCTCCAGTTGTTTTCATCGGTGAGAGGGGCTGCAGAGCCTCTCTCGCCAATGGAAAGGTTCTTTCTGAGAAGGCAATCAGTGGTGGCACATCCCAGAACTTCCCGGTAGTGGGGAGTTTTCTTGGGTGACTTTGGTAGCAGCAACTGTGGCGGCAAAAGGCAAGGGGGCAAGGCGAGCGGAGGGGGTGGCAGTGCATCCTGGAACTGCGCCAGCGGTGGGGAATTTCCTTGGCCAGCTTCGTGGTGGCCTTTGCTGCAAAAAGCGAGGGGGGAAGGTGAGCAGCAGCGATGGCAATGCATCCCGGAACTGTGCCGGTGGTGGGCAGTTTTCTTGGGTGGCTTCAGCAGCAGCAGAGCACACTATGGCAGCAGTGGAGGGTGTTCGGCCTAATCCAACCACCAGGGGAAGAGAACATTCTCTTCTCTCTCAGCCGGCATGGCCATGGCCCCGTGGCTTCTTCGTGGCCAGGGGGAGAAGGGAACATTCTCCTTCTCCCCTGGATATGAAGGAGCCACAGGATCCATGGGCGTGCTGCTGGGAGAGAAGAGGACATTCTTCTCTCCATGGCCACAAAGAAGCCGTGGGGATCCATGGCCGTGCCGGCTGGGAAAGGAACGTTCTCCTTCTCCTCCTGGCCATGAAGAAGCCGTGGGGGATCCATGGCAATGCTGGCTGGGAGAGAAGGGAACTCCTTCTCTCCCAGCCAGCACAGCCATGGATCCCCACGGCTTCTTCATGGCCAGGGAGAAGAAAACATTCCCTTCTCTCCCAGCCGGCACAGCCATGGATCCCCACGGCTTCTTTGTGGCCATGGAGAGAAGGAGAACATTCCCTTCTCTCCCAGCCAGTGCGGCCATGGATCCCCGCAGCTTGTTTGTGGCCAGGGTAGAAGGAGAACATTCCCTTCTCTCCCAGCCAGCATGGCCATGGATCCCTGTGGCTTCTTCGTGGCCAGGGGGAGAACATTCTCCCAGCCAGCACGGCCATGGCCATGCGGTGGGGGGGCAGCTAGAAAGCTAGGTTGCGGTAAAGCAAGCCAGGCAAACCCGGGGACGGGGGGGAACAGCGCAGCGGCCTAGGCCGGCTCGGGAGTCAATTTGACCGGGGTTGCTTGTAGGCTCACTCACCCAGGGAGATCAGGGCCATGGTGGAAGGCAGGCAACAATAGTGGGCGAAGGCAGGTTAGCAAAGGCAGGTGAGATGAGGATTACTGGGCACAGTGGGTGAGTGGACAGGCAGGAAGGGGCGGGACCAGCCAGTGGTGTGATTTACCAGGTCTTCATACTGCACAGAATCATAACAACTGGTTCCACTGAACTCGCCCAAACTGGTAGAATCCCACCCCTGTCTGTGCTGTCAATTTCAGCATAAATGTATATTTACAGATGTATTAATAGAATTCTCTGAAAACATGTAGTATTAAAAGTCTTGAGGAATTATGATGTCTTTCAATTACTTTATGACCTACCTGAACAGAACATAAATCTTTTGCTAGTACAGTAAGCATGTTAAGCAGTAGCTTTTTCAGCTCAAAGTCTTCATAACAGGAAGTAAGCTTAAGACCTTTTACCAAAGGACTATGACTTTTCACTGTGAATGGAATTAAACACATTTTATAAGTAAAAATCCACAATTCACATTTACATCATAAAGTATTAATGGTTAAAACACTTACCTTCATCAAAAGTAGCAAATAATATTAATTGTTTGGAAAATCCAGTTTCCTAAACACACATACACATAAAGTTACGATATGTACAAAAACTGTTGTATTTATATTTGTGTTATTTTTAAATTTATAATAGACTAAAGCACATGGAAATATTTTAAATAATGGATGGATAAATAGAATTTACCTTTTAGAAAATATAAATGGAATTTGTAAATCAATGTAGCTGTTCACAAACATTTGAAATGGACCAATTTAGGATTATTTTTTGTTCAAGTCTTAAAAAGTAACAGAATTATTAATTTTAGTGATATGGCAAAAGGCAGAGTGCTGGGATAAAGAAAGGATTAGATCCAATTCTGAAGATGTAATATAATTTCCCAAATCCTTGAAAAATAAACAATGTCTCCATAAAAACAATTTTATATACAGAACAATTAGAAAAAAACAAAACCAGGCATTTTATTGCTCTTGGTTGGAAAGGTAGACTTACAAGAAAGCTTTCTTATGATCAATGAGGAATTGACCACCTATTAAAAAGTTAGATCCTGATCAAAAGACTTATATTAGGCCAGAAGATATAATCTTGCAGTCAGAATTTGCCCAAGGCAAAGTGTGACAGTATAAAATGATAGCTGAATAACAAAGGGAAAAAAAAAGAAAAAAAGATAGAAGTAGTAATTTCGAGTTCATGTCATTGAAAAGTAAAAATGATGCAGGCTTTTATTATTCATACCTCCTTAGCATTTTTTACAGCTAATTCACCTCTTTTTTGTCAGCTGGATAACAAGATACTCCACAATAGTATTCATTACATTAATATGCAAACTAATGCATAGTAGCAGAAATATGGGTACTTTGATAAGATGATACAGGAAAGTATATTTTTAATACAGGATAAAAGCACTAAGGTAAAAGCACACACATGCAACAAAAGGAAAAAAGAAAAACATGTTATTTGATTCAATATTTTGCAAAGTTATTAGGTGTAAAATTTATATCTCATTTTAAGGTAAGAGAAAAAGTTAAGATTAGATTACCATCTCTTCGACAAGTTATTTAGTGATGATTCATAGGAGTTAATTTCTTACCTTCTGGGTCATAACTTCTTATGGTTTAATAAACCTTTTTTTAATAAAGCAAGACCTTATTATGCCTGCCATATTTAACTGCCATCACTGAAAACATTTATATGTTTTTCTCTGCAATATATAATTCCAAGACAAGAAATAATTATTTTGGAAAAGATAAATGTGTTTTAGGGAAGAAAGGCTGTGGCTATACTAAAAAAGTTGGCAATATGATGTTAACAGAACATGTAACTAATTCCCAATATTTACTTTTAATTGCCCAAAATTCAAAATGAAGTATACATACAATCATTGGAGCTCCTGGGTTCTGAGCAACAAGAGTAGCTATCACCAAAATGTCATTTCTTAACTGACGATCATAATGGCGGAAACCGTGTATAAGTAAATTTGTAAATGCTTCCTTCAGAGCACTAAGTAAAATAACACAATTCTATATTTTAATACCTATGCTTTTTCTAATTGAAAATCATTCCTAGATACTGAAAAATCTAAACAGTACTTAGTGGTCCTCACTTAAAGACATTTATTCAATAACTGTTGAAATTTAAGACAGTGTTGAACAAATGGTAGATCCTCTAAATTACAGTCACTAATCCTCTAAATTATAGTCCTTTAAATTACAGTTTCTGCAGCATTTCCATGTCATGTTTTTCATATTTTTGTTCTTTGGTTTAATATACACCAACCAATAAACATTGCATAGCAAAGGTTTAGAAAGCAGAAAGTAGTTAGTCTATAATCTATTAATTTTAGTATTTTATTAATGCAATAAATAATTAATTGTATATCAATAACTAATTCAAATAGAAACATTAGAAAAAAAGCTTGTTCTACCTTTCTTTTTAACGTATATGAGAAATAGAAGATAAAAATGCCAGCTTCTAATTTATAAACTAATATGTAAAATCTAGGTTTATATATAGTATTGTAAATAGGCTTAACTGTACACATTCCCAGTTACTGAGCTGTTCAATAATTTGTTCCTTGGAGGTTTTTTCTAATAAATTCCAAAGGATTTCCGAGGAACGGAATAATAATTGCCCAGAGGGGTCAACATCATTCAGATGAGAACATAATATTCTTGGTGCTTCAGCTTTCATCATAAGTTTACAATTTGCTTCTGAAATACAAAAGGATTGATAATTAGCTCCCTTCAAATTGCCAGCATTTTACTGAAAAATAAAATAAAATAGATAAGGATTAGCTACAAAAATTTTAAAATATAAATCATACTAACCAGAAATAGAAAGATGTTGCAAAGCTTTGATGATCCATAATTTCTCAGAAAGTTGATTTTCAACAAGTGTTAGGGATGAAACCACAGTCTCTGCTAAACCTCCTAATTCTACAATCTGCTTTTTATAATTTGCACTTGTAGGTTGATAACCTGTATTAAGAAAAATTGGAAGAAGTCCATCAAATTACTTAAGGCAAACTATTTTTTTTCTGATTTTATTTATTCATTAGATTTATAGCCTGCTGTCCTCCAAGAATTAATGGCAAATGAATTTCAATGTCTGAGAATAGAGTTAACTACAGCTAGTCCTCAAGTTACGACCACAATTGAGCCCAAAATTTATGTTGCTAAGTGAGTTTTGCCCCACTTTACAATCTTTCTTTCCACAGTAGTTAAGTGAATTATTGCAGTTGTTAAGTTAGCAACGTTGTTAAGTGAATTTCCATTGACTTTTTGTGATCAAATGATCCCAGAATATTGCAACTATTATGAACCAGTTACTAAACATCTGAATTTTGATCATGTGACATGGGAATGCTGCAAAGGTCATAAGTGTGAAAAACAGTGCAGTCACTTTTTTTTTTTTGAAAATTTTATTTGGGTTTTCACAAAAACAAAATACAAATAAAACATCTTTTTTTGAAAATAGCACGGTCCCAGGTTATCACTTCTTCATACAGACACAAACTCAATTTCATGCTCATTTTTATGTTCTATTCCATATCTTGTTACTGTTTTATATTTTCTACATAGTTTTTCCCCTCTTTTAATTTTCTCAACTTTATTTTAATTATCTCATCTCAATTCAAATCATTATATTTATACTTTTGTCTGTCCTGTTTCAATTTCATATTATCTTTTCTCATTAAACAAATTTTTCCCTGTAGTTACTAATTGGAATATGACACCTTTATATCTTTTAATTTTATCCATTCAAACTCTTATTTAAGCTTCAATGTATACCTTTAAGATTATAGCAGTCAATATAATACATAACTTCCAATTGAATTCTGCTTGGTACATTCTTAAAATACACACTATATTCTTAAAAAGAAAAGATTATATATATATATATGTAAATAAAACACACATTCCATTCCAATTCAATTCTATCATTAATGTTCATTAAAATCTTAACATCTTTAACATTTCTTTTCAATTAAATATCATACTTCCTTGGGAACACTTATAAACTTTCCATAATTAATTCTTTTTTTTCCATATTTCTCACTTATATTTTTATAAATCATTAATAATTAAAATGTTCCCATTTAATTCTCTCATTTACTTTAAATCATTTATTTATTAACAAACATTCCACTACATTATAGTGAATATTTTATCCATCATTTTAGTCATATTTTCTAAAATTATTTCTATTTGTAATATAACAATGCTATCTTATGTACCTTTGCAGAATCCCTTTTACAATTAAATTTTCACCCATTACCTCTAAACAAGCTTATGGTTACAATCCTTACATCTTTTCCCTGTTTCTCTATATCTTGTTTCTGTCTTTTACAACTTCTTTTCCTTACCTTCTTCCCCCTCTTCTCCTCCCTCCCCTTTTTACCCCCTCGTCTCTCTACTTCTAATTCTCTCATCTGTAATCCCCACTTCTGTTGCTTTCTAATATTATACTTCTTTCAAATTCTTCTTCTTCTTTTTGGTTGTTTTTTCTAGTCTTAAACCTTTCACTCTCTTTCCCCCTTTCCTTTTTCCCCCCACTTAAAATTATTTGATCATTAAAGATGGCTTCTTCTTTGTCCCAATCTTCTTGTTTTGCAAGCGTTTCTTGTTGTTTCTCATAGTTCCAGATCTCCATTTCTAAAAATTGAAATATGAAGCCAAAAGAACCTCTCCCTTCTTGTGCATCTTCTTTCCATTTTTTAAGTTCCATTTTCAGTTCTTGTAAGAGTGATGCCATTTTAAACACTTTTAAACAACCACCCGGTTAATTTTAGTCATTTAGATGCAAAAAACAAAAATCACCAAGTAATCCAAATAATCCAAGGCTATTTCTTCTTGCTTCTTTTTTCCACTTTCTCTTCCTGGGTTCTATTATTTTGTTGCCAAGTTTCAGTTAAAATGTATCTTTGGGGAATCTTGTTAAAGTTTCACTGTAAGTTCCTTTTAGTTACAGTTCCATTCCTTAGTTCCAGGCAATCTCCTCCATTTTTCCAGATCCTGCCCTTTTATTCTTTTTTTTCCTCCTTTCCTGCTTTTAAAAACTTTTAAATATCCAGAAATCTTTCTTATCCCTTTGACTTTTATTTTCAGCTTAGATGCCTATTAATGTCAAAGTGGATTTTTTTCCAATTTCTTGCTTAAGTCTCTTAGCTGTCAGTATAAGGAAGGGAAGAAAAAAACCTAATCCTTTCCCTTCTCTCTCTCCTTCGCAGCTTTAAAATCTTCTTTGGGAACAATGTTATTTAATTTAAATTCAAGGGTACCTTACGTTGTTGCTTTTTCAGTTTAACCCAGTCGACCAAAACTTTCTCTTCTTATCTTCCTCCTGCACATTCTTTTCCGGTTCAGTTCTTCTTTGAGGTGGCCATTTCTGACCACCGCTGTAACCGCCTTCGGGAAAGGGAGTAATGGCCAGCTGGGGAAGAGAGATGTAGCTCTCCTCGACCCTGCTGGCAGTCTCCCCCCTCTTCACCACCTCTACGGGGTGGTTTAGCCCCGAAACCAGCCGGCTCGGGGCGCTCTGGCAGCGAGCACAGAACGAAACCGCGCACAATTGTGGATTTCAGTCTGTCGCCAAAGAGACTCAAACCGGAAGCCAACAGTGCAGTCACTTTTTAAAGTGCTGTTATAACCTTGAACAATCACTAAATGAACTGTTGTAAGTCGAGGACTACCTATAATTTAACAACTTAACTACCACACTGCATTCCCAAGCATCAAGATCACTGACAATAATAATTAACTTAATTTTCAGATAAACAAATATATAAAATGGTGTTTTTTTAAAGCTAGCTTTTTTTTAAAGTCAGGCTATTATTTTGGATTATATTACTAGTTTTGATTAAACATGAAATAATATATTAAGCTTGTTTATTCCTTACAGAATGAAGGATAATAATGGAGAGGGATACATGCAAACACAATGCTGAAAGTAAACTATGATTAATTCACAGCCTTATACACATTTGATTCTTTAATAGATCTGTTAGCCCTTTAAGATAAGAGAAAATTGGCACTTTTATTGTTAAAAGATATAATAGAATTTTGAAAGCCTCTCTTTCTTTCTTGTTCCTCTTATACAAAAGAGAGTCAAGGCAAGGCAATCTTATTAAGTCTTTTTCCTTCCTCCCTTTCAGGGCTAAGCTGGCATTTATGGAACATTTATTAAATTTCTTTCTTCATGAATACCATATTCCATGATCTGTTAGTTTAGCACTAAATATGGAATTATACTTCCATGATACTTAGAACTTTTTATACTGAGAAAGGACAACTAAATATGAATTTGGGGTTTATGAATTTAAAATTTCAGTTTATTCCAGACATCAACATCACTAAATCTGAAAAATTGCTCACTAGTAATACTTTCCTACAGATCTCTGGATTTAGGCACAGCACAACTACAAGAATTTCTTCATATAGTCCTATATGCAGATAATGTACATATAATTGTTTTTTATGCAAAAATGGTAACCATAGGAGAAACCTTTTTATTAAGATTAAGCAGCATAATAATTACCGGTAATTGTTTCATATTATAATCAAAAACATTAGTGATTCTAGAAACCAGGGACTGCCACCTTGTAAATGAGCTGCATATTTGCATAAAGATAAAATTATGAATATTTATGTCTGTCCAATGCATCAATGTTGGAAATATATGGATTTTCCATGGGACGATCTATTACATTTAGAAAGCACACAATAACTTCTTTAGAAATTATTAAATTTAACAAGATATGAGAAAGATGAGTAGTCTAGTAAAGTAAATGTATTACTTTATTATAAACAAAAGTACAAATGCATTTGTGATCTAATTCAGTTTTACTCAAAATAAGCATTTCTCCATAGCAAAGAAATAGTGGTTACATATATTTTCTTCATCACACCTCTAGTACAGTATATTGTTTGACATTTCATTCAGACATCTGAGGCATAATGGTTGAAATATATTTGTAAAGATAAATATTTCCTCTGTCCAGTCGTATCCTACTCTAGGGGGCAGTGCTATCTCTGCTTCTCAGCAGAGGGAGCCAATGTTGTCCAAAGACAATTTCCATGGTCATTGATCAGCATGGCTATATGCCCGTGATGGCTAACCTATGGCGCACATGCCGGAAGTGGCACGCAGAGCCATTTCTGCCGGCACACAAGCCATCACCCGTAACTGAGCCACTGTTCATGCATGCGCACCTCCCAACAGCCAGTTGTCGGGTATCTGCCACACATGCACAGGGGGCAGGGGGCACGAGATGCGCATGCATGCAGAGAGGCACATGGAGCACACAGGAGGGGTCACACACGCATGTGCAGAAGTGTGCAATGTGCGTGGGGGAGCCTTGCACATGCATGAGCAGGGGGGCAGGGGGTGGTCACTTTCAGCATGCGACAACGAAAAGGTTAGCCATCATTGCTATATGCCAAGATGCACAGAATGCTGTTACCTTCCCACTAAAGTGGTACTTATTTACCTACTTGCATTTGCAGGATGGGTCAACTATATAAGATTTCATATGAAATATCTATATTCTACATGATGTTACAGATTTTCCTCAATCAATTTATTGGTCTCTCATTTACTATATGGACAGGCTGTTCATATTTTTAACATTGTGGTAAACTAATTTTATTAAGATATATCAAATAAGATATATCAAAATAACTCTTACCTTCAAATTCTTTTACTGATGGCTCAGCATGGTAAAAGCTAATTATGCACTTACATATTTGTATTCTTATTTGAGAACATGGCACTCTGATCAAGTAACCTGAAACAAAAAGAAAATTGTAATACACTTTTATGACATTCTGTTGCATGAGATTTATTCATTTATTTATATATAACATTATATGCATTTCTTCTTGTTACAATGTTTTGTTTCCAGAGCTAAGGAGGAAGAAACTATCCCACTATATTAATACTATTTCTCTCTTTCTCTCTCTCTAAAATTATAACCATTGGGCTAATAACTATTTAAAATTACAATGGCACTGAAAAAAGTGACTTATGGCTTCTCATGCTTATGACCATGGTCATAAGCATGAGAAGTAGCCATAAGTCACTTTTTTCAGTGCCATTGTAATTTTAAATAGTTATTAGCCCAATGGTTATAATTTTTAGTCATATGATAAAAGTCCAGGTGCTTGGCAACTGGCATATATTAATGATGGTTGCAGCGTCTGAGGGTTCTGGAATTATCATTTGCAATCTTCCTAGTAGGAAATTTCTGACAAGCAAAGTTAATGGGGGAGAACAGATTACCTTAACAACTGCATGATTCAGTTAACAACAGTAGTGATTTGTTTAATAACCATTGTAAAAAAAATCATAAAATAGGGCATGGTCAATTAATAGCTCTGATGCTTAGCAATAGAAATTCTGGGCTTTATTGTGGTTGTAAATCAAGGACTATCTGTATATCAATGGAACTTTCTTTTTTAAATCTCTTCTCCACTTTTTAATCATCAGTACTGATTTGAAAATATGAAATAATCCTAAATAGAAGCAAATTCTACTCTTATTACTGTTATTTCCAATTTGGTACTTCCTCGATGAGATGATTTACTACTCCATTGATATCAGTTAGCATAGCTCATTATTATTATTTCTTAATAATTTGAGGAATGCAATTTATTTTTTGGGGGGGAAGATGAATGGTCCTCAATTTATCATTGATAACTTAACAGTCATTCCAAATATGATGGGCTCCAAATAGGTGCAATACATCCCAAAAAGCTTTTCTGGCTGTTGTAAAATGCCATCACCCTGCTTTTAATTAGAATAACAACTAGCTCATCTTTATAACTGGTTGCAGTGTCCCATGGTCATATGAACAAAATTCATGAAGGTTTTTTTTTGCCAGTTTCCAGCATTTTTTGTCAATTTCTGGCAAAAAGCATAATTCAGAAGAATGGGTTTGAATTAAAAGCACTGCATTTGTTTAATAAATATGGATTTTCTTAATATTGCAATGATTCACTCAGTAATATTGCAAAAAAAAACCAAACTCAAATAATTTGTCCAATCACCCCAGTGCGTCAAATTATAAATGTAACAAATTGTGGTCATAAGTCGAAGTTGTTATATAAGGAAGGTAAGTATGTTTACATCTAATATTACCAAATTGTGCAATTGATTCTTGAACTTCTTTAGCATACTTTCCTTCATCAGATAACTTCTTTTTGTAAAATGGTAACCTGCAGAATTAAATGTATCAATTATTACAGATGCATTTTAAAAAGCATGAGAGAAATAATGATAAACACTTGAATATTGATTACAATTTTTATGAAAAGATAAAAACTGTTTTCACTTTAATATTTTGTAGATCTGCCAAATATATATGGATTATACATTTGAATATCATGTTAATGCTGTATTAAATAGAAAAGTAAAATAGAAATAAATTATTTTGCCTAAATAAATAAACTTAAATAATACACCAATCAAGATTGTGCACTGTTATTAATACTTGAGATGAAACAAATGTATTATTATTTAAATAGAGTCAGGTTCATATAACCAGACCTATATGGGTAAGGTTCAAGCTCACTACTTCATTATATTTTGCCTATTATACAGAAATCTCTCCAGATTGCCAATCTTAGCCTGAGAACATATAAATAAGGGTCTAATGAGCTTAAGGTGTGTGTGGGGGTGTCCGTTCTGGAACTCTTGCAATTGCACAAAGGCTTGAGGTTAATTCTGTACTTGCAGTGTCCCTACAGCCTGACTAGGTGTTTCCAACAAATAGTGACTATTTGCCACTCTGTTTATTATTAAAAGAAGTCATGTTTACAATATACAATAATTAATGTTAAAAAAAATGAATCTGGTTCTACAAGTACTCTCAACAGAGTCTAAATCATATACTGCAGAGATCCCCAACCTTTCTGGATTGACAGTCTGGAGTGGGATGGGTTTGTGGGAGGGGCAGGCTTGTGCGAATGGGGCCATGAGTGCTGGTAATGCTTGCATAAATAAGAGTTGTGTGTGCACTCAAGTGGTGGCCAATAGGCCATGTCCTAGTATTGGGCCGCGTTCCATAGGTTGGAGACTTCTGATATACAGTATGCAGCATGTGGATACATGCAGTCTGATAAGCATTTGTGCAGCTGTTGGCATTTTTCATCACTGAGTAGCTTGAGATTTAGATAAGTATGAATTGGACCCTGGGCTTTTCCAATCTTAGTCTAATATTCTAAAATAGTGCAATCCTCTAGCTGTATAGCAACTCTGTTGGGGATGAATAAAAACACTGAACAAAAACATTAAAATATATTTTAATGCTACTAAGTTGTTTAAAACATGCAGTAATAAGCTTCGGTTCATTCTTCTCTTCAGGAAATAGCAATGAAATGTTTAGATTTTACAACTGCATTATTATAATTAGTGAATATGTATATGCCCACTGTGTGGCAGCAAAGTTAAATATAAGCAAAAGAGAAAACAGAAACATAATCCTAAAGGTACTTAAGGATAGTCTCGGTACATCATTCAAGACTGAGAATACCTTTAGCACTTTTAATAAGTAGATCTCCTAAGATCCATAATATTTACTAAGAATGATTGGTTGTGTTCTAGGAAAACTAGCACACAATTGCTATTTAAGTGTGATATGTAGGACAATAAACAGAAATACTTGACTGAGTTCCTAAATATTTGATACTGGGCTAATTGAATTCTGTTAAGCTATTAAAATACTGGCAACAGTTAATAAAAAGTATGGGATCTTATATATTAGAAATACTTTCTATTGATTTATTTTTTATTTAGTTTTTCATTAATTTTACTGAATCCGCAAATGTATATCTGAATGATATATAAACTGAGGATTTTCTCTTTCAATTAATTTTGAATGAAATGTAACATAATCTTTGCTCAGTTTATTTAATACAATCATAGTTTGTGGAGAATATTTTCCCCGATATCTAATAACAATCTAAATGTTGAAATCATGTGCTTTTGCTAAAATAAAAATAAATGTATATTATTTCTGGCCACTAAAACTAGAAGGCTAGTTAATATCAGAATAAAACAGAAACATTAATTAAGTACTTACCCATACAATTTAAGAATTTCACATGTAATTTCTATAAAAACATTGTCCACTTGAATTTTCTCCACACATAAGTTTAAAATTTTAGAGATCTGTGCTAAATCATTCAGAGGCTTATAATGATTAACAATCAAGGAAAATGATAGAAAACAAAATTTTGCATAACATTTTAAATTAAAAACAAACAAACAAACCAAAATTCCAAACTTTAGTTGTAAAATTAATAACAATTTTAATGTTAGTAAGTGTGCCAGAATTCTATTAGTAAAGAAGATAAATCTTTCAGAGTTACTTAATCTCAAGTCTCAGAGTAACACCCTTTTTTCCAAATAATATTTTAGTAATTAATGAAAATAGCTGAATAGAATCTCAATTCTAAAATATATTTAGTGCTTTCCAAATTAGTTAGAAACAATTCTCATTGCTCTCAGACAGCAGTCCATTAAATACACTTACTGGGGATTGCAAACCATAATCTAATATATTTGGGGCGTGACAGATTAGAAGAGACAGCTCTAATGAACATATCAGCTACCCAAAATAGCCACATTGGTCATATAATAGCAAAATAATCCTAGATTGTATGATGTTTCCCCATTTCCAATTATAAAATAACTACATGTATGAGATTCTGTCCTACATAAAATACAGTGGAACCTCGGGTCGCGAATGCTTCTGTTTGCAACCAAATCGGGTGGCGAACAAAAAATCCACCCGATTTTTGAATCAGGTCACAATTCAAAAATAGGGTAGCAAACAAAATTGGTGTGGAAAGATTTGCTTTCTGCGACAATTTTCCCTTCGGCGCCAATTTTTGGGTGTTATTTTTGTCCGTGCATGCACAGTCATGTTTCCAAAATCCTGGAATGGATTACAGTCATGACTCCAGGCTCCACTGTATGCAGAAGTAAATCCTATTCTATTCTACACTACACACAATATATAGAAGTAGATTTTATAAAAAACATAAGAATTTAAAATTACTATTACATATCAAATTTATATCATAATCTATCAATTAATGCAAGCAACTGAACAGAGAAAACAAGTAGGATTTTGACAATAAACAGGAGTAAAACACAACAAAAAGAGGGAAATGACCATAGACCAGGGTGTTTTATAAAACTGTGTGTTCAGCCGAATATATAGCAACATTACTCAGACTCATAAGACATGTTTTATAAAATAATTCAGCTGCCTCCCATGGCTATTACCAGAGAACTCTGAACCATAAAGCATCAACTGCACTATGCAGGGCAGATCATTTCTTATATACATTCTTGTCAGCAATAAAGATTTTAAACTATTCATATCTGCCAATCTTCTGCCAGGTTGGGCCACTTAGAAGAGTTAAATGTCTGGAAAGCTAAGACTGTCATGTTCTGGTGTAAAGCTTCACAATGAGAGCTGAAAAGGTAATATCCAGAGTAATGCTAATTGCAATGATGTGTCTGAAAATGCCAACTGTGGATTAGAGTGATTTACAGTTTATAAAGATTGTAAGGGAAATATACATAAAACAATGGGAGCATACTAAAGGAATTTGGCAATACATGATAGGAACTGATTAAGAAAACAATTCTCCATGAAAAGAAAGAAAGCCCAATGGATAAAGGCTACTAAAAGTAAGATACGTAAAATATTCTGTACCTCTGAAACAGCCTTCAGTAGAAAACATACTTACATGTATTCACAAACACACACATTGCAGAACAGAAGACAGGAAGAAGGAGAGCCCTGAAGGGCAGAGGGGATGCAGCTGTGCCCTTCAACATACAAGATTTGCAGTACTTGGCAATTCATTAGAATGAAGAACTGAAATAAACCTGTGCTGCCTGGACCTACCAGCCTGTGAAATTTGCTGCTTGGTAATATAGGTTAGAAATGTGACATACCAGCTGTCAAGACATATCCAATCCACAATCTTTTATTGCTAATATACACCAGGACAAGTAAAACAGCAAATGAAATTATAGTCATGTAATAGATCTTGAAGATCTAGCAAGGAAACTGAAAGACCTGGCATTATTATCAGTCTTTCTACTTCACAGACATTAGTAAAACAAGAGAGAATATACAAATACAATATTGCAAATGAATTGATACAATGACAATATTACCAGTGGGAGAAATTTAATTTCTGTGACTTTCTGGACATTTAGCCATAGAATGCCAAGCTTGACCAGGAAGACTTTAAATGAGATCCTACACATGGATTTGAACAAAAAAAATCCTGAAATAGATCTCAAAAGAAGATTTGTGTAATGTACAAGATGTTGGCAGCATTGTTAACATGGAGCCCACTGAAACATCCATAAAGAGCTTTGGCTTATAAAGTTGATGGCTCTTTTTGGGTTAATATCAAAGAGTATTAACTAAGATTATCAACAGTATGGATCAGCTTTGGTTTGAAGGCTTAACACATCCTACTGACTTGGATCATTCCCATAACAGCCAGATCGGTGTGGTATAGATTAAAAAAAATATAGAGTAGTAGTAATCCAATTTTTATTCATATATTTTTATTTTATATAATGATTACAATATAATTAATTAATATAATTATTATAATTATATTACAATTTAATTTAGTAAATAAACAAATGTATCAATTTAAAATAGATAAAATATTTTTTTGCTTTTTTCTGCTCATGGAAGTATTTTTGGTTTCTATTTTTGCATGTAACAAAACAAGAGAAAAGGATACAACTCCATATTCATAGTGTTTCGCAACCTTCTGACATGCTTGGATTTGTTCATCTATATTCTTTAAAAAAGTAGAGTGAATGAGAGTAGCAAAAAGAGAACATGTACAGTATTTAATATTTGCAACACTGAAGATTCAATGTGTCATCAGCATTGCTTTGCATGTCTTGGGCTTTCTGCTTAGTTTTGAGGAAAATAAATCAGTTTTAGTAGTAAGCAAGACAAAGTTACTGTTTTGCTTACCATGCAAGCATAATCCCATAACAACTACAGCATTTGCAATAATGCTAGAGCTAATAAGAATTTGCTGGATTTCTTTAAGCACTCTGTACAATATATACAGAATATATTATTAGCTTTAAATTATACTGGAATAAATAGAAATAAGATTTATGCTTATTATTTGCTTTAATATACTTACTGAGTCAGTTTCTTCAAGCAATTTGGTCACGTGATTAACGTCCACATATATGAAGTGATTTCCCTAAAATATTCATTTAGATAAGATTGTAATGTTTAGTAACATCTATGAATGTAACAACTCTTCCATTTCTAACCTAGTGTTGTGACCCAC
This sequence comes from Notechis scutatus, assembly GCF_049901735.1. Classification (NCBI taxonomy): domain Eukaryota; kingdom Metazoa; phylum Chordata; class Lepidosauria; order Squamata; family Elapidae; genus Notechis; species Notechis scutatus. The sequence goes on along the minus strand of NC_142025.1, from coordinate 50,991,922 downwards.
AGTGATTCGGACAATGAGGAGATTGGGGAGGAACATGGGCCAGTCCTGGAGTCTGGGGAAGGCTCTGACGAGTAATCTGCATCGGAGGCAGAGATGGGGCCAGGGCCGTCTGACAGTTATCAGCTGCCTTCAGAGTCAAACATCAGCGAGGCAGAAGAGCTGGAGTCTGTTCCCAGTGTGCACATATGCAGAGTTGCCAGACGAAGGCAACAGTTGAGGAACAAAGGCTGACTTGGAAGGAAAGCCATGGGTGGACAGTGAATGGCCCCTCCCCTAGAGAATAAAAGAGGAGCGAAGGGGGACTGAGACTTTTCAGGGAACAATTAGTTCCTTCCAGTATGCTTGCCAAGTATTGCAGGGTCTGAAAGACATCGGCCTGGCCACGCTCCAAGTTTGATAAAGGTTTGTAACTGGAAACTATATTGAAAGACTGTTGGCCGGGACTTTGTTGGATAGGAAATTCATTGTAAATCAAATAAAGGAGGTTTATCAAGACGAGGACTCGGCTTTGTGCTGTTGGGGAAGCCTAGGTCAGAACACCTGTTTACTTATAAAATCTGAAAAAGTAACTTATTTCTTTTACTTTTAATAAATGGTATTTATAAATTTTACACGTTGTCCCAGTATAAAATTCAAACAGAGAATGTTTTTTGGTTTCAGAGACTATTATGAAGCAACTGTAAAATCTTAGAAGTTAAACTGAGGAGGGAAACAATTAAAGATCTACAATAATCAAAGAATGGGGCTAAAATGTTCAATCAATGAACCTACCCACCCACCTTATATAAATATGCATAGATTTTAATATTCCATACATTCATTCCAAATGTATTCATTCATTTATCAAAAGATATATCAGAATCTTATTTTTAGATAAAACTATAAAAAGCCTGTGGTATAACTACAAATGTATACAGTGTTCCTGTACTTGCACAAAAGCATGCCACCCTCCATCCTTTCTCCAGCCTTACTGCATTAATATGTACCTTTCTTCGGCCTTCCCATGCTTGCATATACCCAGACTGCTTTCACACCTAGATTGCTGCTGCAAAGTGATGTTGTCACAAGTCATTGCATCTTTTGAATGCACTTCTTAGCAATAGCAATCCTGGTCTCAGTTTCAGCCAAAACTCAAAGACTATCTTTATTTGAGCAAGATTGATGTCATCTCTAACTGCTGGATTTTGTACTTCAATGACAATGATAATGACCAAACTATATTGCTGAAGAATAGTTGAATTCTTCATTTAGGTTGCCAGAAGTCTAATTCTAGAATAGCAACGTTGAAGTAGTTTGATCTCTAGGTAATCAAAAGCAAATCTCTCTGCAATATTTGAGCACAAAATAATGTAAGTAAGTTTCAAACATCTTTTTCTATTTTTTCTTTCTTTGAATGTTTTATTTTTTTTCCTTGAATTAAATTTGTTTTGTTTTGTTTTACTATTATACTTAATATTTAAAAAGTTTTCAAAAGTTCTTACTAAATAATTCTAGGAACTAAAATATTTTAATCTATGTTTACTACAAAATATATTTGATCACAAATCATAGCTGTAACAAATATAAATAAAATAAAAATGCTTTTGGTCATGTTAAAAAGATAAGAACTTAAATAGCCATAACAATACACTGTTTCAGACTTTTATTGTGGTGCACACATAGAAGTCTAAGAAATTACAAGTCATTGGAAATATCTGTTATTTTCCATGTACCATAGGTCTGTCCTTCTGATAACTAAACATCTATGCTGCACAGGATATACATTTTATTGGTCAAAATAAAAGTAAAATGGAAAAAATTATAATCACTGGATAAATAGTTCTTTCAGCCTAACATCTAGAAAATATTCTATGTAACATCTCCAATTATTACATACTTTGTTTGCATCTCCCCTAATTTTATAAGCACAAAATTTTGCTGAATATATTTGTGTTTCTATACTATATCCACATCATCATTAAAACTGACGAGTGGGAACATGGAACTGTGAACTTCATGAAACATTGTAGGATTACACAGCTGCTAAATCTCCATGCAGATAGCAGGCCTTTCTGGCTATTTTTTAGTCTTTCTTCTGCAGTCCTATGGGTGTTCTGTGGCCATGCCTGGGAGGGCTGCTTGGGGGATCCTGGGGCTGGAGGAGTGGCTCCCTGCTTTGTGGGTGAGAGCCACTGGGTAAGGTGCCATTTATGCATTGAGTGAATGTATTCTGAGTGTGTTGGGAGATAAGTGGGGGCTGGATGTGATCCCTCTGCAGCAATAAGGAAGGGGTGGTGTGAATTTGAGGGCACTGAGACAAGTGCCAACAGTCTGTCACTGGGAGCAGGTTTTCCCCTCCCCCTTTTAAGGAAAAGTGTTGGGGATGCGGGATGGAATGGTTCTCAGAGAAGGCAGAGAAGGGCGTCCTATTTCAGTGGTAGGGAGATACAGGTAATGGGAGATATGGGAGACAAGTGGGGAGCAGGCACGGGGAACATGACCTCGGTGTTTAGTACCAGTCTCGTGTTCTGCCCCCTTGCACTCACCTCATTTTCCTGGTCAGCAGATCTGTGGTGGTTCTGGTCTTACACTGCTGCTTTTAAATGTCAGATCAGACTGCAGTAAGGCTAGCCTTATTGCCGATCTAATCCTCGAAGAGAAGGCTGATCTGGTTATATAACTGAGACCTGGCTGGGCCCAGGGGCAGACGTTCCCCTTGTAGAAATGTGCCCAGTGGGTTATTGAGTCTAAACCTCAGGGCCTGGGAGAAGGTGTGGCTGTTGTTATCAGAGAATCTCTAGTAGCCTCCAGAAGCACTATTCCACAAGTGTCCGGCTGTGAGGCCCTTTTTCTTAGGTTGGGCTCAAGGGATCAGGTGGGATTGCTGCTGCTGTACCAGCCTCCCTGCTGTGTGGCAGTTCCTTACTTGGGCTCCTGGACCTCACCACAGGGCTGGCGGTAGAATTCTCCAGTCTTATAATTCTGGGGGATTTCAACCTGCCTTCTCTGGGGTCGGCAGCAGAGGTAGTCCGAGATTTCATGGAAACCATGACTTCCATGGGCCTGTCCCAGATCATCCAGAGCCCGACTAGTAATAGTGGTAACGCACCCAATTTGGTCTTCTTGTCGGAGCAGTGTCTATGTGACCTGGAATTGGTGGACCTGTCCTTGGTCCTCTTGTCATGGTTGGATCACAGTCTGGTGGCAATGAGTTTCTAAAAAGTGCACCCCCCTGCAGGGAGGCAGGACCTATTATTGATCCGCCCCCATCAACTAATGGGCCCAGATGGGTTTCAGAAGAAGCTGAGGGTTATAACTGCAGATCTAATGTGCAGTCCAGCCGAGCTCTTAGTCACTGTTTGGAATAGGAAGGTGACTGAGGCTCTGGATAGGATTGCACCCTTGTGACCTCATCTCATCCGTAACCTCTCTGTGCCCTATGGCAGTGGTCCCCAACCTTTTTTGTACCAGGGACCGGTTTCAAGCAGAAAATTTTTGCAAGGACCGGGGGAGAGAGAGAGAGAAGGAGGGGGCTTTTCCTGTCGCCGCAGCTATTCCGAAACGCCCGTTTCACCCCCACCCCCACCCCGCCGCCCGCTTCAATCCACAGTGTCCCGTTCTGCCTGCCTGCCTGCCTGCCTTAGTTTCTGGTTGTTTGGGAGCAGCTTCGGCTGAGAATAATAACTATTCGCTCTTTTACTCAGCCGAAGCTGTTCCGATTCAACCATTAACGAAGGCAGGCAGGCAGGCAGAACGAGCACTGGGTTGAATCCTGCGGGCGGGCGGGGCGGGCGGGCGGACGGGGTGGGGAGAAACGGGCGCTTCGGCGACAGGAAAAGCCCCCCGCTTCTTTGAAGCAGTTTCTTCCTGTGCTGGTGGAGGAGCGAGAGAGCGACTGAGAGAGCTGACCCAGAGAGAAGGACAGGCTTCGGTTGCTTCCTCCCTCCCCTTCTTTCATTTGTGTCCTTGATCCCGATCCCAGCAGCATTCACCGAAGGTGAAGAAAGCCGCCATTTTTTTAAAAAAAATTCTTTGCGGCCCGGTAGAGAGTGCTCCACGGCCCGGTACCGTCCGCGGCCCGGTGGTTGGGGACCCCTGCCCTATGGTATACAGAGGAACTGAGAGGGATGAAATGCACGAGGAGACGTCTAGAGCGCTGCTGGCAGAAGACAGGAGATGAACTTGATCAAACACAGGTAAGAGTTGTTAATAAGGCCTAACTCGTGGCTATTTGTGCAGCGAAGTGTAAATACTTCTCCACACTAATTGCGTCTGCAGATAATCACTCAGTGATCCTCTTTAAGGTGAGCCGTTTCCTCCTGGAGAAGGAGGAGATTGAGGTCCACCTGAAATGCTGAGGGATTTGCAGATTTTCTGGAAGACAAAATCACTCAACTTGGTTCCCAGTTAGATGCCGGCATGGTTGATGATCTGGTGGAAGCTCCTGAGGCAGGTTCTTGCCCTGTTATCTGGCAATGGTTTGACCTTGTTGCTCCTGAGGAAGTGGACAGGATTCTAGGAAGTATGCACGCAAGCACTTGTGTTTTACACTCATGTCCCTCGTGGCCTGTGAAAGCTTCCCAGGATGTGACAGGCAGACTCTGGCGGTGATTAATGCTTCCCTACAGGAGGCGATGGTGCCCTACACCTTAAGGAGACTGTTGTCTGCACTCTTATTAAGAAGCCATCACTGAACTCCACCTAGTTGGATAATTTCCGACTTGTCTCCAATCTTCCCTTTTTGGGGAAGGTTGTTGAGAAGGTGCTTGCACAGCAGCTCCAGAGGTTTCGGGATGAAAATGATTATTTCGACCCCTACCAGTCAAGATTCCAGACTGGATTTGGGACAGAAACAGCATTGATCGCACTTTTACATGATCTCTGGTGAAAGTAGGGCAGGAGTAGTTCATCCATCCTTGTTCTACTTGACCTCTCGGTGGCTTTCGATACTATTAATCATGGGATTCTCCTGGGTGGCTTCGTGGCATGGGAGTGGGAGGCATTGTGCTGTCCTGGTTCACTTCCTTCCTCTGTGGCTGCTCTCAGTCAGTTTTGATAGGAGGGGAGATATCGAGCCCTTGCCCACTGCTTTATAGGGTTCTGCAGGGCTTGGTATTCTCTCTGCTCCTGTTCAACATTTATATGAAGCCACTGGGTGAGATCATCCATCACCATGGACTGAGGTATCACCAATATGCTGATGATACTCAACTGTATATCTTGGCCTGAGAGAAGAAGGCGGAGCCTCCTCGCCGACGGGCGGTAGATCGCAACTCTCTGCGGCTATCGCTCGTGCTCTTCGTCGGAGAGCCCCAATCATCTTGATTAGGGGCTGAAACTGCCTTGGAGGGGCAGCGGAGTAAGAAGAAGCAACAAGCCTGTTTGTGGGGAGCCGCATCTCCCCCCACTGGGCTTGTTTTTTTTTCCTCCCGAAGACGACTGCAGCGATGGTCTAAAATGGCCATCCCGAAGAGGATGACTCAGCTTGACTAAGATTTGTGCAGGAGGGAAGAAAGAGGTGGATAACATCTGAACCGGGACAACTGGGCAACATAATCAAATAAAAGTACCCCGGGATTAAGGTAACATAGAACTTTTAAGAAAAGAAACGTGAGCGGCGAAATTACAAAGAGACAGAGAAAAAAAGGAAAATATTTTTGTCAGCTAAATGGTGCTTCGAACCGGGAAAGGAAGAAGCTGGAATTAAAGATTTTATGAAATTGGACTAAAATAATTTAGGAATAATCAAGTATAAAATTAAAGCTGGACTTAAGATTGTCAAAGAATAATAATAATAAAGTTTACAAATTGGAGACTGGATTGTGTTGGAATATTGAGGTTCGAAAAACCTTAAATAAAAATACAGGGGGAAAAAGTGAAGACTTCGTATAATGGAGAGTGTCACCTTTTGATAAAAATTTAGTTCAAATAAAAAGGAAAACATTTTGTTTTTGAATGAACTGATATGGATATAACATTACAGAAATATTGAAACAAAGTAAGAATTTTGGAAAGTGAAAGCAGAACCAGAATAAAGGAAAAAGCAAGGAAGGAAAGATTGTTTGTGGGACTGATTGATGTTTTTGGTTTAGACCCTGGACTGGAATAGCTGAGAACTTTAAAAATTGAAAGAAGAAAGAAGGAAAGTAAAAGTGGTTTCTTTTTGTGGACTTTAAGGATCATAAAATATAAGAATGATGATATCTCTCTGGGATTTAAAAATGGAACTTAAAAATATGAGAGAATTACTACAGGAAAGAGGCGAATCACTTTGCTCTGTGCTAGAAAAATGGAAATGGCGATTGAAGAACAAGAAGAAAGATTCTCAGAGGAGCAGGAATTGACTCAAGGAGAAGACATTTTGAATGGACAATTAACACAAAGAACGTTACAAAGAAGTGGGAAAGAAGGAAGGTTAAAAAGTTGAATTTCAGGAAAGCAATTAAAAGGGGGAATAATTGTGAAGTTAGGAGACGCAGGAAGATTCAGCAGAAAAGGGGAAGGGAAGATATTAAGGAGATAAATTGGAATGAGAAAAGTTATGGGGAAAAGAGAGGGAGGAGAAGCAGTAAGAAACACGCATGTGAAGGGAGAAACACAGAACTGGTAAAATGTTGAAAGGAAATTGTTTCTTTACAATTAAAAGAAGGAATACTTGTGAAGTCAGGAAATGCAGAAAGAATGAGAAAAGACATGGGCAAGAGAGGGAGGAGAAGCAGTGGGAAACACGCGTGTGAAAGAGAGAAACACAGAACTAGTAAAATGTTGAAAAGAAATTGCCTTTTCAGAGATAATGGTTGATGAATTAAGGGGGATTCTGCAGGGTGACAAGGGGTAATAAGAATATTTCTGCAATTAAAAATATTTAGAAAATAGGGTAATATAGATACTGATAACTCTTATTAAAGGGGGAAATATGCTGTGGAATCCAATTGAGAAGATGTAATGACTAATGGTTTATTGGGAATTAAGATGAGGGAATAAAGGTATATTCTAATCATTAAGGTGGAACACTTAAAATAGTAAAAGGGGAAACTTATACTTGTTCTTTTTTTTTTGTGTGGGTGTGTTAAGATCTGTATTAATTTAGAATTTATAAAAAAAAAAGTGTAATGGAAAGGGAATGTGACAGACTAAAGAACCAGCTAAATTAATAAGCTTAATAAGTTTAATATAGATTATTAAAAGCAAGGAGAGACATTGAACTTCATTATTACCATTATTAGGCAAATATATATTGTTTATTTTTATTTTTAAAATAAATATTAAGGATTATACTTGAAATAATTGAAATGAAATTTAAAAATGTTTAGATTGGGATTAATGAAAGAATTTAGAATTAAACCTTATTATTATTTATTAGGCAAATATATATTGTTTATCTTTACGTTTAAAAATAAATATTAAAGGATTATATTTGAAATAATTGAAATGAAACAAAATTGATTGAAATTAATGAAAGAGGCTAGAATTAATGTGTTTGTTTCTCTCCTTACTGAAAATTTGGAATGGAAAAGGTAATAATAGAATTAAGTATGCATATATCAATGTATAATTTCTGTCATATTTGTATGTAAAGATGATGACCCGGAAATATGTTGTCCACTAAAAAGAGATTTTTGTTTTTAATGTGAAAACTGAATAAAGTCTGTTTAAAAAAAACAAACTGTATATCTTGGCCTGTGATGAATTAAGTGTTGCTGTGTCCTCCCTATCACAGTGCCTGGAGGCTATTAGGGGCTGGATGGGCAGCAACGGATTGGAATTAAACCCTTGCAAGATCGAGTGGCTCTGGGTTTGGGGTTCGTTGGCTCAGGGAGAATAGCCACCTTTGGTTTTGAATGGGTGGACTACTCCAAACAGAACCTGTGCATAATCTAGGGGTTTTCCTGGACTCACAACTTCTGCTTGAAGAGCAGGTGGCGATCGTGACCAGGAGGGCCCTTTCGCAACTGCGGGTTGTGTACCAGTTATGCCCTTTCCTGGACCAACAGTCGCTACTCACAATCACACCCTGGTCACTTCCACGTCTTGATTATTGCAAAGTGCTCTACAAAGTGCTTGAAGAACATCCAGAAGCTCCAATTGGTGCAAAATGCAGCAGCCTGAGTGGTTTTGTGCAAACCCCGGTGTGCACATATTTCAACTCTCCTGCGGGAGCTGCATTGATTGCCGATTTGCTTCTGGGTGCAATTCAAGGTGCTGGCTGTCACCTTTAAAGCCCTTCATGGCTTGGGATCAGGTTATTTGAGGGAATGTCTCTTGTCGGTCACATCTACCCGAGCCATAAGAGCAGGGAGGCAGGGAATGCTAAGAGTCCTATCCCTGGGGGAGATACACCTGGTGGGACCTAGAAGAAGGGCCTTCTCTGTGGTGGCTCCATCTCTCTGGAATATCATTCCCCCAGAGATTAGAATGGCCCCCTCTCTAATACTTTTCCGGAAGGCACTGAAGACCTGGTTCTGCCAGCGGGCCTGGGGAACCCAGAGCAGGATGGAGCCCATCAAATGGCTCCTGTGATCTGCTGTCGTCGGGGCAGGGGGTGGGAGTTGGGGGGTGATTTTTTTTTATTTTTTTCCAGATTTTGTTCTATTGTACTTTATTAATTTATTTGATTCTTTTTGTTAGTTTTTATTGTTTTTTATTTTAAATATGGTTTTACATTCTGTAAGCCGCCTCGAGTTGCCATGGGCGAATAGGCGGCAATATAAATTCAATAAATAAATAAATAAATAAATAATAAAATTGCTTTTTATGTTTTTAATCTAAACCCTAGAGGGAAAAAATGGGATATAAGTTAAAAATAAAATTAAAGATATATGAGTAAAACTGTTATGATCAGTAAGTTAATCTTTGCAAGAAAATAAATTACATCGATCAATTAAGAACAAAAAAAAAATCTAGTTCTATACAAAGTTATATAAGCCCAGTTAAGTGTAGTTTAAATATATGGTATAAATGGTATCTCATCACTGAGCAGGACGTTGGACTAGAAGACCTTCAAGGTGCCTTCTGTTATATTGTTCTGTTATCAATTAGATTGGCTTTTATTCATTTTTTTCAGCCCAACTTGGAGTATCAATTTGAGGTTGAATTATTCATCACTGAGGCCCAGAATAACTAAATCACTATATTCATGTGCATTTGCTTGGAACTAGAATCTTCATATTAGAGAAAGGCTTTGACTTAGAGCTATAGTGCCTTAGGATATGGTCCCAATGTTTAAAAAATAAAAGGTTTCTGTGCTTAGAATGAAGTCTTCTCAGGAATCTATCTGTTAAGTATATATATATCCTTTTGTATACGTATGCTCACATTTAAATTAAATTCAAGTAATGCTCAAAGTTGGTTTAGTGACCATTCAAAGTTACAAAGACACTGAAAAAGTGATTTAAGACCGTTCCTCATACTTATGACTATTGCACCATCCCTATGGTTGCATGATCAAAATTCAAATGCTTGGCAAATGGTTCATCTTTATGACAATTGCAGTGATCTGGGTCACATGATCAACTTTTGCAACCTTCTGACAAGCAAAATCAATGGGGAAGCCAGATTCATTTAACAACCAGGTTACTAATATAACAATTGCAATGATTCATTTAACAACAGTGGCATGTTGTAAAATGGGGCAAAACTCACTTAACAAATGTTTCACTTAGCAACATTTTATGCTCAATTGTGGTCCTAAATTGAGGACTATCTGCAGCTGTTTCTGTCTCAAAACCAATGAGTTTGTGCACCAACATTCTCACTTGTTACTTTTGATTTATATTTTTAAGATCGCCTTTGTGTTCCTATACCCTGCACTTTTATTTATCCTTGCCTAAAGTTTCTTCCACTGTCTGTTGTCTGTTTTGGATCCCCCCAGAGGAGAACATAGATGGTGTTTTCACCAGAACCATTTCCAGGAGAAAGAGAGAGGGGTAGTCTTTATTAATAACAGAATTGGAAGGGACCTTGGAGGTTTAGTCCACTCCAACCCCCTGCTCAATCAGGAAAGCCCATACCATTTTAGACAAATCGTTGTTCAATTTTTTCTTACAGACCTCCAATTAATCACCTACAACTTCTGGAGGGAAGTCCTGCTACTGATTAATTGCTTTCTCAGGAAATTTTAATACCCTCAGGCAGATTCCAAGGCAACAAACCCTTCTTTGATAGGCGCAGTAAAAAAACCTCCACAAATCGGGGTTGGGGAGAACACACTTCTTTTGGCTACCACTTTTTGCATTTGACAGGGCCCGTTTCGTGAGGCCCGGCAGCCCCGCCTATACGGCCCAAATTAAAGAGGCCCCATAGCTGGGTAGAAGGGTAGAATTGAATATGGCCGCCCATTTCTCTCACCTGCTCGAGGCCGTTGCTGAGTTTGCTGTCCAGCCTGGAGGAAGAGGAGAGATGTCTTGGTTTTTCGCCGAAAGAGGGAACAGTGAGGATCGGGGAAACTTCCGGCAGGGCCGGGGAAGCCATGGCTCCGAAAGGCTCGGCAACTCAGGCTTCAGCGCTGCCGTTTCCACTGAGGAAAACACAAACCGGGTGCCGTTGCCATGGGAGCGAGAGAAGCTCCAGCGGTCCCATGGGCGAAGCGGACAGCAGGCAAAGGAAAACCCGCAGAGAAAACAAACGAACACGCCCTCGACCAAAGCCCTCAGCTAGGGCGATGGGTCCCCTGCCCAGGGCAAGAAAGTTGCCTCGGACTGCGGCAGCCCCGAAATTATTGCTCCTTCTCGCCACGTCAGCTGCTATGACCTACGAAGACTCCGTTAGGTTAAAGGTGTTTATAGTTTTGCGGAAGGGAAAAGCCCTAAGTATCCGGGAAAGTAAGCCAAAGCATGTTCATTGCCCGTGAGAAAAGCGCCCCAAGGGCATGGCGCCAAAACTACATTACTACACTAATAATATCCGTCCGTCGGTTAGTAACCTTAGCGGTGTAGTCGACAGCTTTAAAAAGGAAAGAAAAGTTCGTTCCAGCTCACCAGATGGTATCGATCCAGTTCCTGGCGGTCAGAAATGGATACAAATATGAGAAATCGTCATCGTAATTTTAAAAAGCATTTATGCGGCTTTTCCCCTCCCCCCTCTTACCCTCTGAAGGCTTTTATCAGGAAAAGTTTCTCTTGATGGTTCAAAATCTTTGATTTTGATTGTGCAAAGTGATTTAAGGCAATGTGAAGATTCTCAATCCTGAAGAGAATCCCCCTGCTTCAAGAGTGTCAACATTTCCCATGTCACTGTTTACTTTGTCCTAAATGCTAATGATGTCATTTTCCAGAATAGGTTCATGGCATGTCAGCAATATCACCAGGCCTATTCAGAAATGCTGCATATGTATTTCTTTTCTATAGTTATTCTTTAGGTATTCCATTGCTTCTGGCTATAAATGTGTATAAGGGGCTACAGCTTCTATCCCTACTTCTGTGCAGCATTGCAATGCAGGTATGAAATGGTGGGATTTGCAATGTGAATCCATACTTTGTCATTTTGGCTTTATTTATTTTCACCTAACTCAGACTGCGACTCTGCACAGTACACAATATAAACACAATAAATCAAAAAGGGGAGAAAGTATCATATAAAAATAAGCAGGGGAGTACTGGTGGATTTTAAAAGCATAACTAGCATATTTATTTCATTTTCATTCAATCATGCAAATCTTATGCACTATAAAATCTCTGATAGACTGAGTGACAAAAGAGAAATCAACTGTCTGTGAGAACTCTCTGAAACAACCTTCAGTGGAGCAGAAAAGATGCATCAGACATATTTCTTCAGCTTTTATTGGTAATCAGCATTGTAGCCTGAATTGTAATTGAGTAATGATTATTCATTAATCTACTGAGGTCATTCACCTTTGTGAGCAGCATTAGGAATTTCCTATTTGTACCTCTCCCTTGACCATGTTGTAACTTTAGAGCAGTGGTTCCCAAACTTTTTCAGTCCAATGCCCACTTTGTGCTACAAACTCATCCTTGGTGTCCCCCACCCAAGGGTGGGATTTAAATTTTGTGGGTGTGGCCCAATTTGAGGATGTGGCTTGCTGGTCACGTGACTGGGTGGGCGTGGCTTGCTGGTCATATGACTTGCTGGTATAGCTTGCTGTCTGGGCGTGGCTTGCTGGTCACATGACCAGATAGGTGTGGTTTGGTGGTCATGTGATTGGGTGGGCGTAGCCAGGTGACTCACAAACCAAATACAAGTAGTCCTCACTTAATGGCCGGTTGTTTAGCAAGTGTTGTAATTTATGACTGGCCTCCCCAGAGCTACTTGACCTGTTTCTGGAGTTTTGACAGCCATGCACACACATACACACTCTCTCCCTTCTAACCCTGCTGGAGCAGGTCATTAGAATTGGCAAAGCATCTCTGATTAGATTCTAGTAGTGAATAAAATCTAATTAGAGATGTTTTGCCGATTCTTGTGCATTGACATGTGTGTCCCTTCTTTTGCACAACCCAGAAGCTTTTGTGATTCTTTGCAGCAAAAATTACTGACCTCTGGCTTTGCTCGACTTTTCAAACGTGCCACCACTGCCATGTTTTAGGTGCCAGCCCCGTAGCTCCACCCCATTGAGCCCGCTGCACCAGAGGGACCTGCCCAAGCAAGTCCGAGCGAAGCAGTGCACCAAGTCAATGGGGTGAGCCTGAGAGAGGGAAAGAGAGAGAGAAAAGAAAGAGAGAGAGAAGAAGAAAAGAAAGAGAAAAGGGAAAGAAAGAAAAAGGGACAGATGAAGAAAGAGGGGGGATGGAAGGAAGGGACAGAAAGAAAAAGAAATAAAGGAGGGAGAGAGGAAGGAGGAAGATAATGAGATATCTATTCTAGTCCAATCACCTGCTCCAGCAGGGTTAGAAGGGAGTGTGTGTGTTCTCGTAATTTACCAGTATATTTTGGTTTTGCCTTGCACTTTAAAACATCGGGGAAAGGTAATTTTTAGGGTGGAGATCTGGTCCAATGGATCCTGTTTAAAGCCTCAACAAAATGTGAGAGCTCCATAATAGTCTTGACCATGTTTCGTCCACAAAACCTTTAATAGAAGCCAAAGATGTTTCAATGTGCTGGCAAAGATGTTTCAATGTGGAAAAGGGCCTCAGTCTAAACTAGGCCTCATTTCAATCTAATGCATCAGCTCTCTCTCTCTCTCTCTCTCTCTCTCTCTCTCTCTCTCCCTCCCTCCCTCCCAGACTGGCTTTGCTCTACTTTCCCAATGTGCCTGCGGGGCCAGCGCTTCGAACATGGATGGATGGATAGAGAGAGAGACACACAGAGAGAGGCAGGTAGGTAGGTAGGTAGATATATTGGTAGATAGATAGGTAGGTGGGTAGGTAGGTAGGTAGGCAGGCAGGCAGACAAGCAAACAGGAAGACAGACAGACTTTTTGGATGGATGTATGGATAGGTAGGTAGGTAGGTAGGTAGGTAGATAGATAGATATTGGTAGGTAGGTAGGTAGACAGACAGGCAGCAGGCAGGTAGGCAGACAGAACGCGAAAGCAGCGGCACTTTGGGAAAGTAAAGCAAACCCGCCGTCACCACATTCGAAGCGCTGGCTCCAGAGCAGTGCAACAGTCATGGGGTGAGCCTGCAGTGCCGGTGCCTCGAACGCTCCCCTGCCACCTTTTAGCGCCCCTCTGCCATCCCCCTTGGGGGCGCTAAGCGGCAGCAGGGGGGTGTTTGAGGTGCTGGCACCGCAGGTTCACCCCATTGGCTGTTGCACCGGAGAGGTGCAAGGGGCTCAATGGGGTTTGCTTGCGGAGCTGGCGCATTGAACGCAGCGGCGGCACATTGCGAAAGTAGAACAAAGCTGCCTGCCCTGGGCTTCCTCAACCTTGCCCGGTTCCAGGAAGGAGGGAACTGCACCGCCCTATACGATGTGAGTGCCCCGAGGCGGGGACATCTTGGGAGGCCGATCCCTGGCGGGAGGGGCAGCCTGTGAACTTGCTGTCAGGCAGGGCAACTACAAAGAGGGGCGGGCTTGGCTGAGCAGGATCCTGGATATTGGACGTGGTCAAAGCCCCCCTTCCTCTGCCTCCCCCTAGGTCAGGGGTCTGCAACCTTAAACACTCAAAGAGCCATTTGGACCTGTTTCCCATAGAAAACAACACCGGGAGCCCCAAGACATGGGTGGGCATGGCAACTCAATGTCACTCCCACTGAGGCACATGACCCCCCCCCCCAAGGTTTTGTGGTTTTCTGTGTTTTCTATGGGGAACAGGTTGCTCTCTCTCTCTCCTCCCTCCCTCTCCCGTCTTTCTCCCTCTATCTCCCTCTTCCTCCTTTCCTCCTCCCTAATCTCTTTCTCTCTCCCTCTCCTTCTCTTTCTCCTCTCTCTTTCTCTCTCTATGCCTCTTCCTCCCTCCTTCTCCCCACTCCCACCCCCCTTCCCAACTCCCACACCCAGGGAATAACTGTAAGGAAATTTGGCCACGTTCTTTGTCTCTGGAAAGATACAAAAATAAACCTTGCATTTCAAAAGGAGTGACAGTCAGGCTGTTACCTCACAGTGCTACGAGGTTGCTGCCTTAGATGCTGCTAAATCTTTGTAAAACTGGGCATAGAGAGAGGGGAGCAGACAAAGTTGAATTGAGCCGACTCTCTCTCTCTTTCTCTCTCTCTTTCTCTCTTGGAAAGCCCTGCGTGCTCTCCCTGGGGCTCTTCGCTGTCTCCTTTTCTTTCTTCCTTTTGGAAATCTGGGCTGGCTGAAGAACTCCACCACGGCTTCCACTCGTTCCTCAGCTAGCCCGGATTTCCAAAAGGAAGGAAGAAAAAAGGATAACAAAGAGCCCCAAGTAGAGCACGCAGGACTTTCCGAGAGTGAGAAGCTTCTTTTCTTTCTTCTTGGCGAGTTTTTGGAAATCCAGGTTGGCTGAGGAATGAGCGCAAGCCGTGGCGGAGGCTTCCTCCCTCCCTCTCCTCCTCTCGTGCGCACTCTCCAGGCCCCACCACAGCCGGCTCCATGGCTGTTCGCTGCTCTTGCAGCACCTGTGCAGCACACTCAAATTTAGTGCACCTTACTCCATCCCCTCCTCCTGGAGCCCATTACAGTGCAGCGCATCAGAGCTGCTGCATTCGAAGCGCCGGCTCCAGAGCGGTGCAACAGTCAATGGGATGACCCTGCAGGGCCTCGAATGCCCCCGTGCTGCCTCTTAGCGCCCCCCTGCCGGCCCTCTTGCCTCTTAGCGCCCCCCTAAGGCATCCCACCGCCCCCAGGGGGTGGTACCGCCCACTTTGGGAACCACTGCTTTAGAGGATACAAAAAGCTTAGGATGGATTCAAGAATTCCTTTCATGACCTATTGTATCCTAGGTCTCTGAACATTTGTGTTTTATATCCACAGCCATATGTCATTCAAAAATTTTACACTTTTACCCCATAATGTCTAGCTAATCCTGTAAAAATTGCCAAACTCAGAAGATATTGTTATTCTTAAGAATGGAGAGATTTAGAACAGAAAAATGATACGAACAGTAGTGGTATTCTACTGGTTTGGCCCGATTCTGCAGAGCCGGTAGCGGCAATGAGCAGCAGAGACTGAACTGGTTCTCTCCGCCGCTCTGCTGTTGGGCCCACCGCCTGCCTGGGCTCCCATACTCACCTTTATCTTCTGCTATTGAAGCACAGCTGCTTTGCGCAGCACAGCAGGGTGTCAGGCGACAGCTGCTGAAGTGACAGAGTGCAGGCTTGCAGATGAGTTGGACCGCCTCTGCATATGCAAATGCCTCTGTGTCTCCACAAAGTGCGTGTTTGGCACGTGCATTCGCAAAGTGCATGCATGCAAGGCACACCCACCAAACCACGCCCACTGAACCAGTGGTAAAACTTTGAATCCCACCACTGGATAGGAACTTTTCTGCTATAAATTGATGAGCAGCTATTTCTTAGCTGTTGCTGTGTTTCATTGATACATTTTATTTTCATGTTGCATTTTTGTTGCATTAAACTACTTCCAATATTATTGGATTGAGCATAATATAATCCATAGTAAATAATTACAAATGCACATTGAACATGTAAAATGTGTTTCACAAAGGAAGTTTATTATGATTGTAACATCACACATTTGTTCAAGAATGGGCACACAAAGAACCCCAAACATTTCAGAATTTATACTGGTACAGTCAAATAGACAATATTAAATAAAATACAGTAGAATCACAAAACAACTTATCTGACATAAATTCAGCTCTACTGTACTCTATAGATGCAGTAAACAAGTAACAGTCAAAATTAAAAGAGCTGAGTAACATTAATCAAGACACACAGTTTAAACACAGAATGAAACCATTTATAGCTATGAAAAATTAAAGTTCAGTTATACAGATTATATTATGCATATAAATTTTATTTTGAATATCACACATACAATAAGCTGGTAGAATATTATAATGCATTGTAATGAGAAATAAAGTTATTTTTTTAGAAATCGAAAATATTTGAAGTTTACTAAAAGTATATAAACAATTTATATTTATTATATGGCTTTTACTCAATTCAAAATATATGGCAATAATATTAGTTTCATTGAAAATATTGGGTAATGACTGGTGTGTGTGTGTGTGTTTGTGTGTATGTGTGTGTGTGTATAAAATGGCCTGGCTTAATAATGATCTTAGACCTGTCATGGTGAACCTATGGCATGAGTGCAGTGGCACGCAGAGCCATCTCTGCGGGCACGTGAGCTGTCACCCCACCTCCATTCTACTGCGCATACGCATGTGCCTCCCACCAGCCAGCTGATTGTCGGGTATCTGCCATGCATGCATGTGGGGGTGGGGCGCTTGCGGGAGACGCATGCACATGTGCAGGGGGCGAGGGAGCATGGGGGTTTGTATGCGCAGAGGGCAGGAGGAGCATGGGGTTCTTGTGCAGGGGTGAGGGGAGAGCAGGGGGTCGTGCACGTATGTGCAGGGGACAGTGGGAGTGTGTGGGTCACACATGCATCTTCAGGGGAGCGTTGGGGTCATGTGTGCATACGCAGGGGTTGGGTGTTGGGCATGCATTATGGGTGCAGGCACATGTATGTGCGTGCACTTTCGGCACGTGACAACAAAAAGGTTAGCCAACACTGCCTTAGACCAATATACTGCAACGTATGAATATTAAATTGATTATTTACTTCCCTGCATTTCATACAGCATAATGGAATATTTCCACACATTTCTGTCAGATGCAAACGGGAAAAAAAAGACTATAGTCTAATTTACAAGCTATAATAAATTGTTGTTTAGCCACAAAATCATAGCTTCACAATATAATAAGGTAATGGTTATAATATAATTGAGATACAATCAAAATTAGTTTACCAAGCTCTGGGAATTGTTATAATAGCGCATAATATAAGAAAAACGAGCACAGAGAAAGTAAGAAATATGTAAGAAGAAATTAAGAGAGATTAAGAAGAAACTGGACAACCGTTTGTCTGAAACAGTATCGAGTTTCCTCTTGAGCAGGGAGTTGGATTAGAAGACCTCTAAGGTATCTTCCAACTCTGTTATTTTGTTAAGCAAATACTCATTCTTAGTCAAACACACTGTGGTAAATAATCTTGGAGCAGGACCAGTTTCTAATAACTAGCATAACTTATGTACATTCTGGCAATTAAATTTGAGTCTCTAGAAAAAGTATTAATTCTAGGAACACTTTGGTTAACTTAGAATCATACTACTGACTTGCTTTGAACTATATTTGAATTTGAACTGTATAAATTGGATTGCAATCCTATTACTTTGTATGTTTTTAAGGCATGTACATACGAAAAGCAATGTACATTTGTGGATTGAAAACTGCAGTCTATTTAACATTTCAATGTGGCTGTTTTATCTAAAAATACAAGTTTATTATTTGGTATTATATTTAAAATAAATTAATCTCTCTTTAATATGAAAAATAACTGCTTTTAATTTTGTAAGAACACTTTACTTAAAATATTTTGTGATATAGCATTAACATATTTTCAGAACATTTGCAACTAAGTGCAAATCAAAGATCCTGGACTTGCAGTAGCATTTGTAGCATAAGTATATTTCTTGGGGCATTTAATGATAAATTCCCTTGTGGGAATCTGATAATAGAAAAACTGCTCACAGAATATAGTCAATCTGATTCCAAATATATTTATTTAGAAAACAGCCTTACTTGATTCAATGGAATATACAGTACTTATTGGGGAACAAGGGATCAACAATTTACTAATAAATTTTGTTGGAAATTACATGGATAGAATCTCCTTCATTGTGAATTTTATTGGTTTATTTAAATTTGCTATAGCTATCAATGCTTAATGGATTTGGGACAGTAGAAACGTTTACCTTCATTTCAATCTGATGCAGCCTGAAAAATTTCTGTTATGTCTGTTAATAACTATAGATATCTAATATTACATAGTGATCAACAATGAGGCAGCATTAATAGTTATTACATGTACTTTGCATTATGTTGAGGATTTACTCATGTTTAGCTCCTCCACTCACAGTTAGAAGAGAAAGAAACAAAATAAAAAGTACTGTATTTGGTGGATCATATTAGAAAAAATCTAAATTTATGAGTATAGTTTTAGGTCATTTAAAAACTAGGATGATAATTGTTTGAACTTTCTGGTGATAGTTTACTTACGTTTCTGTAGGTTTCAGCAACTTTTTCACCATATTTCTAATTTTTTTAAAAAAATATTTAAGGAAAATGCAAGAAAGCTGTGATGTTTGAGGATGAAATAAGGATGTTTGAGCTTATCTCAGATTTAGTCATACTCTTAAGAACTGACCTGCTGATAATAGGTTGTCTAGATCCAAGCCAGCTATGGCACAACTATTGACAGAAAAATATTTTAACATCTAATATTCTAAATACGATGAAATTTAAGAGGTCTTGAAACAACCACCTAAAATTTAGCGTATAGCATATACAAGAAGTCAGTCATGGCCAATGTTGATGTTAGGAAAACTGTACCACGTTCAACCTTTTTAATGTAAAATTTGCTTGTATTTGTTTAATAAAGAAAAACTTTTTATAAAAAAAAGAAGTCAGTCATGGCTAAGCAAAAACAAAATCATGAAAGAAATGGCTGATAAATACAAGAATTTACATATTTCCCTTTAAATTGTTTAACTTTTTAGGATCATTTTTTTCACGTCAATTTTTTAGAGTTTTAACTGTTAATATAGTCAAAATTAGTCTGAATATAAAAATCGAATTAGTTTATAATAGTTTAGCCCTTTCTTGTTTCACATAAAATTATGTTAATAACTGTTTCCTATTTAATTCCTACAACATAGTAACTATACCAGTCTAATAGTTATGGCTGTGCACCCATTAACAACTATCCAAAAGTGCTTAAGTATCATGTGAGCACAGCAATTACTCAAACCTAAAAAAAATATGTTGCTGCTTTAGGGAATTTAGTTATGCTTTATTAAAAACAGAAGAAAGCAAATTAAGCAATCCTATCTCTAATCTGTATGAACTTCCACTCTAGATATAATAGCAAGATAAATGGTGTTCTTTATTCTTGCTGGCCATATAAATACTAGTAAACAAATACTAGTTTTTAAAGATAGAAAAATTATTTAAACATTTTATTATCTACTATGCAATAATTGTTACAAAAAGAATTTAAATACTGCTAATATAATGTAAAATATGAAAATAACTCAGCATAATTTTATATGTTCTACTCTCTGAGGACTCTAACATACCGTATATACTCAAGTATAAGCCGACCCGAATATAAGCCGAGGCACCTAATTTTACCACAAAAAACTGGGAAAACTTATTGACTCGAGTATAAGCCTAGGGTGGGAAATGCAGCAACTACTGGTAAATTTCAAAAATAAAAATAGATACCTCTATGAAAAATAGATACTTCTATGAAATATAACTAAAAAGGCATGTTGCTTTCATTAGTGTCAAGATGGCATGAATTAACATGGCATACTCAATTGCAAGTTAACTTCATTCACTCTTGGCATTAAAAAATGCCACCGGGAGGGAATTATTATCTAATTAAAACTTTCACTAGGACAGTTGAGAATAAGTTTAATGTTCACAATTTCCTCTTTGAAAGAGACCAGTAAATAGGGAACAAGAAGGTGAAGAAAAAGAAGTGTGTTTTTTCACACTTTTCACACTGCAGTGAACAAAAATGGCATCATAGGAACAGGCTTATTCTCAGTCCAAAGTTTTGTTTCTGATTTCTTCCCTGATTTAAGGGAAATTTGGGAAACGATCTCACTATCATGAAAGGTTTAATTGATTCACTAACCCAAAAGAAGAAGATGATGATGACAGTGGGAGGCAGGAGTCACTCTCTCCCTTGCAAGAAAAAAGCAAGAGCCGTTCTTATGATCTCTCTCTCTCTCTCTCCGGAATACAGTCAAGCCCTTTCCAGCACGCGCGATCCGCCGCTGCCGCTTTGCACCTTGCAAATGCAAAATCCCGGGGTTAAGAATGGCTCTTGCTTTTTTCTTGCAAGGGAGAGTGACTCCTGCCTCCCACTGTCATCATCATCTTCTTCTTTTGGGTTAGTGAATCAATTAATTTGGGAAACGATCTCACTATCATGAAAGTCAGTGTTCTCTGCCCGTGGGGCGTTTGAAGAAAACGCCCACGGCATATCCACGCGCGTGTAAGGGGAATCAGAAATCCCGCTTCAATGCCTGGCACGGCAGAAGAGAAAATGCAGCTGTGAGCAAATACTGGGAAAACCTGACTGATCAGAAGGAAGGAGGCAAAAGAGGGAGGGGTGGTGGTGGACGGAGGTCCCACTGGTATTTGTGAAACACTCGGTCGGCAGCGCTTAAAGTCAACGTCCTCGCTCCCACCCACCCACCCACTCAAAGCCACGAAGTCCCCAATTCGCAGCCCAGAATCGCCCTCCCCTCAGGGGCAGCAACGCGCCCGGCATTTCCGAGACAGAAGCTCCGCCGTGCATGAAAGCGCCCTGGCTCTAGGCTCGCGGGCTCAGAAAACACCGCGAGCGAGGTGGCTGGCTCCGCTTGGCTTCGTTTCCTCAGCCCCAGCTGCTTTCATTCCGCTCGGGAGGAGGAGGAGGAGGTGGTGGTGGTGGCTTGCGTTGTTTTCTGAGCCCGCGAGCCTAGACCTCAGAGAACAACGCGAGCCGCCACCACCACCTCCTCCTCCCGAGCGGACTGAAAGCAGCTGGGGCTGAGGAAACGCTTGCCGGAGCCGAAGCCACCTCGGCTCGCGTTGTTTTCTGAGCCCGTGAGCCTAGAGCCAGGACGCTTTCATTGCACGGCGGAGCTTCGCCTCGGGAAATGCCGGGCGTTGCTGCCCCCTGAGGGAGGGCGATTCTGGGCTGCGCGATTGGGGACTTCGTGGCTTTGGGTGGGTGGGTGGGTGGGAGCGAGGACGGAGTCCGCGAAGTGGGGCTTGCCTGCCCTTGCTGGCTGCCTCTGCTTCCTTAGGGTGGGGAGGGGCTCATCTGGACCAAGGGTGAGTCTCCCCTCAGTTTCCCCTGAAGGATCTTCCGTCGCTTTTGCCTTCTCCCACGTCTTCCCTCTGTTAAAATCCCCCACACACACACACTTATTTTCGGGCGGATAGATTTCGTGTCTGAGCATTCTCACATGATGGTGGGTCTTTCCCCCCAAAAACAGTTAAAAAAAGAAAAAACAATATATCCTCATGCAAGAACTTTTCTGCTTCCGATTACTCCCATGCTTACAAGTTGCAAAGGAAACATGGAAACAGGGAAGCGGCTGCCCAGCTCCGGAGCTCCACACCATTTTTTTTCAGAGGGGAATTTCACTCGAGTATAAGCCGAGGAGGTTTTTTTCAGCACAAAAATGTGCTGAAAACTCGGCTTATACTCGAGTATACACGGTAATATATAAAGTGATAGTGAATAGTGAATACATTTTTCACATACATCTGGTATTCTGGTATCATTTAAGAAAGAATGAGAACAAATGACATATACATTATTTAGTCATAATTCATGGCCAGCAATACTGCAATTCTGGTAAAAGGTTCTCAATAGTCTATATTACATTCCCCCTCTTTCCTAGCGTTTTTCCATAGGTGCAGGTCCCACTTTTTGTGGTTCAACTGAATGTTACTTAGTTTTCTCCCTAGAAAAATATTTGCACAGATGATATACCATAAATCTACAGAAGGCTGCTTCAGATTTTTTAAAGCACATAACAAATAACATTTATTTTGTCTGTATGTGTTGAGAATCTTCACTGACTTTAAATGGCAATATCGGTAGTAGAACACACGTAACTGGTGAAGTAAGGAACATATTAGCAAAGAACAGAATAACGATTATGATTCTGATACTGAAAGTTTTAAAAATTTACAACTGAAGCTTCAAAAATGGAATTAATATTAATCAATTCATGTTAATTTGGTTTTAACAGATTCATTGTAGAAACTGAATGTGTTGTTATGAAAACACCATAAATAGCATTTAATAAAGCACAATAAAGCATATTTAAAATATACTATTAATATTATAGGAAATATTACAAGTAGCCAACAATATCTTAGTATATTCCAACCAAATATAGTCTTTTAAATTATATAAAGATAATCAAATGCTATACTTGAATACTTCATTTTACTCAAAAGTTTTACTCAGTATGGAGATAAGTGAATGCCAGGAGGTATTGCCTATGACTATTGAAAGTTAAGGCAAGATCATTGGTACTTTTCCATCTACTATATGTATCACTGTATCAGAATCAAGATGTATGTTATGGAAATATGATTGCTGCAGAATTCTAGTGACCTGCATCTATATATCAAGAGAATAAGTATTAGACTTTGGAATATTTAATGTTATATTGAGGTAAAGAAAGCTTTAGATCTGCCCTATTTGATTAATTTTTTTAGAGCTTGTACTTTCAATCAGATGTTCCACATTCATAGTATCCTTACTATTAATTGTTAACTGTCTATAACAGTTGTTAAATCCTTCAGTAAAGTAAAATTGTTATAGTTCAGTTATATTGTTCTGAGCGAAATTTTATGTCTCTGTGTGTATGTATGGAGAATATGGATTATATTTGATAATCTGATAAATTATCAAATTCCTCATAGTATACAATATATTTCTGGCTGCCTCAAAAGTCTAACTTGGTCCTCCTACGTAAGAAGGCTAAATCATGGCAACTAGTCCAAAGTTTATTAAACTGAACAAATTATCAAGTTTATTAAATTTAATAAACTTTGGTCTAGTTGCCATGATTTGACCTTTTTACATGCTTTTGGCCTGGATGATTGATTTTACATTTACATATTTTTCCTGCTATATTTATAATTGAAAGAGTTATTGTTTAAACAGCTATGATTATATTTAGTTTAGATGCTTCACACATAGTTGTTTCATTCTGCCTGCTAATTGCAATCCACTGGCTAATTTAGATATCAAAAATATAGCTAGGTACCATTCAAAATATTGTGTAACATTGTTTAAGCTTACCAAATTTTCTCAGAATTCTAACAAAATCCTAAAATAAGACAATAAAGGGAATGTGAAAAAGTCCAAAAACAAGATCAGATGTCTGTAATTATATCAATCTAAGATGGAAGCTGTGGATGAAGCATATTAGCAGTCAGAAACAAATTAATGGCTGCTATTCTTTGCATAAAACACAGTGTAGGTCAGGTTTAGAGTGTTAGGTATTTGGTGCTGTCTGAGGTTGCATTTTTCTTGCAGATGCTTCATTACCTCATTCACTCCCAAGAATCCATCCAAATAGAGTTTACTGACTCTCAAGCTATCCTTTTTATGGGGGAGAGAGACACCTAACACAAAAGCACCTGACTTTTTTTTTTTAAAGTATCTGCTTCAATCCCCTATATCAGGACTGTCAAACTCTTGGCCTGCGGGGGCTGGATGTGTCATGTGCCGATCATGCCCACGCCTGGTTTAGCAAATGGGGAAAAAAATTCCAATATGTCACCTGATGCCACCGTGACAATGTGAGTTTGACTTCCCTGCCCTATATGGTATATGTTGCTTGCTGAACAGTCTTGGAGAATTCAACAATTGTCACTTTTTTGATTGAATCTTAAAAAAAGCTTTTGTTCAACTATGCATTTCCTTTATGGACCAGTAGTTATGCTTAGGAGTTTTTTTAACATTTAAAAGAAATTAATAACTTTTAAGTATAACACAGTTACAAATACTAACACTACAATGGCTTTCTTATAATGGCTTTCTATAAAAACTTTTAAATATACTTCTCAGTTTTTAAACAAAGAAATTCCCAGATTAAAAGTAGAAGTATTATCATATTGCATACTTTTATATGTCTCATTTTAGCAGGTGACTACATGTTTGTTTTCCCTTTAAGTGAAAAACATGGCCTTGAATGGCCTTATCTGGATCCAGGGGCAGTGCTGCAGCCCAGTTGCACTGCTTGATTTTTTTTTAATTTTCCATAATTTCCTAGTATATTTGGTTTGAGTACTATGTGAAATTTAAATAATGGTTAGATTCAGCTGCATTTTTGACTGCAGAGAATTCTGGATCAAGGGAAGAAATGCTTCAGGGAGTCTAAAGGCTAACAGTAATATCAGCTGCCCAATGATATCAGAGAATGATGTCAAATGTATCTCATCTAATAATAATAATAATCAGAGCATTAAGAATGCAAGCCCAAAAGTAGAAAAGCAATTAGGTAAAAATTGCTATAGTAGATTTATCTTTTTAAGCGCTGAAATCTAAAATAGCTCTAAAGTTACTTTGAACCAAGAAAGAAATTTGGCCTTTATGACAGACCACACCCAATGAATAGGCAGGATCAGAATAAAGAATTGGTAATTATCCTTCTGGCCTTTAGGAAGGACCTGAAGATTTAGCTGTGCCATTGTTCCTGGAGGTCTGCAGTAGTGGTTAGCATTGGCAATGGCAGTATTAAATGGATATTCAATTTATATTTACCAGCTATGATGTATGTTTTATGGAATTTATAATAATGGTTTCAGAATAGCTGTATGCGGTTTTGTTTATCTTTTTACTGTTTGTTTTAATTGCTGAGTCACACTTGTAAGCTAATAAATAAAAACGGTTTACATTTAATTTAAAACGAATTGTCATTAATAGTATTAAAAATCTGAGCAGTAATTCCAACTTGCTGACAACTTTTAGACTAGAGGATTGTATGGGTGTGGTTGTGGCTCTGAAGCCCCTTTATTGAGTCTTGTATGCTAATTGAAGCTACAACTAATAGGTTGCAAACAAATCCATCCAAAAGAGATTTATTCTGATTAAAGTTTTCTGAATTCACTGGAACTTGTTATCTGTTATATTTGTTTAAATCTGTAGTCTTGGAATGACAAGAGTGGCTTAAGCTTCCCACAAACCAAATCCTTCAAAATCAACTAGTTGTTATCTATTATGCTGAAAATGCAATGTCTGCCTTCACCTGTATTGCTTATATTCTGATAATATCCTTAATGCCTGAGATATTTCAGTCTAAAACCTATACAATATTAAATACAGACATTTAAAGAGACAAGCATTATGGTAATATTTTCATTGTATGATCACATGACTGTAATTCTTTCTGGTGAGGGATATGGATCAGATCCATTTCCATCTTGTATAAATTGTCTTTTTTCCCATCCTCTTCTGATCTTTCTCAGTTTCCTATTTATACATGGTAGAAGCAAAATTATCTTACCCAGAATTACCACACAAGGCAAGACAAGTGCAAGAACAAAATTTGGTGGTGTGTAGAATCTGTAACATTCTTCTTCAAAGGCTCTTTTCCATCCATAAATTAATACATGGAAAGTACTTATGAGAAGAGCGACGTATCCAAGTGTAGACTTTGAGATTTGAAGATGAGAAACAAATACAAATTAAAATGCTGACATGATTTGCACATATAGCTAACTATTAAAAGTTATTTATAAAAACTTAAACTATTATAAACATAGATATAAATGGTTAGTTTCTTACATATTCTAGTATGCAAACAGGATGAATAAAAATTAATTCGGATCATAGCTAAAGGACTTGTGAACATACAATAAAAACTAGAGTTCAGTATTCTGAAAATTGGTATAATACCGTGTTTCTCATATAATAAGGCCAGGTCTTATTTTTTTTTGAGCCCCGAAAAAATGGCTAGGCCGTCTTTTCGGGGATGATTTAATTCCCCCCCTTGCATCTTCGGGCAGGCGGGTGGCGACAGCTTGGATGTTGACCTCGGTGTTGGGGGGGCACTTTGTATCAGGGTCAATGCAGGCAGCACCATATCCGGGTGTGCAATAAAAGTACTTCCTAACAGCAAGCCCCCCGCCATTTCCCCCCCATTTTGCATGTTTTAATATAGGCCTTAATTTGGGGGGAGGGGTTTGATTTCATTTCATGCCTATAAAACATGCTGGGACTTCCTATTGGGGGAGGCCGTATTGTTGGAGAAACAGGGTAATTTTTAGTGTGATTATCCCAATTAACTTTTGCAATTAACAGAAAGACAGTGAAAAATGAATGGAAACCCCTTAAATATTCAACTGCTCATTGGAAAGGCCTTCCAATTTTTACTATTAGTACAGAACATAAAATATGCTCTACTGTTAGAAAGCAGAACCAGAAACAGAGTTTACTTATTTGAATAATAGTTATGAACATAGTTTTTTAAAAAAGAGTAACCATTTTTTAGGATACCATTGCTTGTGTGTCACTAGTTTGAAAAATATATTACAGATCGCACAAGCTTGAACCTTTCAATATTGAATTGCTATTAAAGTCTTTTACTAGATTAGATTAATTACATTTAGTATTTCAGTTTAGTACACACCTGAATAAAGCTGAATTCCCTCCAGTTTAATGATCTGTTTACTGATGGAATGGAAGTCACAGCCAACAAAGAAAGCAGCCCAAGGCTCATTATTCCAAAAGAGACGTACATTTCAATTCGCCATACTTCTTCCTCATTCCAGGAATTTTCAATATTTTCATGGACCTGGAGAAAGAGATTATGGAATCTTTAACAATTGTAAGACATTTATGGAAACTTAGTTAAAACTAACTGGAAGATCTGATGGGTTTTAAAGTGTGCCTGGTGAACTAATATGAATGGGAGCAAAGAGGGAAACAAGAGGGTGAACATTATTGAAGCTAAATCAATTTTAAAAAAAGAAATAAGTAATACTTTATATATTATTATTTATCACTGCATAATTATGTGACTTTATACATAGTATAAATGTTAACATATTTAAAAACCATAATTGAATATTTCTTTTATGAAGGAAGGAATGTTTAGGCAATGATCAACATAAATTACTAATCATACATACAGCAATATCGGTGTTCTGAATTACTTGACCCAAAAAAGATATTTTCCTTACCTGTTGATAAGCTGTATTTAAAAATAGATATCGTTCTGACCTCCTCATAGGCAAGCAAAGGCTGTAAACAACATGAACTGTTGCAAAGAAAAAACTAAGTAATCCAAGCTGCTTTCTACATTGCAGCCAGTTCTCTAACCAGGATGGAAACAATTTGTATTTAGTACCATAATAAAGTTGATAAGCAGCTGCCAGGAGCCCTGATAAATATACTAGAGATAATAAAGTAATTGCAACAACTGGCAATGTCTTGTTCACAATCTCAATGGGAATCTTATAAAAATCACTCTGATGGTTTCTCACATAAGGATGTATTACATCTCTAATAAAGGAATATATGAAAAAGAAGGTGGCTAGGCCAACAGCCACTATCACTGGTCCTTTCCAGAGTGTGAACAACTGAAGAGGTAAATTTTCAATTTCCCTTGCAGATGATAAAGTGCCCAAATCAATAGGAATAAAACTGAGCTGACGAGCAAGTTCAATAACCTGATGTCGAGCTTGAATGCTGTTACTGCATATGTAAACCTAAAACGAACAAACAAATAATCACTACATGGACTAAATTGTCAAACTAGAGCATGTATTTCCAAGTATAAGATTTCCTGTAATTATCTTTAACTTAGCTTTGCAGACATCCATCTCACAATTTAAAAAGGCATTTGTGATTATTTAATCTATATTTGATTTTTATCTTTATTTCATGTTATATAAATCAAGGGTGAAAAATGTATTACCCAAGGCCATTTACAATTCCTCCAAATCTTAGACACATCCCATAGAGCTCCATCAAATATTGATACTAAGGGCAAGTTATTAAATACATGGGATGTGATCAGTTTACTGTGAATATTTAAAATAATTGGAAAAAAAAGTATCATTCAGACATATGTGTCTTTCTTCTACACAACTATGAAAACAAATCCACAAATGCTACTTTAATGAATGAAATCATTACAACCACACAACTTTAATGTTGCTCTTAAAGCAGATACATGTTTTTTCAGAATGCTATGGAAGCACATTAAAAAAAAACCTTACGTAACGTTATAATGTATATGTGCTGCATTCATGCATGATCTAAAACATTTCTTTTAAATTATTTTCAAACTCTAGTTACATTAATTATACTTATTTTAGTTTTATTTAAATTGAAGGCTTGTTGTCCAACAGTATTTTGCTCTGGACTTATCCACTTTTGATTGTGGATAGAAGAACAATTAAATATCAAATGAGGCTCTCAATCTGAAACTCTCTGTCCTCATGATAAAATGGAATGCTGAAGCTGCTATACCATAAACATGAGAAATAATCTCACTTCATTCTTAGGTAGTCTCATATGAAAAATTACAGCATTTTGTAGCAGAAGCTTCAAGGGGTTTCTCATGTATACTTTCACTGTTTTAAAGGCTGAAGTGCATAACTTACCTGTCTGCTTGCATCTTTTGGTCCTACTTGTAATGCCCATGCTGAAATAACATTGAATCCTTTAACAACAAAGGAATCTGGAAAAAGGGATGCCAGGTATTCCGCATTAGATTCTGGATACTGGTTAATTTTCATGTTGTTGCTGACATCTACAAGGATTTTACCAACAAGTAGAGGCTTAAGGTCCCACAAAGCTGCATAGTGTTCTCTGCGTATAGCGATAAAAATAATGTCTGCTTTTGCAATAGCATCTTCATGGTGAGTGACATCAACAACATGGGGAAAGAATTCCGCCACAAATTTAGGGTTTCTGCTTCCTATTACCACATGAAACCCACACCTGATAAGCCTAGTTGTCAAGGATTTAGCGAAGTCCCCACTTCCAATTATGCCAATTGTAAGCTTATTGGTGTCTTTGATGTAATTTCTGCCATTTGGTAAGAAAGTTTCATTTAAGACCTTAGGACTTCCCATCGTAGAAATTGATTCCATATCTGGGCACAGAAGTTATAAGGATATTTTCTAAAAGAAAACAGAAACATACATTTAATTTTTCACTGATATATATTGAAACAAATTTCCTATACCAACACACACAAAATTTAGAATGAGATGTAACACACACCTGCAGCATTGAAGTCAGGGGTGAGATGCTACCGGTTCTGCCCGGATCTATAGAACTGGTAGCTTTGAAGAGCAGCAGACACCGAACCGGTTCTGTGTTTGTTGCTGTTTGGCCCACCCGCCCGCCTGGGCTCTTACCTGTCCTTTATTTCCTGTTTTTCAAATCTCAGCTGCTTTGTGCAACACAGCTGAGAAAAAGCAGGAAAAAAGTGGCTTTTCAAACACTGCACACCTGCACGCAGCATTTTTCAGCTGTCCAGGAGGGTTTTTTAAAGGTTTCTTACACGTGTGCACAGCGTACGTCAGGCGTGCATGCACGCGAAGTGCAAAACATAATCATCGAGCCTGTAGTAACACCAGTTGAATCCCATCCCTGATTGAAGTCCTAATTTTGCTCCTGCAAGCTGTAAAGGAAATCTCTCTAACCCTTGTAAAAATAGGCAGGAAAAAAATAGGCTGATTCTAGCCCTCCATAAACCCAGAGTAAAAACACTAGAGAAAAAAGAATTCAACAAATGTCAACCCTAGTTTATGGAAAACAAAAATAACGCCAGAGAGCATTTGTGGCACAATTTTACAATTAAAATTAAGTTTTCTTGAGAAATCTGGGATTTCTCAGGAATATATTTGTCTGTCAAAGTAGGCCTCACCTTGACAAATATGTTACATAAAGAATTTAGTTGCTCTCTCTCTATTTCATTTTAAAGTTAAGTTTTAAGCGAAATAAAAATGGTAACTGATAAAAACTATACTATTGCAAAATATGGTTACTGCTGCTATTGTAATAGCCAACTAGGACTTTCCATAGATAATTACATTTTATATTGATGCTTCTGGTGCTATCTAGTAATGCAGTAAACATTTTAGTCCCAATTTTTTAATTAGTTTATCAAATTCAAAGAAAACAGTGAGGAATTAGGGAAGGAAAAATGGAAGGGGAAAAAGTGTAGCGTAAAAGGGAAAAAAGAAAGAAAAAAGTTAAGTTCTGACTTTTTAGCGCAGTAGAATAAGATGATAACATACAGCCTCAACTTTTTACTTTTACATAAAAGTAAATATATCTATATATTTCTGTAACAACAAATACAATAATGTTTTGAACAAACACGGGCAAACTTATAGACAATGACTCCCATGGATTGAAATTTGACATTTTGTAAAAAAAAAAAAAAATCTGTTTATACCATAATAGAAAATGTCAAAAATTTTTCCTGTCTTGTTTGGGCTATCAGATCCTGTTCAAGTTGGGCTATTTTTCAAGTCAGATACATCTCTGGATATTACCCCAATTTTCCCAGAAAAGATAGTATATAAGAAACTCGGTTTTGAAGGATTGAGGAATCTGGTAAAAAATATATTTCTGAAACAACGATCCAATGGGATACAGATTATCTAGCATGTTTGTCTATATGTATAAAATTTTTACTAAGAATTTTGATATTAGTAAAATATACGTAAACTAAACAAAGAAAAGAGACTAGAAAGTAAAAAGTACAAGTAAATTTATTTAGTCTATGGCAAGTATAAGGAAAAAAGAAAAATAGAGAACAAAAAATAAGAATAAAGAAATACATAAATAAGTAAATTACAACGTTCATCACAAGTATAAACAAATTTAGTAATTTTTCACTCCCTTTAAGATTGCAAACATTTTCAATATGACACAGGAACTAAATTTGATAGATCAATGGAGGAGAATAAATTTGGGGAAAAAAGAATTCACGTTCTACTCTAACCCACACAAATTGTGGTCTAGATTAGACATGGCGTGGATGAACACAGAACTAGGAAACCAACTAGATTTGATAGAGATTATGACAAACGTATGGGCTCATCATAACCCATTAAAAATAACTTGGAAAGGAAGGAAAAGGAAGAGTAGAAGACGGATACTTAATTCCCAAATGTTAAAGGAGAAAGATTTTGCAGAGAAAATTAAGAAAGAAATGGAACCTTTTTTTAAGGAAAATACAGTGGAGCAAACATCATTACAGAATTTATGGGATACAGGAAAGGTAGTATTGAGGGGGCTGGTAACAGCATATACAGCGAAAAGGAATAAGGAAAGATGGCAGAATCAGAATAAATTACAGGAGTAGATTAAAGACCTAGAAAGTAGACCACCAAAAAAAAAAAAAAATCCACACAAGATGAAAAATTGAGAGAGATGATTCTTACTAGGCATAAATTGAACATTATAAATCAGGAAGAGAGAATTAAAGAGGTGAAAAGGGCAAAACAGAATTTTTTCGAACATGCAAATAAACCAGGGAGGTGGTTAGCCCATAAATTAAGATTAGAAAGAGAAAGAAGGTTGATATAAGATTGCAAACATTTATCTCTTCATCTAATATCACATCTCTTACCTATAAAGAAATCCATAAAACATCTTTTTTGTCCTGGGGTGAGCAGAAAGTCCCAAAAAGATTGCCTGAAATAACAATATATCTTGCTTGCTAGAAGTCATGGTGGCACAGTGGCTAGAATGCAGTACTGCAGACTAACTCTGCCCAAAGCCAGGAGTTTGATCCTGACAAGCTCAATATTGACTTGGCCTTTTATCCCGGTAAAATGAGGATACAAATTGTTGGGGGCAATAACTCTGTAAAAAGCTCAGAGTGTGCTGTAAAGCACTGTGGGGTGGTGTATATGTCTAAATACTATTGCTATTGTTTTAACCTTTGCAAACAATGCAAATGGAGTAATCAGAGCCACATGCAGTTCAACAAAAGAGTAGGATGCATCCCAAGTCCAATTATTTTACAAAAAAAATAAAAGAAGTCTGAAAGAGCATGGATGAACAGAAGTTGAGAAAAGGTAATTTCTTTTTACATTATCTTTTCTCAATTCTTGTGCATCCACTCTCTTCCAAATTCCTTTATTTTTAAAACAATAAACTATATTTTGTTATTAATAGGTGAATGTAATACTGATAACTTACTGAGAAAACAGAAAACCTCCATTTGTCCCCTCTTCCCAAAAATGTATGTATAAGCTTCTTAGTCCAATTTGAGACTAAAATCAAATTGTCAGTATTGAAACTCTTATTGAGTATTGTACCACCATCTACTGGTGAACAAATAAATTCAATCTATTTTCTGTTTTTGATTTTGCTAAAGAGATATACAGAGTTTGTATTTATAAAGTAGGAGAACCTGAAATAATATTTAAGATCCTATTCCTGTCTGTTTTTTGAATGAAACTTGCAACATCCCATTTAATGACATAGGTGACCTGATTGGAATTATAGCAATAGCATGTAGACTTATATACCGCTTTATAGTGCTTTACAACCCTCTCAAAGCAGTTTACAGAGTCAGAATATTGCTGACCCTGCAGTCATGTGACCATGATTTATGACATGGCAAGAAACTGGCATTTATTTTCAATTTTTGGCAAAAAGCATTCATAGCAAACAATTGAGTTCGCTTAATAACTGCTGTGTTTGCTTAACCACCTTTGCAAAAAAGTTTGTAAAATCAGGCATGGCCACATGACCCACTTAATGACCATTATGACTTACGACCATAATTGCAGGCTTAATTATGGTTGTAAGCTGAAGAATACCTGCTTTTGAATATGAACTTTATTTCTGTAATTTCTGTAAATCAATTGTCTGTAAGTATACTATGGGTAAGCAATTCCAATAAAATATACTTTTAGTATTTAAATAAAATATATTTTTAGTATTTCTGTCTACATATAAAACTAGTGGTAATCATTCAATTGAAGCATTGCTAATAAAATATAGTTTTAGTATTTAAGTATAACATATGGCAATAAATAATGTCTTCTTTGTTCCTGTGGAGGTGAGAATGTCTTTTATGTTGAAATATTTGTTAAATGCAATTGCTATAATACTTATATGACATTTCTACAACAGTAATAAAAGC
Organism: Notechis scutatus; assembly: GCF_049901735.1. Taxonomy (NCBI): domain Eukaryota; kingdom Metazoa; phylum Chordata; class Lepidosauria; order Squamata; family Elapidae; genus Notechis; species Notechis scutatus. The sequence continues at coordinate 50,958,678 of NC_142025.1, read as the reverse complement.
AGTTTATTACTTCTCAAAATTTGTAGTACAAGTCTTTGATTACTCAAATATTTCCTTTTTTTAAGTATTAGGCATGTGAAAATTATTAGTCTTAAATGTGACTTGAAAAGTCCATTTAACTTTTTGCCAACAAACATTCTACCAAAGCAAACTGATGAAATAATATTTTGTCAAAGTAATGATGAAAAATAATGAATTACAGCATCCCACAAGGGTGATATTTTCAAAGGCATCATTTTACAATTTGCTTAGAAAATCAGTTACTTTTATTTGCTCTTGAATAACTAAGTAATGTCTACAAGAAGATTTATACATTTATATTAAATAATTATTAATTTTGAACCTTCTAAAAATTACATATTAACTTTTATATCATAGCTCTTTAATCGGAACAGATGAGACATTTTCTTTAAAATACTGATGTTCTAAATTCTTTTATTTGAAACTTCTGGATAGTGATACAATAGTTAATGCAATACTATTTGCTTAATTAGTTAGTCACTTTTAATTCAACAAATAGCAATGAAAGAGTTGCCAAAACCTAGTGTTGGATTCAAAGTTTTGGGTAAGTAATGTAGCAATAGGATATAAGAGAATTGTATTGCTTCACCTCTAAATGCCAGAGCATTTAGTAATAGAACTGTAAACAGGATACTCTAGGATAGGGTAAATCTCTAAATAACATTCTTTAAAAAAACATTTTGACTGATTATTTTCCTTCACTTCATTAATTTAGCAGCATATTTTTATTACTTATATATGTTTACATAATATTAATGGTTTCATTATAGCCATAACCTGGGGCCTTTAAAAACATGGGCTGGTATTTTGATCTATATTAGTGAAGGCATCTGCTATAAATGTTGATAGTCAAAAATATTAGCAGTATGAGAAATGAAGATTGAAACACTATTAGTGGACAGTAAAATCTTAGAACTCATGTAAATAAGAATGGGATGTATGAAAAATCTGGGCTAATATTTAACATTAAGGAAACAAAGGGAATTCTACTGTATCAAATAAATCTGATGATAAAAAAGTGACAGCTTCCTTGGGTCTAAAAACAGATAAATAATGGATATTTGCTACAGTAGGAGTAGAGAGTTAGATAATAATAATTTATATTAACTAACAAAGAATAACATGGCAAAATGGAAAAACCTACATAGATTTTAACAAAACGAGAGAAGAAGGGGCCTAAGGCAATTCTTTTGGATCTGCATTTCATGACTCTAGAGCAATATATGAGAATGTTGCCTTCAACACACCAGAAAGATGGGCTTCTGATAGAAAGCTTATCTTTTAAAAGACTTTTCCTTTTGATCTTTTCAGTTGTATAGAGCTGAAGTAACTGGATAACTGGACATTGCATATTCAAAAGTTTTGAAATACAAACTTGTAAAATGGCCACTATGAATAAAATGGATTTCAAGGAGACTTGGTAGTCCAGGAAGGGTGTGATGGCTCAGCAGTTAAAGACACTGAGTTGTTAGCTCGAGAACTGACAGCCCAAGTTCAAGACCCCAGCTCCGCACAACATAATGAGCTCCCATTACTTGCCCCAGCCTAAGAGTAATGAATAGAATAAAAATAAATCTGGCAATCCTTGCAAAATTTAGAAATTTATTTATTTATTGAATTTATATTGCCGCCTATTCGCCCATAACAACTTGAGGCGGCTTACAGAATGTAAAACCATATTTAAAATAAAAAAAAACAATAAAAACTAACAAAAAGAATCAAATAAATTAATAAAGTACAATAGAACAAAATCTGGAAATAAATAAATAAATAATCAACCCCCAACTCCCATCCCCTGCCCCGCCGACAGCCGCTCACACAAGCCATTTGATGGGCTCCATCCCGCTCTGGGTTCCCTAAGCCCACTGGCAGAACCAGGTCTTCGGTGCCTTCCAGAAGAATATTAGAGAGAGGGCCATTCTAATCTCTGTTGGAATGATATTCCAGAGAGAGGGAGCCACCACATAGAAGGCCCTTCTTCTGGGTCCAACCAGGTATATCTGTTCTGACCCAGGCTTCGTCAAACTTAATGAAACACAAGCTTATTTTAAAAGCAAAACCTATTTTAATGCAATGCTGGAATTACTTTCATTCTCAGCCAGAACTAATTATAAACAGTTCCCCCAGATAAGAGCACATCTTTCAGTGCTGTAGAATGCTGCCAAAAAACAGAAGTCCAATTAATTATAACATAAACCAAGCCAAATTCCAGAAAACACAGAGCTTCAAGGAGGGCTCAGAATCTATTGAACTGCTTTGCTTCCTGCAAAGCTTTTGTCATTGATGTCAGACTTTTATCCCTTATGGGAGGTGTTAGATATGGCTAGATTGAAGAGGCAGGACAACGGTAGAAGGAAAGGCTTTCTTTATTTAGCTCTGAACAAAAGATTGCTGCCCGGTGTGCCTGCTGTTCTTTTTACAGGCTGATATCCACAATTTCAGCTACTGACGGCTGTTCATTTTCCCTCCTGGAAAATGAACCAATGGGGGAAGTCTGACATCACTGACTTTTCCCCATTGAATATCTAACACCCCTCCTCTCCTGGAAGAAGCATTCATCCGATCAGCTCTCACTCACAGACATAATCACATAAGTAGGAGGGACTTCTGTGAGTGCGGCTGGACCTTCGCAGTTCAACCCCCCCAGCGGTGGCAACCTGACTAGTTGGGTCTGTTGTCACTCCAGAGCCAGCCTCAGGGTTTTTCAGGGGTGGGGCTGGTTCTGACAGAACAGAGGGCTCTGAGTTTCTTTGCTGGATCTCCCCCCCTTCAGCTAAGTTATCCTACGGTGTACTTGAGTTTGAGTCCTACCATAGAATGGGGAGGCTTGTGTTTTCAGTATTTGTAGTTGTTAGGGTTGGTGTCAACTTCAGGAACTCCTTCCAAAAGTTTGAGGTAAACTGGACACCCCTGTCTGAGATTATGCGTTCAGGAACTCCATGTAACCTGTAGATATGTAAAATAAACAGTTTAGCCAACATTTTCGCAGATGGGATCTTTGTACACGGTATGAAGTGTACCTGTATGGAAAACGAATCTACCCAAATAACTGTATTTCCCCCACTTTCAGGTAATTCCACTATAAAATCCATAGAAATTTCCTTCCATGGAGCCGTTGGTCTAGCCACATTTTGTAGTAAGCCTGCTGGTTTACCAGGAGGCTGTTTGGCTGAGGCACAAATAGGACAACTAGCTACATAAGTCTCAATGTCCTTTTTCAAGGTAGGCACCAAAATTGCCTTTTAACCAAGTGTAAGGTTTTCACGAATCCAAAATGACCAGCTGTGGTGGTCTGGCATTCAAAATGAGACACAGGGAAAATGTCTGAGCAAATGCCAGCCCTGAGCGAACTCAGGCAGCAGTATTTATTGAGAAAAAAGTAAGCAAAAGTACAGTATGCATATTCAGAAAACAATGACCTCAACAGAATATTACCTCAACAGCATGAGAACATACAACCATGGAAAGCCCCATGAGATTACCTCAACAAGATGAGAACATACAGGTACGGAAAGTCCCATGGGAAAGTCTGGAAAGTCCCATGAGAAAGCACAACTGTGTACCTTGAACTTTTACCTATTTTCCTGTTCCTTCTAAACCTGCAGATCATAACAGGATGAGACACTCATTGCAAAGGTACTCCTACCCCCACCAAGAATGCCTGCATATCCCTAGATCTATGCTAATAGTTGTACAAAGGACTTACAGAAAATGATCAATAAAATATGTTACCACATTCCCTCCTTTTTTATTTATTTAAAGATGGGGGGGTGTTTTAGTGGCATAGTACACAGTTCCCTCACGACCTGGTCCCGCACGCCGGAAGGCTGAGGTACACATTTGTAATAGATTAGGAATACATTGAATAAAACAACATAATAAGATACATATAGCAATAATAATAACAACCCCTTGCAATAAGGAGCGAAACCATGATCCATCAGGAAGCCAGGACCACAGACTGTCCCAGAATGATGCATTAAACCCATCGGCTCCAGATTGATGCTGAGCAATACGAGCTTCCATGTCCTGAACAGTCTTTGTAATGTTTGGCTCATAATTATGTATAAAAACACAGCAATGCGAATGAATTAAAGCACAAACTCCTCCTTTGGCAGCTAACATAATATCTAAAGCATATCGATTTTGCAAAGTAACTTTACGAATTTCAGACATTTCTGCATTAATCATCTTAAAGTTTCTGATAGTATCATTAAACATAGCTACAGTAAAATTATTTAAAATATGAATATCCCTATAGTTCATAGCAACTCCCAAAGGTGGGATAAGACCTCGGGAAATTTGTGTCCATAGTCTGCAACAGAAACATTAAACAGGATCAGAGTTGTTGCACAGGCTGAAGATATAATATCCTTATCAGGTCCCGAGTAAAGAATGTCTTGATCCTTATGCCAGGACCAATATGCTGGAAAAATCAAAGGATACCGCTGTTTGCAGATTAATTTAGTCCGGTTCCCCAAAGGAACCTGCTGCATACAAGTTGGTAACCTCAGATAAGCAGTCATCTTTTCCCAGTCTTCACAGCGCCGCGTCCGAGCTATCGGCATCAAGAGAATCAGGAACCACAGGTACGCCATCCTGCTCCTCCGAAACTTCCTTCACAGATGCCTGCGAATGATCAGGTCGAACGCACCGACCAGGAACCCAACGAATTTGACCAAGATGTTCAACTGCTGCATAACCACGTCCCCACGTTATCAGCTCAGCAGGAACCCATGCCGGATCCGGAAGGAACCGCACCAACACCCGAGGTCTCACCGCATCTGTAGAAGGAGAAGAAAAATGCCTGCTGGCCGCACTTCTGGGGGGGTTACCAGACAAATTTAAAAATTTAAAGTATATAAAGCTAGATTTAATTGATCTTGAATCGCCGGAAGCCCCAGGAGCTTCCCTCCTTTTTTATTTAATTTAGTTAACATGGTCTTGAGCGTGGCATTATGACGTTCTACAATAGCTTGCCCTGTAGAACTTTTCTAATTGTTGTTGAACCAATTCATGTAAATGAACTAATTTCTCACTAGTCAAAGGCCATTGGTCTATCCACACTGGCTCCTGTTGGAGTAGTTTTAATTTTAATAACTCCACAGGTGGGTGTTCAGTCATCATGAATGACAACCTTTGTATCAAACTGTTGCATCAAATCTCTGCCCCACAAGTTAACGTGAAGGTGCAGAACAATTGGTTGGAAATGTGCAATAGCACCTCCCTGCTCTGTTTTGACAGAAAGAATCCTCCTACTAACCCGTGCGTCCTGAAGTCCTCCGACTCCTCGAACGGACGGTGTAGGATCCGTCGGCCACTCCCTAGGCCACTCACTTTCGCTAATCACCGAGACATCTGCTCCAGTGTCCAGCATCCCAATGAACTTTCTACCTTCAACCAAAAGAGTTAATTTTGGTTTCTGATCAGCCTTGACATTTTGCATGATGGAAAACACACTAGACTCATTAAACATATCTGTAGATCCAAATCCACCCTGACGAATTCTATCTGACTCTCCCAAAGACATAGATGGCAAAACTATAAGCTGTGCAAAACAATCCCCTTTTTCAAAGATTGAGGAACAGGTGAATGAACCTGAATTTTGATCTGACCCTCATAATCTGAATCAATAACCCCAGGAACCACAAACAATTGACGCCTATGAGCCGATGATCTAGGAAGAAGAAGACCCACAGAAGCCGGAGGCAACGGTCCATAGAAATCCGTTGACCCTAAACAAACCACATGCGGATACCCCAATTCCAAATCCTCGGCTAATGGAAGATCAATTCCTGCTGAACCTTTAGTAGCTGGCAACCATATTTGATCCCTACCTCTCTCTGGTGGTTCCAACCCCTCGGACATTACTTCACTCTTTAGAGTAGGGAGAATGCCCTGATCCCTGCTTCCTCGTTTTTTCCTTCAGAATGAAATCTGCACTGATTTGCCCAATGGTATCCTTTCTTACATTTCGGGCACACTGATTTAGGACGAACACCCTGTCCCATTGATCTCTTATTCTGCTGACTTTGACCCCCTCCAGGAGCCCGACATTGCGCTTTAAAATGTCCAGGCTTCCCACAATTGAAACAATTTCCCTTTTGAGCATTTCCTGCTTGTAAAGCCAGAGCTAAAGTTTCCATGTTAAAAGACTGACTCCCAACCTTCCTACATGCATTAATCAAATCCGCGATTTCTCACTCTCCACTTGCTACAAGTGGATTTAAGATCTTTCTGCAATCTGTGTTAGCTTGTTCTACTGCTAACTTCAAAAGCAACTCTTTCTGGGCGAATTGATTATCAATTTGTCTTTCAATAGCCAATTTCAGTCTGCTAATGAAATTTTCATAGGGTTCATTGTTCCCTTGTTTGATGTTAGTAAAGGTCTTCTCACCACCTTCGCCGTCAGGGAGAGCCCCTACGGCTTGAAAAATTAATTGTGGGAGAAGAACGAACCCCTCCTCAGGCATACCATCTCTCTGTTGTTCCACTGTTGTATAATTACCAGCTCCGTAAAGCTGATCTGGGGTAATATTTGCTGTTCCCCTCTGGACTGCCAGCTGTCTCCATTTCTGATCTAACACCAAATATTGAGCTGGAGTTAAAATCATATTCAACAGAGCTTTCCAGTCAGCCGGAATCATTTTATTTCCATAACCGACTGCTTCTAACAATGCCTGAGTATATGGCGATCTAACACCATATTCCTTTGCTGCTTGCTTAACTTCCTTCAAAACCCTGAGAGGTAAAGGCTTCCACTGCCGCTGCGGATTCAACGCAGCGTCCATGACAATTTCTACTGGATTAAGTTGAACTTCTACTCCAAACTCCACCAAATCATCTCCTGATAATTCCCCTCTATTCTTTGCTTCTTGAATAGCTGCAGTAACTGCATCCACCTGAACCCTTAAAGGTAAACTCTTATCCTCTGACAAAGTATTTCTAGCGCCGGACAGTCCCCCAGATTTATCTGGAGGTGCCGTCGGCGGCAACAAACGTACCGCATGGTAAGGCGGCAAACCTTCTTCGGGGGGGTGCTAGGAGCGGTTGTTCATAAGTAGCTAACGCATCCATAATCACCCTCCAGGTTAACAAAATTGAAGAAGGGGCACGAGGTTCCTCGTGCAAAAATTTCCCTATCTTTTTCCAGGACTCTACTTTAATACTACCTCCCTCCGGATATGACTTAATATTTTTCCAAACATACTGTAGTAAGTCCTCAATTTCTTTCTTTCCTACAGCACAACCCCTACTGCCAACTCCAAACCCAAAACTATTCCCAATGATCCCTCTCAATTCCCTGATGTGCTCTTTCTGAGCCTTCGAGAGATCTCCCCCCATACTCACGAAAAGAATCTATCTTCGTCCAGCGAAGAAGATGAGGGCCCAGTCGACGTCCGCGACGATGAGTATAGGATGCGGGAAACGTATAGCCTTCCAAGCTATCACGTCGGGGTCACCACTTGTGGTGGTCTGGCATTCGAAATGAGACACAGGGAAAATGTCTGAGCAAATGCCAGCCCTGAGCAAACTCAGGCAGCAGTATTTATTGAGAAAAAAGTAAGCAAAAGTACAGTATGCATATTCAGAAAACAATGACCTCAACAGAATATTACCTCAACAGCATGAGAACATACAACCATGGAAAGCCCCATGAGATTACCTCAACAAGATGAGAACATACAGGTACGGAAAGTCCCATGGGAAAGTCTGGAAAGTCCCATGAGAAAGCACAACTGTGTACCTTGAACTTTTACCTATTTTCCTGTTCCTTCTAAACCTGCAGATCATAACAGGATGAGACACTCATTGCAAAGGTACTCCTACCCCCACCAAGAATGCCTGCATATCCCTAGATCTATGCTAATAGTTGTACAAAGGACTTACAGAAAATGATCAATAAAATATGTTACCACACCAGCGGCTTTAGAGTCATGAGCTTGCTGTAATATTTGGTTTCTCAGCTTCGCTGGCACATATAATTTGGCCCCTACCCATGCCAATCCATCTCTAACCGTACGGTTATTTGAGTGAGTAAGGAACCAATCATCAAGTTTTAGAGCAACTTTTAACTGTGCAGTCAAATCATTTGATAAATCAATCTCCTTCTTTTTCTGGTTGGTTGGGACAATCGGCCGTACCACTTCTTGGCGAGCACTATTATATTGAGGTAATCTAGATAAAGCATCCGCCATGAAGTTCTTCCCCCCTGGAATGTACTTCAATGAAAAATTAAAGCGCTTAAAGTACTGCGCCCAGCGAACTTGCTTGGGAGACAGCTTCCGAGGCGTTTTCAAAGCCTCCAAATTTTTATGATCCATCCACACCTCAAATGGGTGTTTCACCCCTTCTAAGAAATGCCTCCAGGTTAACAGAGCCCAACGAACTGCAAAAGCTTCTTTTTCCCAAATGGCCCATCTTCTTTCAGTTTCCGTTAGTTTACGGGAAGTATATGCACACGGTTGCAGAGTCCCTGTCTCGTTTGCTTGTAGTAATACCGCCCCGACTGCTACGTCACTCGCATAGGCTTGGATTACAAAAGGAGCGTCCATGTCCGGGTGCTTGAGTACTGGTTCAGCAGCAAACAGTCGTTTCAGCTTCTCAAAAGCGGCTTGACATTCCATGGGGTTTACTAGGCTTCGGTTTCACCTCCCCTTTGGTTTTTAGGAGATTTGTGATAGGCATTGCAATCTTCGCAAAAGCAGGGATAAATTGACAGTAAAAATTAGCGAATCCCAAGAAACTTTGAAGTTGTTTCCTGGTGCAGGGAGGGGCCCATTCCAAAACAGCACGAACCTTCCCCGGATCCATTTCTATGCTATCATGTGAGTCATTTTTTTCCTGGTGGAATTCACACTTGGACAACTTTGCATACAGCTCAGCAGCTCTAAGTTTTTCCAGAACTGACTGCACTAGTTTCACATGTTCATCACGAGTCTCTATGTAGATAAGAATATCAAGATAAACCAACACCCCTTTGTATAGATGTTCATGCAACACTTGATTGATCATTTGCATGAATACTGCAGGGGCCCCCTGTAGGCCAAATGGAAGAATGTTGAATTGGAAACAACCCATTGGACAGTTAAAAGCAGTTTTCCATTCATCCCTTTCCTTAATTCGAATCTGGTAATATGCTTCTCTCAAGTCAAGTTTTGTAAAAAAAATTCCCTTTGGCCAAGTGGGCCAACATATCCTTCATCAAGGGGAGGGGGTACACGTTTTCCACTGAAATAGCGTTCAGGTTTCTATAGTGAACACATAAACGAAGGGAGCCATCTTTCTTTTCACGGAACAATACTGGGGCTGCTACCCGGGGTCTAGCAGGTTGGATGAAACCACGTTCCAAATTCTTATCGATAAATGACTGCAGCTCTTCTAGCTTCCGCGGTGTCATCGAGTAGAGTTTCAGTTTTGGGAGTTTAACCCCAGGTAGAATTTCAATACTGCAATCTGTTGAACGATGGGGGGAAAGCTCATCCAAGGCCTTTTCACTGAATACCTCCTTTAAGTCCCAATATTCCTCAGGAATTTTCTCCTCCCCCTTCAGGTTCTCGGTGCCAGTGGGGGCCAGTTCAGATGGGATTTTTGAGTTTTGGTTGAGATTGCCCCTCCCCTTCTGGGCGCTGGTCAGTACGTATGCGCAATGACCCTCTCCTCCAATCAATGTGGGGGTTCCATTTCCGGAGCCAGGGCAAACCCAGTATTAGGGGCCGCTCCATCCCAGGAGCCACAATAAAACACAAAGTCTCTCTATGCTTCCCCATCATCATTTCTATTGGTTCCGTTATGAAATGTGCAGGGCCGCCCCCAGCTACCGATCCATCCAATTGGCAAAAGGCTATGGGTGTTTTTAGTCTTCAGCCTTAAGCCCATTTTCTCCACTACCTCTGAGCTGATTACACATCTTGTGCACCCAGAGTTCACAGCTCCTCTCCTTTCGGAGGGGCGATCTCTACAACCTCCTCTGCTTTAAGCGCCATTTTGCGAGGCTTTGCTGGGTTTTTTTCAGGTTTTTTTCCTCCTCCTGGCGCCCCCTTTGGTTCTAGCTTGGCACGGCAATCTGCAGCCCGGTGACCTTCCTTCCCACATCGGAAGCAAGCAGTAGTCTTGGGTTTTGCTGCCATTCCTCCCTTTTAAGGCTTCTTGAGGGCTGGTGGGGGAAGATTTGCTCCAACCCCACCCCCCCGCCGTCTGTTTCGGGTCAGATCAATTTCCACCTCTGCCGCCAGCACATACCACAGCTGCAGCTCACTGGGGTCTCTTCTGGCAATACAGCGTTGATATACATCTTCATTCAACCCATCTTTAAAAGCTTCTATCAGGGCTCCCTGGGACCAGCCTCGAATATGACACACCAGCTCTCTAAATTCCTGGGTGTAGTTGGCCACTGATCTCCGCCCCTGATTTATGGTCTTCATCCCAATTTTGGCCTTACGCTCAGCAAGTGGGTCTTCAAACCTGGCCCGCAGCGCAGTTATGAACAGGTCATAATTCATCAGCTGAGGGGCATTATCATTATGCAAAGTCACCATCCACTTTGCAGCTGTTCCCTCCAGAGCCCTGGTAACACATCTAACTTTGGCTGCTTCTGAGGAAAAATCCCCTCCGTATTCCTCCATATGGCTCCAGACTTGTGCCAGGAAGAATCCTAACTCCTTGGGTTCCCCCCCATATTTTACTTCCAACCGGGGCACCTTTGGAGTTCTACGTCTTCTGGCAATTACTCCTCCTGCTGGGGCCCCCTGGGCTGCTGCTGCCTGTTGCGCTAGCCCAGGTTGATTTATGGAGGTGGCTGCTCTGATTCTTCTGGCTGGGGCTGCCTCCCCCTCATCTCCCTCATACCTTTGATCAGTTTGAGGTTCTCCGGTAGCTTCATTTAGAAGATGCATGGCTTGAGTTAGTAAAAAATTCTTTCTTTCCTTCTCTTGCCATGGCTCCTCTCTTCCACGCCGACGGGTAGTGGTCACTCCTGGAGGAGGCTTTTCCTCAGGATCCTTCCAACTGACTCCCAGGGACCATTTGGGTTTTACAGCTGGTTTTTCCCCAAGATTTTGTTCTGCTAACAAGTTGGCTTCCCCTGCTTCCTCTAGCAGCAGAGAATCTTGTCCTCCAGTTGCTCCCAGGTCTTCTTGGTCACTGGCTGTATTTGACATTGTGTTCAGATCCCTTCGGAAGAAAATTTATTATTTCTCCGGGTGGGCTGGTAATGTGGAGATTCAGAATAATGTCAGCTGGTGCTCCATTCAAAATCCAAGAAAAAAATACTTAGACTCTTTTAATCAGAGAAAAGATATCTTTTACTAGAAATCAAGTGGTAGCAACAAAAGAATTCTGAATCTGAGAAAATGGGCACGTAAATCACATATACAAAGTAAATCACATATGCAACGTTCCCACCCCCAATAGTTCAATTGGCTCATCCAATTAAACGTTGTGTATATCATCATGTGGGCATCTCCAGGTGGTGATGAGGCTTCTGTCCGTTGACCTTGACATAGTTTGATAAAGGGTTGCAGCTGCGCATAGCATAGGATAGAAACCTAAGCAAGAATGTACCCCCCCCCAGCTTATACAGTGCTGGTTTGTAACCCCTCCAGCTCACTTCCCATAACCATTTCCCCCTCCCCCCCATTACTTATGACAGCCGAAAGATGCAAAGCAAAAGGAGAAAAATATTGAAGGCTGACAGTTGGTCTTACCTCTCTATGTTGTGTTTCTGTTTCTGAGGTTTTCTGGTTGTTCAGATTCCGTTCCAATCGTCCCCGGAGTTGGTCTATGTGTCTGCTCCATGTTTTTCCATCTTCTAGTTCTAATCTATAAGTTCGGGGGCCTGTGACTTGCACTACTCGTGCAGGTACCCATGGGGGCCCCCCTGCATAGTTGTGAACAAAGACCGATTGACCTATGTTCAAATATCTGCATTTACTCATTGAATCTGCGGGTGTGCTTGGATTGTAGTGTGGGTGTAATCTATCTAGCTCTGATCTTAACTTCCATCCCATTAAAAGTTCTGCTGGACTTTTGTGTGTGGCGGCTGAAGGTGTGATATGTTGTGTCATTAAGAATTTGTTTATTTTCATTTGCCAATCCCTTGATCCCATTTTTGCTAAGGTTTCCTTCGTGGACCTTATGGCTCTCTCTGCCTGCCCATTATTCTGGCATGTCCAGGTGCTGATAATGCATGGCAGATTCCCTATTCAGCTAGGAAACATTCAAAATTGTTTGCTGTGAATTTGGGCCCATTATCTGATACCACAACATCTGGTAACCCATGTGTGGCAAACAATTTCCTCAATACCTTAATCAAAGCGTCTGCTGTGGTGGTTTTCATGATTGTTACTTCCACCCACTTTGAATGTGCATCAACAGTTATTAGAAATGTTTGCCCCTGCATTGGCCCTGCCAGGTCTATATGTATTCTAGACCAAGGTGCTTTTGGTGATTCCCATTCTAGGATTGATGCTGAAGGGGGTGCGGGTATAGATTCCTGACAAGGCGTACAAACCACAACCCATTTTTCAATTTCCTTATCCATTCCCGGCCACCAAGTATAACTTCTGGCTAATGCTTTCATTCTTACTATCCCTGGGTAGCCCTCATGCAACATTCTTAAGACTTGTTCTCTCAGCGTCTCAGGTATCACAACTCTATCCCCCCACAACAAAGACCGTTTAATTACAGACAATTCATTTTGCCGAATTTTAAACAGTTTAAAGTCACCTTCCAGCGCTTCTTCTGGCCATCCCCTCAACACCCAGTTTAAAATATGCACCAGAGTTTTGTCTTTGGCTGAGTGTTTGGCTATCTCTGATGCTGTGATAGGGCCAGTGGCGATGTCTTCTATTATGGATGTGGCTGGAGCTGGGTCTTCAATAGGTTCTGGAAGGAGGCAACGGCTGAGTACATCTGCATGAGTTATGGTCTTGCCCGGTCGATGTATACGGTGATAGTTATATGCAGCTACGAAAACAGTCCATCTTGTCATTTTAGGGGACAATATGTTTGGTGTTGATTTGTTTCCTGCTATGATGCCTAGGAGTGGTTTGTGGTCTGTGACTAGTTGAAATTGTCTTCCATAAAGATATTCGTGAAAACACTTAATGCCTGCTACTACAGCCAGTGCTTCCTTATTTGGTTGGCTGTAATTCCGTTCAGCTTTGGATAAAGTTTTTGAGTAGAAAGCAATGGGTGCTTCTCTGCCATTCGGGAATTTATGGCTGAGAATGGCCCCTACCCCAAAAGGAGATGCATCATATGTTAGTGAAAGAGATAATGTTTCATTATATTGTACTAGAACACTGTTAGAAGTTAGGAGCCCTTTTATGGATTCAAATGCAGTTTCTTCTCTGTGCCCCCAAGTCCACTCTGCATTTTTATCAAGAAGTCCATGAAGTGGTTCAGCAACTGTTGCTTTCTGTGGTAGAAAAATACTGCAAAAGTTTAAAAGTCCCAGGAAAGCTTGTAATTCTGTTTTGTTTGTTGGAGTGGGAGCTTCCTTAATTGCTTTTATTTTACTATCGGTGGGTTGTATACCTGTCTCATCAATTAGATATCCCAGAAATTCAACATTTGGTACTGCTATGTGACATTTCTCTTTTTTGAGTTTAAGGCCAGCTTCTTGAAATCTGCTCAAGACTAGCCTTAGTCGGGAAGGGCGGAGCTGGAGTCACAGCGGTACGACATGCAATCTTGATCCTCCAAGATCGCCGTTGATATCTCAGCTGCTGGACAGTCCCGATGGACCTAAACCGTCCCGTAGAGATGGTGATCGATAAGGGCACATCCTGCTGATCCCAGGGACACCACAAAGTCCCTGTTGATCCAGGAAAAGCCCTTTTTGCCAGCAGCGGAGAGGCAGCCATTCAAGCTGCTGAAGCTGGGACAGCTCCAGAATGGAAGAGATTGAAAGAAAGTGTATCAGTTTGGTGAGATGAACTTTTACTTATTATTTCTTGAAGAGAACATCCTGAAAGACTTAAAGTGGAATTAAAAGTGAAAAGAGTTTAAGCAGCAAGATTAAGCTAGTTAAAGTGAAAGTTTTTTTTCTTCTTTTCCCTTTTTATTGGAATTTTGAACTTGGTGAAGCTTCCTAATTCTAAACTGGACTGGTCCTTTTTAAATTTCCTATTCCTATTTGTATTTCTTTTTTTTAACAATCCTCTTGAAAGTTTGTTTTTGATTAGGACTCTTCTTTCTGATTTGAGTTTTATTTCCTTTTAAAGGAAAAGATTTTACTTTTTTTATGTTCCTGGCTTTGGATGTATGAGGGGGAAGTGAAAGTGAAGGAAAATAAGTAGCACTGCCGCCTAGAGGCTTGGATACATTGTTTTCTTTTTTCTTTTACTTATTTATGTATTTGTGTTATACTCAAGGACTCTGAGCTTTGCACTAGAAAAGATAGTGGGATGAGCAGGGCAGTTTGCGTAGACAGCTGCTTATCTGTAAACTATAGATAGCTGGAGTCCGGAGTTGAAGTTGAAAGAAAGAAGATTGAAGTGACCTTGAAGACATCGAACTGGAAACTTTGCTGATTTATTAAAGAGCCTTGGATATTTAGTGGTAGAGGCTTGTTTTACATTATAATTCTTTGTTACTTTTTGCTTTCTTTTCTACTTCCCGTCTAGTTGGGCTTTTTAATTTGGATTTCAATTTTTCAAACCACGAACTAGAATGTAATTTTTTTATTTTTTATTTTTTGTTTTTTGTTTCTTTTTTATTAAGAAAAAATTTTTTCTATTTTTTTCTTCTTTTTGATTTTTGTTTTTCCTTCCCCATCCTCTTTTTTTTAAAAAAGAAAAATCCTTTTTATCCCTTTTTCCATATTTTCTCAGATTCAAAAAAATTGAAGAAGAAGATATACAAAGAGATAAGAAAATTGGAGATATTGATACTCGATTGAGCGATGTCAAGAAGGGCAGGAGTGAACCATTGGGATGGGAAATCGATAGATCACAATTTCATTTGTGATTTCAAAATGTGGAAGAAGGAAAAGGTGAAAATCTTGCTGAAATAATGACAGAAATACTGGCAGAAGCATTAGAGATAACCGAAGAGAAGATGATGGATGGGATGGATGAAGTGTTCCGTGTCTATATAAGATATGCAATGAGAAACAAATTACCAAGAGAAGTATATATTAGATTTACCAAGAAGCTAATTAAAACACAGATACTACAGGTGGCAAGAGAGAAAACATTAAAGTATAAAGACAAAGAAATTGTGGTGCTGAAACAAGTACCAAGAAGAGTAAGAGAGATGAGAAGAGAATATACATTTTTGACTAAAGAGTTACTTAAAAGAGGAATAAACTATAGATGGTTGATGCCAGAAGGCCTCTTGTTCACTTGGCAGGAACAAAGACAAGTATTGATACAGTTAGAAAAGCGGAGTTATTCTACTTAGAATTTTTTAGAGGAAGGAGTAAGAAGAAAGAAAAGAAGAGTCACTAATTGAATTTCAAGAGGAGTGTATAGCAGTAATTGAAAAAGAAAAAGAATAAGGTGGAATAAGTGGTGTACCCAGAGAGCAATGAGAATTAAGATCTACTACAGCAATAAAACCCTCTTACAAAGCTTAACATGGATGAAAAGAAATTGATTACGATTAACATAAATGGACTTAATTTGGCTGCTAAAAGAAGAATATTTCATAAATTAGAGAAATTAAAACTTGATATAATTTGTCTACAAGAAGTACATATTAAAAAACAACATGAATATATATTGCAACAAAAAAAAACTAGGGAAATTATTCACATTGCTGACACAATTAAAAAAAAGAGGCACAATCTTATATACAGTATTAGAGATACAATTGCGGCAGAATTAATTTATACAGATGACGACAGAAGGATTTTGATGGTGGAAATAACGGACAATAATGTTAAAACACTTTTAATTGCAATTTATGCCCCAAATGATAATCAAGAAGAATTCTACAGGAAATTACATATGAAAATAATTGAATTGGACTATGTTAACATTTGCATGATGGGAGACCTTAATGAAATAATTAATGATCTGTTGGACTATAAAACACAGAAATCAACAAAGAAAGCTAGAAAGATATTACCAAAATCTTTCTTTCGAATGATAGAAGAATTAAACTTAAAAGATGCATGGAGAGAGAGAAATGTGGAAAGTAAGCAATATACTTTTTACTCAAACAGACATGCAACATGATCTAGAATAGATATGATATGGATGTCAGCAGAACTACTTACTAATATACGAGAAATTGAAATAGAACCAAGCACTTGGGCAGACCACAATCCAGTGACAGTTATTTGGAAAGGATATAAGAGGAGATCTAGATGAACTTTAAATAATATGATATTAAAGCAAAAAGACTTTAAACAGAAAATAGAGAAGGAACTGGTTTTCTTTTTCAAAGAAAATAGAAAAGAGATTCTTTACAGAATCTCTGGGACACGATGAAGGCCTACACAAGAGGTTTGATGATTGACTATACAAGGAAAAGAAATATAAAACAGAAAAAGACTTTTAAAACTTTGGAGGATGACTATAAAAAACTGGAAAAAGAGTTACAGAAGTCCCCGCAAAAAAAGACATTAAGAATAAAATGGATATAATTAAACATAAAATGGGATTAATGGAAAAAGAGGAATTAGCACAAAAAATTAAAAATGCTAAACAGAATTATTTTGAAGATGCAAACAAACCAGGCAGATGGCTAGCCTATAAACTGAGAAAGGAAAGAGAATCAAGGAGGATTAATCAACTAATAAATGAAGAAGGACATGTTTGCCATGGAAATGAGAAGAAAAAAATTATACAAGATTACTATGGAAAACTGTATTTTCAAGAGAATATTCAAGAAGAAAAAGTTAAGCAATACTTACAGAAAGCGAATTTACCTCAGATACCTAAAGACACTGAAATAATGCTAGAAGGGAACATAATGATGATGGAACTAACATAAAGCCTTAAAAAAACAGAATGCTGGAAAAGCACCAGGTCCAGATGGATTGCCAGCGAAATTTTACAAGACTTTCCAAGAAATATTGAATCTCCATCTGTTAGAAGTTATGAATGAAGTTATGTTAAAGAAAAGAATACCCAAAACATAGTCAGAAGCATATATTACACTTATACTGAAGGAGGATACAACTGCAACAAGTTAAAAATTATAGACCTATATCCCTATTAAATTCAGATTATAAAATCTTTGCTTCAATTTTGGCAGAAAGACTGAAAAGATACTTAAATAATTTTATACAAGTTGACCAAAATGGATTTCTGCCAAAGAGACAAATTAAAAATAATGTGAGAATAATCTTGGACACTTTGGAATATTATGAGGCACATCCAGAAAAGCAAATGGCTTTGGTGTTTCTAGATTCACAAAAAGCCTTTGACAACGGGAGTTGGCGATTTATGTTATTGCAATTGGAAAAAATGGGCTTTGGTAAAAAATTTATTCAAGCCATTGAAACGATATATTATGAACAAATTGCAAAGATTATGGTAAATGGGGAATTAACAGAATCCATAAATATAAGAAAAGGGATAAGACAAGGTTGTCCACTGTCACCTCTGCTGTTTGTGTTAACTTTGGAAGTGTTGAATAGGAATATTAGAGAAGATAAAGAAATAAAAGGAATGAAAATTAAAAAGGAAGAGTATAAATTGCAAGTTTTTGCAGATGATATTTATACTAGAGGATCCATTGGAAACAGCACCTAAATTAATAGAAAAGATAGAAGACTATGGAAAAGTAGCAGGTTTGAAAATAAATAAACATAAAACAAAGATATTAACAAAAAATATGTTAGCAAGACGAAAGAAAGAATTGGAAGAAGTTTTAGAAATACAGGTCACAAATAAGGTTAAGTATTTAAGGATACACATTACACCAAGATGTAGTATACTGAAGGAGGGCAATTATATTAAACTCAAACAGAAGATTGCGACAGATTTGACAAAATGGGAAAATTTACAAATATCATTGATTGGGAGAATATCTACAATTAAGATGAAAGTATTGCCTAGAATTCTGTATTTATTCCAGAAAATTCCAACCTAACTAGGGAAAGACTTTTTTGAAGATTTAAACAGAATTGTGTTGAAATATATTTGGCAGGGAAAGAAAGCAAGAATAAAACTTAAATTGTTACAAGATGCAAGAATAAGAGAAGGGTTTGCCTTGCCCAACTGGGAGCTATATTACTAGGCGACAAGTTTGATGTGGGTAAAGGAATGGATAACATTAAGAAACACTAGACTATTGACTTTAGAAGGGCATGATTTACTGCTAGGATGGCATGCTTTCCTTTGGTATAAGGGAACTAAAACACAGGGGTACTTTAGAAGACATTATATTCGAGAGGCACTGTTTTTGAATTGGGAGAAGACAAAAAGACATTATTTAAAAATTCCACTATGGATATCTACTATTGAAGCTTTTTCCTATCCAGTAATATATAAAAAGGAACAAACAGTTAGATATGGTGAGATATTGAATGAAAAGGGTGAACTTAAATCTATGCAAGCGTTGGAAGAACAAGGTGTAAAAATGAATTGGTTTTCATATTTGCAAGTACAATCTAGATTTGATAAAGATTTTAAAACAGAAGGTATTTATGATAAGTTGACTGATTTAGATAAAATTTTGATGGGTACTGACGAAAAGGTGCCGTATATACTCGAGTATAAGCCGAGTTTTTCAGCCCATTTTTGTGCTGAAAAAACCCCCTCGGCTTATACTCGAGTCAGATTCCCCTCTGAAAAAAAAATGGTGTGGAGCTCCGGAGCTGGGCAGGCGCTTCCCTGCTTCCGTGTTTCCTTTGCAACTTTTAAGCATGGGGTAATCGGAAGCAGAAAAGTTCTTGCATGAGGATATATTTTTCTTTTTTTTAACTGTTTTTAGGGGGGGAAAGACCCACCGTCATGTGAGAATGCTCAGACACGAAATCTATCCGCCCGAAAATAAGTGTGTGTGTGTGTGGGGGGAATTTTAACAGAGGGAAGATGTTGGGAGAAGGCAAAAGCGACGGAAGATCCTTCAGGGAAACTGAGGGGGAGACTCGCCCTTGGTCCAGATGAGCCTTCACCGCCCCTAAGGAAGCAGAGGCAGCCAGCAAGGGCAGGCAAGCCCCACTTCACAGACTCCGTCCATCCTCGCTCCCACCCACCCACCCACCCAAAGCCACGAAGTCCCCCAATCGTGCAGCCCAGAATTGCCCTCCCCTCAGGGGGCAGCAACGACGCCCGGTTTTTCCCGAGACAAGAAGCTCCGCCGTGCAATGAAAGCGCCCTGACTCTAGGCTCGCGGGCTCAGAAAACAACGCGAGCCGAGGTGGCTTCGGCTCCGCTTGGCTTCTCCAACATCCGGTGCCGCCCTGTTCTATGTGCCAGGCCCGGCAAGTCCGAGCAGCCAGTGCGTGGAGCAGGGCGGCGCCGGAGATCGTTGGCTGCCTCTTTTGCAGCACGGGAGGCCTCCCCCAGCTGGCCAACTGCTCTCCTCCTTCTCTGCCTGTTTGTTCTGTGTGGCCGAGGAGGAGGAGACCGGCCGGCTGGTTGGGGGAGGCTTTCTGCGCCGAGGGAGGTGGCTGCTGGTCTCCGGCTTTGCTCCGCTTCTCTGATGGTCCGGCGCCGCCATGTTCTTTACTTGGGCAGCCGGGAGCCCGCAGCGGCGCCCACGGCGGCAACAGACAGTTCCGCCCGGGCTCCGCTCAGGTGTCCGGCTGGGGCTGTCAGGAGTTGCTGCCACCGGTGCGGCCCCAGTCCCGCGTCGCCTCGGGAAGGGAAAGGCAAAAAGGAACCTGCCATTGCAAAGCGCTGCCGTGGCTCTTCCTTTTTGCCGAGGGGAGGGGAAGAGAGTGACTCCTGCCTCCCGCTGTCATCATCATCTTCTTCTTTTGGGTTAGTGAATCAATTAAACCTTTCATGATAGTGAGATCGTTTCCCAAATTAATTATTTTTATTTTTGAAATTTACCAGTAGCTGCTGCATTTCCCACCCTCGGCTTATACACGAGTCAATAAGTTTTCCCAGTTTTTGTGGTAAAATTAGGTGCCTCGGCTTATATTCAGGTCGACTTATACTCGAGTATATACGGTAATTTAAAAACTTTATGGACTTATTAGAATTTAAACTGGAAGAAGAACAAGTGAAAGAAACAATGATTGCTTGGGGAAATTTTTTGGATATGGGATTGATTTAAAGAAATGGCAAAAATTGTGGTCTCAAAATTATAAAATGACTATGTCAACTACATATGAAGAAAATTTGTATAAGATGTTTTACAGGTGGCATCTACCCCCAATGAGAATTGCGAGAATGTTTAAGAATAAATCGGATAAATGTTGGAAATGTCATCAGATACCTGGCTCATATTACCATATGTGGTGGATGTGCTCGGATGCAAAAAAATATTGGAATAAAATCCATACATGGTTGGAAAAAATGATAAAACATCACATAGACTTTAAACCAGAGATTTTTTTTTTAATTGGGAATTATACTGGAAATATACAATAAAGAATTGAAGTATTTGATTGTAAATGTTTTAACAGCGACTAGAATTGTGTTTTCTAAGAATTGGAAAAACGATAAAATACCTATGCAGGAGGAAATTATTAAGAAAATTATGGACTGTGCTAAAATGAGTAAATTGACATTTGAAATTAGAGAACAAGAAGATAAATGATTTTATATGATATGGGATTTGTTTTATCAATGGTTGGACAAAAAGACATGGTAATGTAATAGATTTGTTGATTTTGTAATAGGTTTAATAGATAGATACAAAATATAATATAGACATATATAACCATTGGATGAAAGTATAATATAAATTTTAAAATAACATTTGAAATATCTCGTATAGAGTGATAGAATAAATAGTTTGATCATGGATGATTAATAATTGATAAGCATATAAGCATGTTAGCTTGATAATGTGGAAACTTATATAAATTGAGAAATGACTACAAAAGGATAGCACAAAAGATTTGTAACCAACTGACACACTGTATGGAGGATGGTTTTTATGTTTTGTTTGTATATGTTTGTCTTAAAAAAATAAAAACTTTTTTTTTAAAAAAAGACTAGCCTTAGTCTTTGTTTAAATTGTTCTTTGTCCTCTGCTGCCAGAAGGACATCATCATCAATGCCCTGTAGTAGACGTTCCATTAAGCTTTGAAATAGTCCAGGGGCTACACTGACCCCAAATTGCAGTCTTTTGCATTTGAAAGCACCCGTGTGTTACAGAGGTCTGAGCTTCTGCTGTTTCTTCATCCACAGGTAACTGCTAATAGGCTTGAGCCAAGTCTAATTTGGCAAAAAATTTCCCTTTTCCTATTGATGCAACAGAAGTTGTACAACGGGGTATGCGCTCTGTTGCAATGCAGTATTCAGGGAAATTTTATAATTAGCACAGATTCGAATTGACCCACCTGGCTTAACAGGAGTGACTATAGGGGTCTCCCATTTAGTGTGATCAACTGGCTCTAGTACTCCCTGGACTATGACTTTATATAATTGTTCATCTACTTTGGGTCTCAAGGCGAAAGGGACTCGCCTTGGTTTTATTCTGATGGGGAACTTTTAGATCAAGGTTGAGGGAAATAGGGGTCTGAATTCAGTCTGCAGGTCCTCTCCCATTTGATTGTGCTCCTCTGCTTGCGTGGTGTGGATGGTCACCTCCACTCTTATGGCTCTAAACCATTCTATTCGGAGGAGGCTTGGTGCTTCTTTGTCCATGATGGTTAAAGGCAATTCACCGGTGAAGTTTCTGAATTTTACTGGAAAAATTCCTCTTCCTAACACGGGAATTCTGTTCCCTTGGAAATCTTTTAGTATTAAACATTGTGGTTTTAGTTGTTGTCGAGTTATGCCAGGGATTGCTTCTTTTATAGTTATCCAGGACACCATAGATATGTAGGATCCGGAGTCAATTTCCATATCACAAGGTTTTTCTCCTATTATCACTGTGATGTTGAATTTCTTTGATTTATGGTGACCAGAATGCCCCACTATTGTGTGCTCATAGTCTCTGTCCTTCTCCATTCTATTCTCTTCCCTCCTGTAATTTGAATGAGGAGATCTCTGGAATCCCCTTTGTTGTGGGCCACGTGGATGATCAGGGAACCCTGCTTGTCTCTGACTGGAGCATGCTGGCAGATTTGCTCTGCATCCTTCAGCAATATGCCCCCTTCTCTCGCATCAGCGGCAGATTGTATCCGTGAATTTGCAAATCGGCCGGGGGTGGTTCCCTTTACAGCCTGCACACCATAGGGGTCTCTGGCTCGTCCCTTGGAGCCCTGATCTTCTATCAAGTTTTACTCTATGAACTTCTTTGTCCTCTTCTTCATAGAATTCTCCAATCTCCTCCTCTCCCTGATATTTGCTGGTCGTTCCCCCATGCTGAGTGAACACTCTCGGATTTCTCAATTTTAACTGCTGGTTTTTCTAAGATTTCTGCTGCAACTGTGAGAAATACTAGTAAAAATAAATGTAAAATAGTAGTAATAAACACAGATGAGTTTCAGGCAATGATTTAGAATGTTTAGTGTTTATTCAAAATGTTCTGGCTATAGAAGATGCTGCCAGACAAGTTGAACTTTCCTGTGACAAAACAACTATTTCAACAGAGTATAATGCTGGATTTGTGAACTTTAAAGACTCTGTGGTCGCAATTCAGATGAGTAGAACATTGCTGGAGACAGACACATACTCTTGACTAAAATGTTCCAGCTCAGTTATAGCATTCAGCAATGATAGACAATGGATAGTGAATCTGTTCCTAAACCCACTGCCACGTATCTGAGAACATGTGATGAGCATATGCTATCACTTCTATCCATATATCCCATGAAGTCAAAATAAGTTATTTCTGAATAAAAGAACACAGGAATATTAAAGAAATATAACCAGATCTTACGCATATACACACTTTGAGGTAAATTCATAATCTTCCATCGGATTCTTTTCTAAATGTACATGCTTACGATCAATTTATGGTATCTGACAGTTATATGGATTATGTGTACAGATAAATTGCCATACACAATGCATAATTATCTTGAAATTCTACTTCGCTTTTTAGTTTCAAAAAATAAGTTAAAGTGGATGGGAAAATACAGAAAAATGTATCAACAATATGCAATTAAAAGCATATTCACGAGAAGCTAAACTAGCAAGAATAATAAAAGTACTATTAGTAATTATTAAACAACCAGTCTCAAATGTTTGATTAGTTTTTCAAATGTCTTCATTTGCCATCTAAATCATCAAAGATGATTAGGGGACTGGAAGCTAAAACATATGGAGAATGGTTGCAGGAACTGGGTATGTCTGGTTTAATGAAAAGAAGGACTAGGGAGTGACATGATAGCAGTGTTTCAATATCTCAGGGGCTGCCACAAAGAAGAGGGAGTCAAGCTATTCTCCAAAGCACCTGAGGGCAGGACAAGAAGCAATGGGTGGAAACTAAACAAGGAGAGAAGCAACTTAGAACTAAGGAGAAATTGCCTGACAGTTACAACAATTAATCAGTAGAACAACTTGTCCCAGAAGTTGTGAATGCTCCAACTCTGGAAGTTTTTAAGAAGAGAGTAGATAAACATTTATCTGAAGTGGTGTAGGGTTTCCTGCCTAAGGAGGGGGTTGGACTAGATTAGACCGCCAAGGTCCCTTCCAACTATGTTATTCTAAACTTACCCTGGGTCATTCTAAAAAACGAAGAAGCATTTTAGATTCAGAGAAAAAATAACATTTGATCTACAGAGTTGCATGGGTGGTAACTGCTTGGCCTCATACTATCCATCCTTCTACTTGCATTCTGAAATGTTAGTCAGCTCTTTCATCAGTAAATTACTATACCAATATAAAATCACTATATGTAGTTTTTGTTTACAAATCTGGCAGTTATAATTTTTTCCACTGCAATACATTTCCAAGCAGATGTGTTAAAGATCATATCATTAATGTTTTAAAATAATCCTTTGCTAATAATGCAGTCAGATTTGGCATAAGCACCTGCAACTTTTGAATATGTGCCAGGAACATGAAGTAGTTTGCTATAATCCATTAAAATATGTGTTATCAGAATTGTTGGATCATCTTTGAAATATAAATGTTAACTTATGATAGGTCCACAAAGCAAAAGAATCATGTATTTTCTTACAGATAGTCCTTGCTTATCAATTGACTTGTTTTTTTTTAAGAATTTATGATTTTATTTGTTTATAGACCAGAGACCAAAATAAATAAAAACACTCAGTGAATATCCAATTAAAATTCTAAAATAAAATAATAAATAACAGATAACATCTATGATAAAACCCAGTCTGTCAATTACACATGGTCTAACTACACTAAAATACAAAACATAAAATTGCGAGGCCTGTTGTCAGTTTAATACTAAAATGCAAAGGAATAAACAGTACAATGGATACACCTTTGTTGTATAAAATAGCTATGGTGGATTAGACACGTATTTCCGACGAATGCCCAGTGCTGCTGCACAGAATGTAGTTACGGACTGTTCGTCCTTAAGTAGCCACTGGAGATATGCAGTGTCGGAATGCCCAATTGCCTTGTTTTGCAAACTTTCAAAGCTACAATAGTGTAAAAAAAAAATGTTTTGTGACCAATACTTGCATTTACAACTGTTGCAATGCTCCATACTCGTGTAGCTTCCCATGCTCATGGGATTGCCATTTGTGTGCCTTCCCTAACCAGCTAGCAACAAGCAAGAGTTAACAGAAAACACATAAATAAAGTTGTAAGTCGTGGTCACATGATACTTCATTTCACAACTGTGGTGACTTGCTTAATGACTGAATAGGAAGTGACATCTTATGGCCATCATGGTCATGTGACTTTCTTTTCTTTTCTTTTTTTTTTGGCTAAGCAACCACAGTGCTTAGCAATGGGACTACCAGTCCCAACTGTGGTTGCTAAGCAAGAACTACATCCCTATTTTCTTGTCTTCCAGACAAGGTAATCCTTTTTCCCGACAATTGCCATTTAAAAGTTCAAAGGGTATCTTTCAGATGCTGCCACTGCTTATTTGATTTGGACATTTCTTTTTTCCCTACAGTTTGCTCTTCCCTTCTCAATGATTATATTCAAATGCAATGAGCTATCAGGGACTAGCTCTCAATGTACAGGTCAGGTATGGTATAGAAATATTATTTTAATTCACCTAAAATATTGATACAGGCAGTTGTCAACTTACAACAGTTCACTTAGTGACCATTCAAAGTAACAACGCCACAAAAATGACTTGTGACCACTTTTTTACACTTATGACCGTTGCAGCATCCCCATTATCATGTGATTTACATTTGGATACTTGACAACTGGTTCATATTTATGACAGTTGCAGTGTCCTGGGTTCATGTGACCATATTTTGTGACTGTCTGATCAGCAAAATCAATAGGGAAACCAGAATCACTTAACAACCATTTTACTAATTTAACAATTGCAGTGATTCACTTAACAAATGTGGCAAGAAGAGTAATAAGATAGAACAAGAGTCCCCTAACAAATTTCTCACTTAGCAACATAAACTCTGGTCTCAATTGTAAACCGAGGGCTACCTGTACTTACCTAAAGCAGCTATTGAGCAAAAATTTCTAAAAACAAAAAAAAGAGCAGAGAAAAGCAAAATAGAAATTAGAAAAGAATGTGCCTCTGTAACAATAGTCCAGTTTCTAGCATACATGAAGAATCAATCTCTTAAGCAAACCAGCCCTGCTTGAGTTTACTGTTCATTTCCGTCAAATTAACCATCTCAAACAGTAACTGACTACTGCATATTCAAAATCTTTTCTTTCTCCCTTTCTGACAAAGAGATGGTGGTTTTTCCATTGCAGGATGTATTAAAAATTCTGAACAATGAAGTATCGGTTTCAAAAGATCTTAAAAGGTCTTATATATTGTGAGAAATTTCCCCATTTTTCTCCTGTTGTTATCTAGCACCACTGGCTCTTCTCCCAAGTATTAAGGTAGAATGAGGCTAGAGCCCAGAGTTTGTAATTCTTGTAATTGTTGATGCACTGTGAAGAATTGTTAGGGCACCAGGTTTAGGGGGTGTCGATTGTTGTTTTTCTTGTCTTTATTTGCTTCTTACTGGTGTTTTTGTTAGCTGACCAGTTATAGCATATTTAATTTACTTTATTGTCATTGCACCTCATAATTAAACACCATCTTCAATGCACATCTGACCATGAAAACAAACACCAACACACATCCTTCACACTACACACATTGAAAACCCCTGATACCACACCAACACTGCACTTATACAGTAGAATTCAAAAGAGCTACTGCCATTTTTCAGCCTATTTGTCCTTGTTTTTATTATTCTGTACTGTTTGCCAAATGGTAATAGTTCAAAAAAAAGGATGGCCAGATGAGATGGATCTTTGAGAATGTTCTGAACTTTCTTAAGGCAGCGGGAGCTATAAAGCTCTTCCAAAGAGGGGAGAGGACAACCAATGATCTTCTGGGCAATGACGTTAACCCTCTGGAGTGCTGTCCTATCTGCCACTGTGCAATTGGCAAACCATACAGAGGTGCAGTATGTTAAGGTACTCTCTATAGTGCAGTGGTAAAAGGTCACCAGCAGTTTTTCATTCAGTTGTTGTTTTCTGAGAAGTCTCAGGTAGTATAATCTCTGCTGGGCCCTTTTGACCAGGGCTGCAATGTGAGCACTCCAGGTCAGGTCATCTTTTATGGTAACACCCAGAAACTTAAAACTGGCCACTTGCTCCACTTGGTCTCCATTGATAAGCAAGGGCTGGATGTCTGATCTGTTCCTTCTATAGTCCACTATAAGCTCTTTGGTCTTACTGGTATTGAGGACCAAGTTATTGTCTCCATACCACAAAAGCAATTGGACCACCTTATCTTGGTAGGCAGAATCATCACCCCGGAGATGAGTCCCACCACTCTTGTATCCTCTGCAAATTTAGTAATAGTATTATAGTGTGAGTGGGAATGCAGTCATGCACATAAAGAGTATAAAATAAGGGACTCAACATACAGCCCTGTGGTGTACCAGTGTTAAGAATAAGGGCTGAAGAGGTATGATTACCTACTCTGACCCTCCGTGAGCGGCCAGACAGGGAATCAATAATCCAAAGGCATATTGAATAAAAAAGTCCAAGGTCCAGAAGTTTAGACACTGGTCTATGTGGAAGACAAGTACATATAACACATAACATGGGCAAAGAAACAAGTCTTGGAAGGGAGAGAAAGAGGAAGGGAAGGAAGAAGGGAGGGAGAACATGTTCTCAAGGAAAACCCAAACCCTAACCTGAAGCCTAACCTGAAGTAAAAACCACATTAAAATTAAAGCACAAAAATCAAGACATTTTTAAATAGATGGCATATAAATGACCACTTAATTGTACTAATTACCACCTGGGTTTTCATTTTCACTTTCATGTACAGCTGACCACCCATCCTAAGATAAAGTGCACTATATGATAATATGCTAATTTATTAGTACTTATCAGTTCAAAAGCATACAAATGTGAGTAGACAAATAGGTACCAATTCAGTGGGAAGGTAACAGCATTCCTTGCGCTTTTGACATATAGCCATGCTGGCCACATGACGATGGAAATTGTCTTTGGACAACACTGGCTCAGTCAACTGTCGCCAAGAATGCTGCATGGCTATACGCATTACCAGGAATTAAGCTGGACTCAAAGGAGACTTACATTTCCGTTCCCAGTGTAAATATTACAAGGGCATAGTTATGTTCCCATGTTGAAAGTCGATGCTTACCTGCATTTTGGATTGTGGATACAACAGGTAGTTCAACAAGAGGCTTTAATTACTTGTTGTCACTTGTTATTAATATTTGAACAAAGGAAGATGACTATGCCAATATATTTGATTTCCATTTTACATAGTTTACTCCTAAATGACCATAAAAGCCTGTAGACCATCAGAATTTTGCTGTTTCGGCTTCCAATTAGTTTTGCAATACTGAACTCCTGTGTTGCACTCAGGACTGAAACAAGGAGCCTCTAAAGCTCATATCCTATTGATTTTTCTCTCCTATACTTAGACTTTTGACACAGTGGTGCATTCTTTGACCTCAGCAGTTTAACAGCTAACTCTGGGGTTAATCATTTTGTTGACTGTGCCTTGAAAAGAAATATAAATACATAAGACCTAATCACGATTTTATTAGCCTGTAACCCACAGCAACCCACATAATTA
The DNA here is from genome assembly GCF_049901735.1 of Notechis scutatus. Taxonomy (NCBI): domain Eukaryota; kingdom Metazoa; phylum Chordata; class Lepidosauria; order Squamata; family Elapidae; genus Notechis; species Notechis scutatus. The sequence goes on along the minus strand of NC_142025.1, from coordinate 50,930,442 downwards.
GGCCATATATAAACCTTCCTTTATTAATTTCCCTGTTTGCTCTAGATGTCATGTGAAATAGCACCAAGGACTCAGCCTTCTGTATTTCTTTTATTTTTTGGGAGAGGGAAGCGAGGGAGGGGCAGTATATTCTGTTTTCCAGGGCCGTTTTGCATCCTGTCACCAGTTGAAAGCCCCACACGGCCAAGTTAAATAGAAATCAATGCTTCGGCTCGAGCAAGCTATCTCTCTCTATGCTCGCTGTGTCCCCGGCCAGGATTTCTCTGCTTTAATTTTCAGAAGGGACTGCCATGGGGTGGGGGGACAATCACGGGGGGCTCGGTGAGTAGTTAAACCCGCGAGAGGCTCAGCTTCTCCCCTGTTTTTTCTCTTGGCTCTGCGCGATGTTACTTAATGAATGCATCTCAGCTTTGGTTGCTCTTTCTTTATTGCTCACCTCACTTCATCGCCCGCGCTGCTGCCCACCGCTCTCTCTCTCTTGCTCTCTCCAAGCCAAGAGGGAAAGACGCGCTTCTTTCGTCGCTTCGTCGACTCTGTCGTGTGGGAGACGGGTGCCACAGGCGAGCGGAGGCCGAGCGGGCAGCCTGCTTCGTCCTTGAGCAGGGCACTGAGAGGAGGAGGAGGAGGAGGAAACGGCAGCGGAGTATGGGCAACCGGGGAGAAGGGGAGGGGGGCGCGCAAAGCAAGCCGCCGCTTGTGCGCGCCCAGTCACACAGAAGGCAGCGCGGACTGCAGCGGGCGACTTCCACCCGAGGAGGGAAGCGCGCGTGCGGAGGGGGACATTGAACAGGCCCTACGGGCGGGAAGAGTCTAGCTTGCTGCTGTTAACAGAAAAGACAGGCCAAAAATAAAAAAAACCAAAACAATCCAGGAGCTTTTCCCCCCTTCTGTTCTGGGTGTTCCTGTCCCTAGATGCAGAATTACAGAATAAAAGCAAACATTTAGAAGATAAGGTGACGTCGTTTCCACATATTGTGTAATCCTCTCTTACCTTCCTGCCTGTTTACCTACCTATCTATATAAAATAATCCTAAACTAAAGTACCTCTGTGGGTTATTAGGCTGTGATCATGACTCAGTATTTTAACTAGCCCTTTTCCGAGGCATTGCAATTGTAAATGCCAAAGATTAAATTGCTTGTATATGTATATGTAAAAATTCATGCTTGGTGAGGTTGTTTAATAAAAGGAGATCATGTATAGCTGTTTTTCTAGTAACTGGTAAACACCCTTGACCCTGGATCAGGCACTGATCAAAAGTACATTTGTGGAAATGTTCTCAAAGGTCTTTTTGTTCCACATGTTAAATAGCTGAGAGAACGGTTTTCAGCTCATGCTACCGTAGTACAGGTTCTACTATTGTAATAAATACAGGTAGTCCTCAATTAGCTACTACTCATTTAGTGATCATTGTTGAAAAAGTAATTTTAGGATCAATCCTCGTATTTATGACCTTGAAATCCTGTAAACAAAGGAAAGCTAAAGTAAGATTATAAACACAGTTGTGGTTTACCTGGCAACCACTTTTCTTAATGGATGGCATAGTTGCAAATCCCATTCGTGGTTGCTAAATGATCTTTTCTCCAAATTAGTTGCTTCTTACAAGCTCATGTTAAATATGTATTCAAACAGAAGGTTGGGATGCATATTATAATGAGCAATAAGCTGGTGGGAAAATATCAACTTTAATTTGTTTCCTTCAGCTGTAAAATATTAGAGTTGGCCATACAATCAGAATTCCAAATTTAGTGGTATGTTATTGATCAATAACTTCCCTTCCTTGAAAAAATGGAAATGTTGAGCGGCTTTGATTATATCATTTAGCAATGTCTGAGGCAATGGTAATATTTTCAGTTAGCACTATGGTTCCTTGTAATTTTGTTCTTCCAGGACTGGCCTTCCAGGTAGAATTTCTACTAGGGAATACCATTTATTGACACTTTTCTAAAGGGCTACTTACATGACTACTCAAGGAAAGTGTTTTGGGATTATGATAGATAGCTCAGTAAAAAACTTAATTCTGCATGCAGCTTCTGTGAAAATGACAAATTTGAAGGTAGTCATCAATAGGAAAGGCATAAAATCCAAAATTGCTTGCAATCTATCTCCTCTTAGCGCAATTATTAGGTACAACCAAACCTTTTGACATCAAGCAGCAGATCCAGTGTGGCACTTACATTACAAACAGAGTGCCTTGTTAAGTTCTTTGTACAAATCTAATATTTGTGCTTGTGTATTTGTTTAGCAGGCTTGATAGCTGGGAGAACTATTTTACAACATTGTGAAGATATGTAACTATAACTACATACAGTTATAAGTAATTGCTTAAATAGGAAGGAAGGTTGAACTAAATAAATATTGGGAAACTACACTTAAAACACAAGTGTTCTGATCATCTAAGAAACAATTCAGTACTGTTAGAAAAGGACACATGGTTTGGAGCCTCATCTCTGAGGAAATCAGAAAATTTTGAATTACACAAGAAAGAAAATGTTCTCTTTTACAATATTGAAATGTAATTCATCCCAAGAAGGTTTTTTTAAAAACAACTTACAGAGAGATTTGTAGGATTTTAAAATTGAGAAACATGGATGCAGCTCATCGCAAAACACAGGAACAACTCACAACCTCATTAAATTTCAGCAAATCCAGCAAGAAAGCCTGGAGCCTACTAAGGAAACAGAGAACTGCCAGACAACCTGCTCAACAAACACCCAAAGTAACTGCCAACCAAGTAGCCTCCCAAGTTGTCTCATTCTCTAAAGCCCCAAGAGTGAAAGAGCACTCCACTACCATCAAGAAAGTGCTCTCAGCCTTTCGATGGTTGGCTCCATCACACTCTGAATTCACCCACCCTTTCTCTGGACGAAATCAACGCAGCCATCAACAGTCTGAAGTCCGGCAAAGCACCAGGTTTTGATGGCATCCACACTGAATTTCTAATTCATTCTGGAAGACTAACAAGGAATTGGCCTGGCAAATTCTTTTCAAACATACTTTCTAGCAGACACCTCCCTCCGGAATTCAAAAAAGCCAAAGTAATATCACTTCTGAAACCTGGCAAACCACAAGACAGAATAGAAACCTACCGCCCCATTGCCCTTCTGAGTTCTTGTTACAAATTTCTGGAGAAACTTATTATGAACCAAATTGAACCCACAATAGATACATTTCTGCCCATGGAACAAGCCGGCTTTCATCATAATTGCAGTTGTGTTGATCAGGTGCTGAGCCTAACAGGACATATCAAGGCTGGTTTCCAGCAAGGCTTAAAAACCACAGATCTGTTCATGAACCTTACTGCAGCATAAAATACCATGTGGAAGAAAGTCAGTAGCATGTTTCAAATTTTTTTACCACCGGTTCGGTGGCCATGGCTTGGTGGGTGTGCTTTGCATACACACACACTGCACATGCATGCACCAAACACACACTTTGTGCAGGCGCAGAGGCTTTTCGACTTAAACCTCCTTCAATCCTGCACTCTCCCTGTCGCTTCAGCAGCTGCCATGCAAAGCAAAACCAGGGAATAAAGATTAGTATGGGAGTCCAGGAGGGTGGGTAGACCAAACAGCAGAGCGTTGGAGAGAACTGGTTTAGTCTCTGCTGCTCATTGGTGCTATCAGCTTGGCCGAACCGGTAGAATACCACCACTGAAGAAGGGTCTGCTTTACAAACTGAGTCACATCATCCCCTGTAAAATCCTCTGTCGCCTAATAAACAATATGCTCAGCAATAGATATTTCAGATCATTATGGAAGACAATGTTAGCAAGTTAAGAAGACTCAACAATGGCCTTCCACAAGGTTCTATACTGGCACCCACACTGTTCAATCTTTGTACCTCAGATATGCCAGCTACAAAGGGACATAAATTTGTATATGCAGAATGATGACCTGGCTCCAGCAGCGCAAAATAAAATCTTGGAAGTATTGGACTGCCTCCTCTCTGAGGACTTGAAGTCCCTGGGCAAATTCTTTGCTGACTGGAGACTCATACCCATTTTCAGCAAAATGGTGACCACCTGTTTCTATCTCAATAGCAACCTTGCCAATGCCACCCTGAAGGTCTACCTGAATAACAACCCATTCCCCTATGATCCTCACCCCAAATTCCTCAGAGTAATTTTGGATTGGACTCTCTCCTATAAGAAACACCTAGAGAAATTGTCCCTAAAAAGGAACAACTTACTCTAGAAACTAGAAGGATCAAGATAGGGAGCCTCAGCCTCTACTTTCAGAATATCAGCACAAGGATTAGTCTACTCCACAGCTGAATACTGCCCCCTCGTTTGGCTTAATAGCTGCCACACCAGCAAGACTGAAGTTAGACTAAACGATACAATGAGGATCATAAGCAGTTACATAAAATCTACTCGTACTTGCTGGCTCTCCGTCTTGAGCCACATTGTTCCACCAACTGTATGAAGACAGGAAGCCTTAGTGAAGGAGTACAACCAAATTACGAGAAACCCACTTCTCCCTGTGCACGCTGATCTTTCTCATCTATCAATTGGCAGGCTTAAATCCAGGAAGCCCTCTCGGGCACTCACTCAACAGATGTCTAACAACTTTGACATCAACACACAGTGGAAAGCCAAATGGGCTGCTGGATGCCCAGGTACAGGCAGTTATGTAGATGACCCTACACAAAAGGTGCCGGGTTTTGACCTTCCTTGCCAACATTGGTCAACTCTGAACAGGATACATACCCAACATGGTGTCTGCCAGGACTCATTGTTTAAGTCGGGTCTTGTCTCTACCCCTCAGTGTGACTGTGGTGCTCCTTGACAAAATATCCATCACGATTGTGTCCGAATATTCATTAAGAGCTTACACCGGCCCAATGCCTGATTTTTTTCCACATAGACCACCCTGTCCTTGAATGCTGGATGGACTGGACATTAACATTTGATCCATTATAAGTCCATGTATTTGCCATACACTAAATAAATACATTTAAAACTATCTCTAAATCCAATTTAATAAGCTTTTAATTACCAAATGTCCCCTTTATATGGCCTGAAATTTTATTGGCAGGACACTCTGGAAATAATTGCCAACTCAGAGGTTTTAAACTGAGGTGGAAAAACTTCTTTGTCTTGGACTGATTTAATTCTCGGACTCAGTGAATGCATATGCAACCATCTTCTCATTCTTGTCCCTTTCTTTCCATCAATGTTGCTTCAGTTTCCTTCTCTATTTCAGTGAGCCTACTGTCATTACCACTTGAAAATCTTAGGCAGAATAACCTGGAGGACAAAACCAAGATTCTTTTCCTAACAGTCCTGTTGACTTTCATTCTTTATTTTCAAACTTTTCCCACTGATTGCTGGGTTTCCATTACCATTATCAGGAAATCTGAACAAGAAGGCTACATGGCCATCAGAGCACATAGAAAGTGTTACAGTACAGAACAGTTTGGACAAGTTGGCTTTCACTTTCAGAGGCATCCCATTATCGCCAGAGATCACAATTTTTCAATCTCCATGGCAACCTTTCTGTTCTGAGTACCAACCTCAAGGCCTCTCTCTCTCTGTCCCTCCCTCCCTAAATATCAAATTTGCACCCCAATCATCTTTCTGGAGGCAATTCTAGGCAGTTTATAGCCATTGGATAAAATACAGAATAAAGTATCAAAACAATAATTAAATATTTAAATTTAAAAATCCAACTAAAATAAAACTAAGCAAGAGGGATAGGAAGGTTACAAGTACGCTAAGACAGAAGGTATTGATGTGTGTCTTTAGGTTAAAATATTTAGAAGTAGCATGCTGGACCTTGTGTTGGGGATGCTGTAGTCAAATTTTCTTACGAATGAAGCCAAATATACATGTCCCAGGATAATGTTGCAGGATCCAATCTGGGTCAGTTACCAGGACCAGAGATTTTGTCTTTCGCTTGTGCTGCAGACCATCTTCAGGGAACTTCTCTCTAGCAGGGTCATATCAGTTGACTGATTTTTCCCAGGCTTTAATCATTTCCCTGGCTGTTTTTGTGCCTGCCCGCCCAACAATCTTAATAGCTGCAAAATTGAATGTGTGCCCTTGTTCACTGCAGTGTGAGGCTACCAATGAGTTCGACTCTCCTCTGACCATTCCTTTCTGTTCTTGCATTTCAAATTTTCTTCAGTGTACAGTGAATAGTTGCTTCCTTCTGCCTTCTTGTATATAATCTTTCTGAACTTTAGTATTTATCTTAGCTAATTCTTTGCTACTGCTTTTGTGAATGCATGTTAGACTAACAATTTCCCCTCCATTTATTCTGATTTCAAATTTGAACTAATTCATCCTATTTATGACTCAGAAGTTGCGGGACAAGAAGTAGGAAGCAAAATTATAGTAACACCCTTCTTATGGGTTTCCCTTTTACATTTGGCTAGGAATGTTTATAGGTGGGTCAAAAATTTTTAAAAGGTGGCTATGATCACCCAAAGCCCCATACCTTTTTATGCGTTACATACTAAGAAGTGAGGTTTAACTGCACAGTTGCAATTCTTTGGCTTGACATTTTTGACACCTCTCCCCTCATCTGCTGGCAATTTTATGATTCTTATAAATTAAAGTGATACAAATCTCTATAATTGTGAGTAGGGATTTAATATATATATATTGCAAAGATAAAAACAGCACAATTAATTTGAAATGTCACATTGTGAACTTGCAAATGTTAGCATTTTTCATTTAAGACCATTTACTAACACTAATTGAATATTAATTTTTTATTCTCATATAGTATTGAAACATTGTTACTTTGGTCCCAAACACTGTATATAGTTCTCCTTCATTTATGCATATAGATGTCCGTCTCTTTGGATTGTTAATCTAATTCTCAACCTGTAAATAACATCAACAACAATGCAAACAGACAATCACCTGATACATAACACTCTTAAGTGTTATGTTATACTTCATAAAGTATAATGACTAATGAAAAGAATTTTTTAAAAAGCTTGGATAGTGGACGCTGCAGTACCTGGAGACAGGGGAAAAGGAAAGAATCACAAAATACAAGACCTAGAAGTAGAGCAGTTGTAGAAAAAGACAGCAAAGATACTGTCAGTATAATAGCCATATTGGTGCAATCCCAAAATATTTGCAGGACTACTATTGGCATTGACAAAAACACCATCAGTCAATTGCAAAAGGTAACTTTTACTTGGAACAACTTACAACCTTATATAACCTCATCAAATAGTAACATTTGCCTATCCCAGGCTTTTAGGAAGGACTCAATAAGTGGATAAGAATGCTAAATTCAATCCAAACATCTGGTGGTATAACCAACTATAATAATGAGGAGCAGCAGTATCAGAGGCAGGCAAGTTGATGCCAATACTTTTGAAAGTTGTGGAAGATAACTTCACAGCATCATTGATTAACGCACAAAAGAAAAGTAAACTGGCTTACCTTTCACTTTCTGCTGTTATCTCTTAGACATTTGATCTATTAGCCTTTAACCTAGGTGTTTAATATCGTCTTTTGATGTCATATTTGCTTTTTCTATGGTAATCTCATTTGACTCAGTAATTTTTCTTTAATATTTTGGCAGAAAGTAAAGGTACATTGAAATTCTATATTTGCTTATTTGATTAGAATAAATCTCACTAAATGAATTAGAGCTTCTTAGTGACTATATATGCAAGGAATGTTCTGCTCTAATTAACTAAACTGCTACTGGTCTAGTTTAATGCAAAAGAAATTACAAAAGAAATCCACCAAACAGAAGGAAAATTTGATGGTGCTTTAAAAACTGATTCTACAAATGTTACTTCCTTACTTAGAAGTCTCATTATACATAGTGATGAAGTTTTCAATAGCTATGCATTTTATTGTGCCTTGATAAAGTTTACCAGCAATCCTATACGTTGTTACTCAGGTTTATTTTATCCAGTTTGCTACCATGGAACTGGGTATAGGTTGCAGAGTTCTTATAGTTCATATGTTTTGTGAACTACTATTCATTACTCTTTATATTTATCTTTTTCTTATTTGAGTACAGAAAAAAAAATCTTGTGCGGCAAATTGCAATGAAATTTGGAAAGGATGATATGCAATATTAGGAAGATATTTTTGTAGATATCCATGTGTGTGCTTATTATAACAATTCATGTACCTATGAAAACTATATACACAAATTCATAAGGATTTTTGTAAATCTACACAAAAGTTACAGTTTGTTCCCATTTCATGATCAATTGGATTTTTGTAGCCCAGACCTGGTCACTATAATTTTTTTTCAGAAGGCCTCTTCTAAAACTATTACTGTTACTAATGCAATAGAACCACCTATTACAACTTGTTTTGGCATTCCACCCTTTTTGTAGTCAAGCTAGAAATGTGCTGCCCATACTTGTTAGGCAATAAATTTCACTAAAATAAATGAAATGAACAAATTCAAATTTAATGCTGACAACAGTTTCCTGGAGAGGAAGCAATTATATTCCTCTCGGTGCCATTGTAGATGTTAGATTTTATGTTGTAGTTAGCTGTAGTAAACGATCCATTTGTTATGTATTGATTAATTAAGTTGTATGTACATCTTGTAATTAGCAAGAATTGATAATATATTTTCTACTTGCTTGGTCAAAGTAGAGTTCACTCCATCCACACACAGTTGTATAAATGGAGATCCCATTAGATATAAAATATATCCAGATATACCGTATTTGCCGGCGTATAAGACGACTTTTTTGCCCTGAAAAACATGCCTCCAAGTGGGGGGGTCGTCTTATACGCCGGAGGACTCCGACTCCCACTTCGAGCTTGAGTTGCAGCCGGGAGGGAGGCTGGGGGAGCGGTGTGTGTGTGTGTGTGTGTGTGTGTGTGTGGCGGGTGTCACTCGCCACGCGCTGCGCAACCTTTCCCCTCTTCCTTCCTTAGCGGTGTGGGAGGAGAGGATTCGAAGATCCTCACGTGCGGCGTACTTTTCTTTTTCTTTTTTTCTTTTTGCACGCAGGTTTTGCATGCGGGCGGCTGTAGGTTAAGGATGGGGAGCCCCGGGTGGGTTATCAGGTTTTACGGTGCTTCCAACATGTGCGAACGGTGGGAGAGCGGAGAAGAGAGCGAGCGAGCTGTGTGAAATCCTGCCGTCAAAGCAACACTGGGGAGGCAGGGTATAAATTTACCAGGTTAATGTAGCAATGGTGATTAATGCCCAGAACATTGTTTGCGGGTATTGGTGTGTGTGTGTGTGGTGGTGGTGAGGAGAGGTTGTCCTTTGAATGCGGAAAAGTAGGTGTGACCTTGTGTAGGAAAATAAAGAGATCATTTTTAGCGTGTTTGGCTTCTTTGCCTCCCTCGTTCGTTTTGACGTGGAGATAATGGCCTTCGGGCGGGAGGGGAAGAAAACGGTAGCTGGATCATTTCAAATTTCACTTACTCTCCTGCCTCACTTCAATATGTCTGAGCGACTCCAGATACTGGAAGACTTTTTGAATGAAAGTGTTACCTCCATTTTTTTTTTTAAAGAGGGCCACTTGGGGAAAAAAAAAAGATTCTAAGGAATTCCTTGTTTCTTGATTAAAGAGAAGGCATTGAATATACTGTTCCTTGGCAGCCTTTTCAGTGTCCGGGTTTTTGGTGTGTGTGTGTGTGATGAGAGAGAGAGAGAGAGAGAGAGATCAGCTGTATTGAGAAGAGAACGTTTCCTGTGTTCTCATTTTATTTACAACATATTTTACGCTTAATGGTAAGCAATGAAAAATATTTTTAAAACTCATTTCTAAACTCCATAGCTATTTGCATATTCTTGGTTCAAAATTGGATTAGCTCATTTCAAAATTGTCCAAAGCAGAAAAGTGCGTCAAAAAAAAAAAAAAAGTGCAAAAGTGGAAGGTGTGTGGAAGAGGGGGTAGTCTTATACGGCGAGTATATAACAAACTCTATATTTTGAGTGGAAATGTTGGGGGGTCGTCTTATACGCCCAGTCGTCTTATACGCCGGCAAATACGGTACTTGCATCACTTATTCAATTACCATCAGTGAAGAAATCACAACCACACAATTGTTTCTGCCTACAAATCTCCTTTACTGGATTTGTATTGTGGATGATAATTTGTTTTATGGTTAATTTAACTCCACTTCTGTTTTATTGGTACTATTGTCATGAAAGATTATGCTATCTTATATATTATTTTTATTCAGTAGTTCTGTGTTAGATTCACATGATAAGATTTTCACGGAAGAAATTGTTTCCTACTGTTTATTTCCCTCAGGATACAAACTTCCAACACCACATCTTTTCCTAAAAGATGACTGTAGAACAATCATTTAAATTCTACTTAACATAAAACCACTGGAATATGAAGGTTGAAAAAATGTAAGAAAATTTTATTATATTTCATACATTCTTACAAAAAGTATGTTAATAACTACTTTTACATAAATTTATATTTATATTATTCAATTCATAATATGTTAAGAACATAAGCTCAATGAAAAGAAAACGAGAATATTCTCCAGATTTCAGAATAATCATCCCTATTAATTAGACCTAAACTTTGCACAGATGGAAATCATTCCACCAAAAACATATGAAAATGGGAAAGTCCCAAATCAACCCATACCCAACATTCTTTCAGTCATAAGTTAACTGTATTGTTAGGACCAAAGCTGCATTTTCTGCAGTTGTTTGGTTCTTGTATTAGCAAACTAGCATACCTAGCAGTGCTCACAAGTGACAAAGAGTTATATAAACTGAATATGCCTAACATATTAAGCCTAAAGTGGGTTTAAAAACGAGATTCTTAACGTCTGTGCATCTCTTTTTCAAGTATTGCACACTGTCTCGGAATCTCCAGATATAGAATAATAAGTTAGAAGATCAAATGCTGGTGGATAAAGTCATCCCTTTTCTAGTTCTGCTTTTACTCAGACTATGCACCTATTATTTGACAACTAAATTCAACTATATTCCCAATGTAGTGACATCTCATGCAAAAGTTTTATGTTTTAAAAAGTATTTTATATAAGCTGGCTGCATTAGTTGATCTGTACTTGCACTCAGATGAACATACAAAGCTTTGATTTTTTTTTAATGGGATTTCATATGTGAAGGGAGAGTGGAAGATGGTATTTGTGGGCAAAAGAACATATTGTGTCTATCCTATTGAATTTCAGTCACTGTAACATTGAGGCAAGGGTAGCCCATTGTTCATGTTATACTTTTTAGCCGATGTATTGTCTTGTATGTTTTAGATTGCAATACAATGCATATTTCAAGTACATAAATATTATAGGTCCCTTCCTGAAGAAGTTTCTGAATAAGAAATTTGAAAATTTGGGATTTTTAAAAATGAATTCATATATAGAATTTGTATAATTCAATCAGAGGATCTCAATCTCAGGATTCTTTCAATAAAAACTGAAATATAAGAAAGCAGGTAATTTTTCCATTGTGTAGTTTGATCCTAGATACCATCTTCAGAAGTAAACCTCAACAAGTCTAATGAAGTTTACTTCATGTACCTGAACTGACAGAACTGTAACTATGTGTACCAATTGCTTTGTTTAGAATTTGGAAAAGCTCAGTGAATCTACAGTTTGGAAGTGATCTGTGTCTCATTTGTCACAACAGCACAACCAGACCTGATCTTTTGTAGCCTCTTCCTAAAGCATGGGAACAGCAGGATAACTTTACAAGTCAGAACTGCAATTGGAAGAATAACTGCTATTATAAACGTGGGTGGAGTATACCATAAGTACTGGTGTGGATCAATCCATTTATCCCATGCAAATACTAGTGCATGAATAGTACAAAGCAGCAACGCTAAATATCCCATCTTGCTCTAGGAAAAAAAAAGAAGAAATATTTTAAATAAAGTTTAGATTAATTCACAGTACCTGCTAGATACATATATTTAAGAATTTCAGTTGACAAGGGTAAAAAGAACAGCTTAGTCTATCCATGGGGATTAATAGCAACTTGATATCGCAAACCAGCAGGCATGGAAATAAATGTTCATTTGCTTCTGACTGCAGGAATCAGATTGTCAAAATGAAAGAGAAAAGAGTTGGTTCAAAGTTGATAATTGTAACCATATTAAAATTCTACAAGAAATTGACGAATACTCTTTATTGTCCTTAATATCTATTAGTTCCAAAACATTAGTCAGTAAAATATTAATATGTAGTTACAAAATCAGGGTCTTCATCTCTGAACTTAAGTCACAGTATGTAAAATATATGAAATTCTGCAACAGTGGTGTAGAATTCTAATAAATATTTTATTTTCTGAATGTAAAGAGTGCAATACCTCCATTCTAAAGTAAAAGGGAATATTTTTCAATCAAAGAACATCCCTTTCTCATAACTCATGTTCCATGAATTATATAACAAGTAGTCAAAATCAAGTGAGAAGGAAAAATGTGACTAAGTTTACAGATACCTCTCTCTTTCATGCATCCCATCATTATTTCAGCATTTCCACTGGGAATAGCAAAGATTGATCAGGCTTGTAACACCCAAGTTCATGCCCTGCTACTAAACGATCTTTTGTAATGATCCATCTGTCCATCTATATACCTGAATATAATGAAACTCTCTCCAAGTCAATGAGTAGCTGACAGATGGAATTGATGTTACTGCCAACAGAGCCAGCAAAGCAAGTGCCAGAATTCCTAGAGATACATAAATCTCCATTCTCCAGACATCATGTTCAATCCAGGCATTTTCCTTTTTTTTCTGTACCTGTGGGAATATTACAGTTGAAAAAAATACCAGAAGGGCACCTTGATAGCCTACATGTATTTAACATTCAATTCTAGTTGTACAAATTTTGGGGAACTTGTATAGATAACCCTCTAAGGAATAAGATTATATGGAATGGCAGCCTATTGTCATTTCTATGATTGAAATATAAGCTGTGGTTACATCTCAGACAACACTAGAGTTTCCCCACGTGAAAGTATACATGGTCAGGAATTGCAGTGGGATTAGGGAGAGAGGAAAAATCAGTGTATATGTGTAAACAAGCCCACATCAAGTTTACCTTTGTATTGTTTAACAATAAACAAACAAAATAGGAGGCAGCTGCTGCTTTGCTGCATTTTCTCAGCTTTGTGTAACAAATGAGGGCATGGTCATATTTAAACTATCGTGTTGTTTATACCAATGACAAACAGAAATTGCATCAGCCTACACCACAGCAAAGTCAATTAGGCTGAATATTTACTTACTTCATCAAAGTTTTAACTTCCTAAGAAGATTAGTTCCAATTCCTTGTTAACTTGATTTTCCCAGCATGACTCCCTTTATTTGCTGACAAACAGAATTCCTTCTCAAGCTAAATACAACCTTTGGCATATTGTGACAGGTAGTGCACTAAGGAATAATATTTTAAGTGACTAATAAATGGGAGGTTCTCTTGGCAACCAGTGTTAACCTGCTAGGACAGTCCATGAATCCAAATGTTTTACAAAAAGTCCTATTACACGGGTAGTCCTTAAGGCTACAATTGAGCCCAAAATTTCTGTTAAGTGAGACATTTGTTAAGTGAGTTTTGCCCCATTCTATGACTTTTCTTGACACAGTTGATAAGTGAATCACTGTAGTTGATAAGTTAGTAACACGATTGTTAACTGAATCTGGCTTCCCCATTTATTTTGTTTGTCAAAAGACTGACAAAAGATAATCACATGACCGTGGCACACAGCAACGGTCGTAAGTATAAACTAATTACCAAGCATATGAATTTTGATCACATGACTGTGGGGCTGCTACAAAGGTCGTGTGAAAAATGTTCCTAGGTCACTGTTTTCAGTGCCATTGTAACTTTGAAAGGTCACTAAATGAACTGTTGTACGTTGAGGTCTACCTGTAATTGAAGTGCACAAAGAACAAATTGTCACAAGGTTAAGGTTTAGCATAGGATGCAAATTACATAATTTTTTTCCTTCACCTCTACATATCTATAAAAGTTGCCAAAACCTTTTGCATTATATACTTTGGACAAAACCATTTGTTTTATGTCAATAATTTTCAATGTGCAAAACAACAACAACAACCTCAACTACTGTTCTTGATAGATTCTACTAAGTTGCCTTCATTGGGTAAAAAGCCCAATTCCCAATCTTAATTCAACAATTCCCAAGTTGTTGGGAATACATAAGATAGCATAGTATGTATCTATATATGTAAGAGTAATCCAATGAAATTAATGGGGGTCTACTGTGATGAGGCCTGTACAGAATTAAAACCCTTTCTTTTCTTCACTCAATATTTTCAACATTACCTATTAGAGACTAGATCACCAGAAATGCATATGTTTGTGTTTGCATATGTAGTGATACTGTAATAAAACGTACCTGCTGATATGCCCAGTTTAAGAGTTTGTATCTGTAGGATCGCCTCAGTGGATAGCACAAACTGTAACAGGCATGCATAGAAGCAAAAAGGAAGCTAAGAAGCCCAAACTGTTTCCTTGATAACATCCATCTGTCTAACCATTGTGGAAAACGTCTATACTTAGTTCCATAATGGAATTGAAATCCTGCAGCTAATATTCCAGGTAAATAAACCAAGGCCAGAAGAGTAATTGATACCACTGGTAAGACTTTGTTTATGACCAAGATTGGAATTTTATAAAATACATTTTCTTGAGCAGTGACGAAAGGATGGATGATGTCTCTTAGGAAAGTATAAGTAAATATAAACAAAGAGAGTATTAATGCTGTTTTCACTGGTAAATGCCATTTGGGAAAAATATCATATTCGCAGTACTTTTTGGGAGGAGACTCAAACTCATCTGTATGGGTTCTTTGATGCATGTGAGAGAACATAATTTCTTCAGGAATGCCAGGAGCTTGTAAATCCATTATCTGAAAAGAACACACAGTACATATAAGCCTGTAGAGTGATTTAGAATTACTAGTAATAGTAGATCTGTGCATTGTTTTTCTTTGTACATTAGCCCCAACATAAGATTCCTTCCATCTGAAATTTCGCTAATCCTCATATTTTAGGTTACAGGAATTTGTATAATCTGAGGCTGTATTTCATTAGTTTTGTCATGTGTAATGTTAGGCACTAAAGTTATTTTCGGGAAGCTAGTACTTCTATATAATGTTTTCTCACGATATTTTGTGAATTTTTGAACCAATGGGAAAACATTTTAGCCAATGAAGAGATGTGAAGATCTTAAAATTGCATTGTTTTGTGATCTTTGAAGTTGGTTTAGTAATGTAAAACTCTTAAGATGAGTCTAGATTTTTACTGGAACGCAGCTAATGTTTTTTCCTATAGTTTACAAAATCATTTAAAAATGGAATCCTATATTGGAAAGTTTTTAATACTGTTTGAAAGTAATATTCTTCACTCACTAAAGTTTTATTTACCTAACAATATAGCTAAAATTATCTTGATTAAGATAGAAGAGCCATGTTTTTCTTAAAGACAGATGTGAATGTAGTTGAATTTTAGGCTCCAAAAAATGAAGAATAAATGTGGTGTACTTTCTTCTTTATTCCAATATATTAAACTAAACATTATAATGCCACTTGTAGACTAAATGTCATCTATTGTTACAGGTCATTGAATTTGACAAGACAACTTTAACCCTAATTAAGGGGTTCTTTATATTAATAATTGTTTCTAAATTCCATATAACTTCCTGCACTGAATGGGAAAGCCAATGTTTTTACACTCTTACACCATCTTAATAAATATTTTATTTAAGGATGCATTTTTACACTAATAATATTAATTCAGCTAGCAGGTTTTAATGCTTAGCTTTGCCAAAAAGTCCAAAGCACATTTCCTACATTATCATGGGAATATAAATAAAAAATGCAACGTGTTGAAAAACAAACAAGAACCTTTTGAATAAGGTAAATCACTGCACCAGAAACCTTTTGTGGGGAACATTATACCCTCTGAAATAATTCCAGAATGTCTGAGAAACTTGCATATTTTAAAGAATAGAGAACCAATAAAAAAGGGGAAAAAAGACCGTAAACATTCAGACATACCATAGTATAGACATCATTAATAACCCCCCACCCCCAATTAATAAAGACTCTAAGCCATCCTACCCAAAGGACAGGGAGAATAGGCAAATATTTAAAGACTTCTGGAGGACCATTGGATCTCTGGAGGGATATTATTCAACAGAGAAAGCATGCTTCCTAGGTCCTATCAGGTGGCGCTGTTTGATTAAAGAAAACTGAAATGTACCAACACAGCCTGATTTTACTGGATAGACAAAAATCAAGGAAGAAATAATCAGGTCTTATACCAGAAATATCAAACTCCATTTCACTGACTGCCACATCAGGGCTGTGGTTGACCTTGGGTGGGCCGCATGGATCTGGCCGATTGGGTGGGTATGGCCAACTGGTTGGGTGAAGCGAGTTTGACACCACTCCCCAAACAGCTGGCATGTTTCCTTTTCGCATTGGGTAGGCTGTGCGGAAGGCATGTTGGCTTGATCTTTCCTTTTTGCATTGGGTAGATTGGGCCGAAGCCAGGCTGCCCCTATCTTTCCTCTTTGCATTGGGTAGACCGGGCCAAAGCCAGGCTAGCCTGATCTTTCCTCTTTGCATTGGGTAAATCAGGATGGACCCGCAGGCTGGCTCCGACCGTGCCTTGAGTTTGACACCCATCTCTTATACCATTAATGGCTTTATAGATTATAACCAGCACATTGAATTGCATCTAGAAGCTCATTGAAAATCAATGCAATCCAGAATGGTGCCACATGGGCATACTGAGGGATGCCCATTGCCCATACTACTGCATTCTGAATCAACTTCAGCTTTTGAGGAGGGAGTCCCGTGTAGTATTTATTGCAGTAGTCCAAGTACACAAGGACCAGGGCCGTGATGACGAGCCTATGCATGTGTGCCAGAAGTGGCACACAGAGCCACTTCTGCCAGCATGCGAGAGGTTGCCTGGAAGAGCACCACTGCGCATGCCAGCTGATTGTCGGGTATCTGCTGCGCATGAATGGGAGGAGATGTGCACATGGGAGATGCGCACGCATACTCAGAGGCATGTGGGGGGTTTACTTGCACATGTGCAGAGGCGTGCGGTGTTGGGGTGTCGCATGCGTATGTGCAGGAGGAATCGCATGTGCATTGCATCATAGGTGCAGGCATGCGAGCGCTCACACACACTTTTGGCACGCAATGTGGAAAAGGTTTGCCATCACAGGACTAGGGCATGCATGACTATCTAAGGCCCTATAATTCCAGGAATATCTGTCACTTGCATGCTAAGATGGAAGTATGAAAAAAAACCCTCTTGAATACAGCTAGCACTTGCCCTTTGACCAGGAGCTGTAAGTCCCAGAAAAACACCAGATTGTGCACCAGTCTAAAATGGAGAAGTATAATTCCATCCAAGTTGAAAGAAAGTCCCTAGGTAAGGGGGAGAGGGAGAGTCAAAATACAAAGTGACTCAGTCTTGGCACAATTTAGCCTGAATCTCTTGCTCATCACCTGGACCTACAGCTTCTAGACATTGGGATAAGGCAATGACAGTTTTACTTGGCTCATCCAGGGTCAAGATGTATAGTTAGATATCACCTATATATTCATGATGCTGGGCACCAAACCAATGGCCTCCTCAGTTGTTTGATATAGATGTTCAGCAAGAGGGATTGAGACCAAAGACATTCTACACATGAGGAATATATGTTTCATACTTGTCAGATCCGGCAACCAGAATCAGATGTTAATGTTAAGTTAACATTCACAATTAAGCAATAGATTTCTTCTGACCACATCCTGATGCCACGTCTAGGAATGTGTTTGTGGTATTTGTAGCGAACTGACTTTATAGCTCTTTTAAGTTTTTTTCTGATTCTGATAAATTTTCTTGGAATTTTAGAAACTTGATACAGATATCTCAGTTTCTACTGTGAGTCTATTATTGCTTATTTACCATTATTCACCAAGTATTGATAATTAAGTGCTTTATATACCTTTGTCCCCCACAAAAAAATGTGAATGGGGCACCAAAGTACCATCCAAGGACAATTTAGAACAGGTAACTTAAAAATACAAAAATTACCGCATTGCCGAAAACTGCCTGTGTTATTTCAGAGTTCATTTTCTGATTTTCATCTTGATCCATGTTCTTCGACCAATTATTGAGGTTCTCTATATAGTTACTGGATGTCTGAAAACAATTTTGGGAGTCTTTTGTTACTTGTTTGCATTCAAAAAGTAGATGGTGTTAGTGAAATCTATAAATATTCAAAGATACAATTATTTTGAGAAATCTTTTTTTTAATAAAAGAGAAGGCCTAAATGTTCTTGCAAAACTAAATGAAAGAATGAGAAGTTTCTATACTGAGATTAAAAAAAAAACTTGGATTAGAAAACATTAAGAACTAATGATGCTGTATCATTCATAATTACTAATTTTCAATAATGTGGATTTGTAATATTTGAATTTGATAGATTTAAATCAAGAATGTCACTAGTCTGATTTAGGTATTTCTAAAACCTTCTAGCATTTTAATGTCTATGGTTGAGTTCCTTTTTCAAGATATTCCAATTTTATTGAAAAATCCTATTTTTATAGAAATCTGAGAATGAAAGAATATATATTTTAAAAGCAGAACTGAATTCTGACATGGATTTTGAGACCCACAGAACTTTCAGATGTTCACTATCACCTCCCTTTTAAATAACTTAACATGGGTGCCAAAACTTTGCTGGTTTTATAATAACCTCAATCATTACTTTATTATTCAACTTGGATTTGATTTTATGCACCAACACAAAGTCAAATAAGATTGAACTGCTGAATCACTCACTCCTCCCTGAAAGCAACGGAAATGAAAACAGAAAAAAACAAAACAAAACAAAACAAAACATGTCTTTATTGTGAGTGAAGGGAGTATTTTACTAAGGTGAAAGAAAAATGAAGACACGGAATAGGATACTTGCAAGCTTTGTTTCTTGGATATGACATGGATATATTGTTTGCAGAATATCTTCAGCTACATTTTTTTGTGTTAAATTTATGTTTACCAACAAAGAAATAAAGGGACCAAACATAAATCCGTAAACATACATTTAACACAAAAATAATTTGTCATGAAAGTGACTACCTACGAAAGTCCCTGGAGTGGAGCTGAAAGTCAAAAGCGGAAGCAGTATGCTCCATCCCATAACTGGGTAGACCAGGTTGCCCTGATAGATGGGTCCCACTGGAAAAAACACATCTTCAGCTACCGCCACATTTGAATTAAGGTAATTCTTGCATGTCATAGATTATTCATATTATAAAACCTTATGATGCCTAATATTAAAAGCCCTATATCCGTGATGGTGAACCTATGGCACGCGCAGAGCCATTTGTGCCGGCACACAAACTGTAGGCAAACTTATCTCACTGCGCATGCGCGCGCCTCACAGCTGATTTTCGGCAGGTTTGAGGCCTTTTTCAGCCTCCCAAAGGCTTTAGGAAGGCTTCTGCAGGCCGAAAACTACCAGAAGTGAAACGGGGCTAGTTTTCAGCCTGCAAAGCCTGCAGAAGCCTTCCTAAATCCTCTGGGAGGCTGAAAAAGGCCTCAAACTGGCCAAAAATCAGCTTTGAGGTGCAGTGCAGGTATGGGGCGGCAGGGGTGGGTGGGTGTGTGGGGATTGTGCAAGCACATGTAGGGGGCGCGGTGGGCACACATTGCCTTCTGGGTGCTGGCACACGAGCCTGTGCATGCAAGTGCACACACAATTTTTGGCACAGGAGCCCAAAAAGGTTAGCCACTACTGCCCTATATTCTATAAAAGAAACCTGGTTTGTTTGGCTCAAGCCAACAATGACTTCAAGGAATCATTCAGACTTTTTACAGAAATATTAATACTGTGGTCTTTCTAATATCTAGGCTGACATTGCATGGCAAAAACCATATAATTAAAGGAGTTACAACTCTGCCTATTGTGAGAAGAGACTTCAACTATTAACTGCTTTTCAATTACACTTGGTGATATCTGTTTCTCATAACCTCCAGGCCCTTGATCTCCAAAGACTGATACTAAATAAAAAAGCTGAAAGTGAAGATATTAAAATTTGGTGTTCCAGCAATTCCTTAGTACAGGTAGTCCTCAACTTACAACAGTTCATTTAGTGACTGTTCAAAGTTACAACATCATTAAAAAAGTGGCTTACGACCATTTTTCACACTTAGAACTGTTTTGCGTCCCCATGATCACATGATTTAGATTCGAATGCTTGACAACTGACTCACATTTATGACAGTTGCAGTGTCCAGGTAATCGCCTTCAGAAAAGCAAACTCAATGGGGGAAACCAGATTTCACTTAACAACCGTGTTACTAATTTAACAACTGCAGTGACTCACTTAACAAATGTGGCAAGAAAAGTTGTAAAATGGGATAAAACTTAATAAACTTTCTCACTTAACTTAAATTTTGGGCTCAATTGTGGTCATAAGCTAAAGACTACATGTATTTATTTCAGCCTTGCAACATACTAATTATTACATAGAGGACTGAAATAACATGGTTATCACTTAGAGATGTAATTACATAATAGTTTACATCTGTTACCCAGACATCTGTAGAAAGAAAATTGCAGTCCTTTTTAAAATATAGAAAAGTTTGGCTGAGTGACTTTCACACCGATGCCTAAATCAGTAGTTTTATCAAAACACACTTAGGCAGAATGAAATCTTTTAATGAGCATAAGAAGTCTCACTACTGAATATCCATTCCCAAGGCTGAAATCCTATCCAGAGTTATCTGAAAGCAATTTTGTTTTAGGGCAGTAGGAAGGGCAATTTTGCATTGGTACAACCTTGGCCGTCATCACTATCATACAGAGATAGTCCTTGACTTACAATCATTCGCTTAATGACCGTTCAAAGTCACAACAGCACTGAAAAAAGAGGTGACTTTTAACTGTTTTTCACACTTACAACTGCTGCAGCATCCCCATCATGGGATCAAAATTCAGGCACTTGGCAACTGGCATGTACTTATGGCAGTTGCACTTTCCTGTGAATCATCATTTGTGACCTTCATAGTTGGCTCCATTAACAGGCAAAGTCAATAGAGAACAACCGTATGATTCACTTAAAACTACAGTGATTTGCTTAACGATTGTGGCGAAAAGGTCATATCAAGGACTACTTGCAACACCATTTCAAGTGTTTTGCAGTCCTATTTTACGGCACTCAAATCTTCTGAATAAGCAGTCATGAAACTTAGTACACTAACTGCCTGTCAAAGAGCTTGAGAATTTGTAGATTTGCCAATATAGGGGGAATATATGTAGCTCTGGGATGAACTGTGAATCCTCCCCCTTCTAGTACTGAAGATGCTACCTAGTGGAGTAACAAAACTTCTGCAAGAAAACAATCAAGGTCAGAGAACACCAAGGAATCCAACCTTGGCAACTTTTAAGGCCTGTAGACTTCAACTCCCAGAATTCCTCAGTCAGCCATATTGCCAAGGTTAGATACCCCTGTCCTAGAATGTACAGTAAAAATAGGTCCTTTTTATTTTTAATTCAGCAAAGCAAAGCTTGGAAGAGCCAGGGTGTCATTTTCTGAGCTGGAAATATTAAAATTCTCAATATCTCAAAGTGGATATGGCTGTGTACAGCAGATGCAAGCAGGAAAATATTCTTAGTCCTTTCCCTTTTTGCTCTAGTACCGGACCTGCCACTTTTATAGTTCTTTTCCTATCACCTCCCCTTTTCCTGCTGATGTTGCAAACGGCAGAGTGTCAGGCAGCTCCTGTACAGAGATCTAGCGATAAACTGAGTTTTGTTTCTATGCCAGCATAGTCTAAAATTAACAGATTGAAATCTACTTACGCTAACCCTCAATTCATTCTCAACTTATTGTCTTCTGTGATTCAAATGACCCAGCAGGAGTCTAACACTTAAAAAGGGGGGGGGGAGCAGAAAACAGTCCCAGAGGAACGGTGAAAATGGTAGCTGGTGGAGCTCTGAACAACTGCCTAACATAATAAAATAAAATTGATTCTAATCTAGAAGATCCCACCGGCCAGAAATATTTCTGGTTTTCTTACACTTAATTTAGAACTAGAGGTTTCCTGTTTTCAAAATCCCGTTAAGAGTCAGCCGCATCTCATCACACAGTATTCCGAATTTGATTCCCTGTACAAGAGCCGGCGCGCAGAATAGACATTCGGTCTGATTTTTGGTCTCCTAAAACTCTCCAACGAAACTTGTGGCTTTGGGGATTTTATGACGTCGGCAAGTCCGTCACGTATTCCTGCTTCATATTGCTTTTGTTCGGGCGTCCAGGTTTGCACGGGAGAGGCGGAGAGTGTGTGTTGGGGGTCTTTTACAACCTCTCTAATAACCGAGCCCACCCACCTCTGGCTCGGCGACGTGTTTCTCCTTTCCGCAACTGTGGATGGGCTGCTCTCTCTCTCTCTCTCTCTCTCTCATGCGACTGCCGGCCCGACCGAATTTGGATCTGTTTTGCTGCTCGGGAATATTCAGCGACCGAACGCTCTGAACTTACGACTCCCCCCCACTCCCGGTCTTCGGAAACCCGGGCGGAACGATTCAGCCGGCGCAACGTTTCAACTAGCCCGGCGTCCCTGCTCGGCTCCACACTGCGCAGCATGCGGCCGTCCCGCCTCGTCCCGCCCCTTCCAGCTCCGCCTTCGCATTCCCCCGCCTTCTTCTTCTTCTTCTTCTTCTTTTGGCCTGCCCCGCCTTTCTTCTGCCTTCAGGACTTGGCTGATTGATACCTAAAATAGCTCGTTAATCAAATGAAAAGAGACAGCGTTCGGGAAAGCCAAACTTTGAAGATTATGCAGATGTAATAAGCAAACCTTTTCGTCAGCCAGATCAAAAAGCGATTAACTCCTCAATCTGCAAAGTCACACCTCCATCCCACCCGGCTTTGAATAAATATAAGGTAAGCATCCCTAGAAGCTAGAACATAAGCCCCAGAATCTTTAACGCTGATAGGAGCAATGGGGGTACTGTAGGTGGGTGGGTTTAGAAGACAAAAATCTGCTTAGGGAAGCGGTCCCCTTCACTGACTCCTTCATGAAGTTTCAGATCGTTTAGCAACCCCAACCATTTATATAATATGTAAATAATTTAATCAATGCTACTTTAACCAATAATGATAGTCCTTTTATCCTTGGGAGATTTATTGCTCACTTTAAGCAAATAAATAGGAATAAGAATTAGAATAGAACAGAACAGAACAGAATTCTTTAATGGCCAAGTGTGATTGGACACACAAAGAATTTGTCTTGGTGTAAATGCTCTCAATGTACATAAAAGAAAAGATACATGCGTCAAGAGTCAAGAATCATCAGGTACAACACTTAATGATAGTCATAGGGTACAATAAGCAATCAAATCATACTAGGAAAAGTCAATAAAATTGTTAGGATACAAGCGACAAAGTTACAGTCATACAGTCATAAGTGGCAGGAGATGGGTGAAAAGAAGGATGGGAGGATTAATAGTAATAGTAATGCAGACTTGATTTTAAATTTTCCCTTACAAAGGGCATATATAAATGTACTCCAGGTCCTATATGGATTCCATATGTACTTCAGCAGAGAATGTGATTGGCTACTGCACTTTAATTCCTGGAAGCATCACTGGACATATACAAGGCCATCACTGAATGCCCATCTGTTCACTCCAATTGGACTGTTGATCACACAACCTTGGGATTTATCATGCCAGCAGTCCTGTGATTTTAGCAAGCACAAGCCCATCATTTGTAACATTATTTATTCATGCAGGTCTTCCTCTGTAGATTTCTAGCTGGTTTCCAATGACATTTCCTGAACGGAATAACAGAAAAGAATAACAGAGTTGGAAGGGACCTTGGAAGTCTAGAACAGGGGTCACCAACTTTTTGGACTTTAGGGACCACCAAACTCATAATTTTAGATCCCAGGGACCATTAACTGGTTTTGTGGGTGTGGCCTAATTTGTGGGTGTGGCTTGGTGGTCATGTGACTGGTTGGGCATGGCTTGTATGTAAATATTATAAATATTTATATAAATATTGAATTTTTTATAAAAAAGAGCAACTTTTCCCCAAAATCAGGCAAAGAGGGCAGGCAGATTGAGTTGCTCACAGAATCACAGATTCATTCAGAGATCTATCTATCTGCCATTGGCTAGCTCAGTCACATAAAATTTGCTTGCAAGCAAACTCACAAAATTAACTCACAACACACCATGCATGTAAATATTGAATTTTTTATTTAAAAAAAGAGCAACTTTTCCCCAAAATCAGGCAAAGCAGGCAGATTGAATTGCTCACAGAATCATTCAGTGATCTATCTATCTGCTATTGGCTAGCTCAGTCTCTCAAATTTGCTTGTGGTGAGTCTGCACTGAATTTGCTTGCAAGCAAACCTTCAGTCCTAAGGGAGGTTCGGCTGTACTTAAAAGCAGAGCCGAAGATCTAAAGACTAGCTAGAAAGCAAGAAATCCAACCATTTCCTGCTTCCTAGCTAATCTAAATCTCCTGGCACAGCAGAACAGATGATGGTCAAAAATAGCAATTTAGCAGGCAAGTTTACTGGGTAGTGAGTGAGTGGGCAGGAGGGTTCCCGCGGGCCGTGTGGGTGGCACAGCCTTGTGTTTCTGCCAGCCTGGATTAATTGCTTTGGGGGGGTACTCTGGGGGTGAGATTTCTCTGCGGCCCACCAAAATTTTCTCAAGGCCCACCGGTTGGCGACTGCTGTTCTAGAGAAACCTCCTGTTTAAGCAGGAAATCCTGACCTATACCATTTCAGACAAATCTCAGTTCAATCTCTTAAAAACCTCCAGTGTTTGACTTCTTATTTTTTTCTGGCTTATTCCATGGCTTGTTTACAGACCAGGGGACTCCACTACTCCTTCAACATGTCACTGCTATCTTGGCCAAACAATGACCAGTTGTGATATGGAAAACACCTGGGAGCCATCTTGGAGGATTTGGGAAAAAATATATGAGTGAGACCCTAGCAGCCATTGTTTTGTTGTCCACATGCACAAATACTATTGGGCAGCATGAGCTCATCATGGAGGGGTCATCATGATGCAATGTCAACCTCTTGGTGTTACAAGGGCCCCAACATCTTCTGCCCAAAATGACAGAAAATCTGTTCTCATGGATGCTGAATTTGACAACAGAAAACACTGTTTGTGTTACCCTTGTAGGAAAGAGAGAACTTTGCTTATTTAATGTTTGCTTATGTAGACTAATTAGTGTTAAGTGCCATTATAGATACAGTGCATAGTCCAGTAGAGATAACATGCATAGTGCATATTTTTCTAAAATGTATATGCATGTTTATAGAATAAAATATAATTCTTTATTGGCCAAGTGCAATTAGATACACAAGGAATTTGTTTTGTAGTGCAAATGCTCTCAGTGTACATAAAAGAAAAGATACATTCGTCAAGAGTCAAGTATCATCAGGTACAACACTTAATAATAGTCATAGGGTACAATAAGGAATCAAATCATACTAGGAAACAGTCAATGTAAATCGTAAGGATGCAAGCGACAAACTTACAGTCATACAGTCACAAATGGGAGGGGATGGGCAATAAGGAGTGATGAGAAGATTAATAGTAGTAATAGTAGTGCAGACTTTGTAAATAGTTGGACAGTGTTGAGGGAATTATTTGTTCAGCAGAGTGATGGCTTTTGGGAAAAAACTGTATTGAATTGTTATTTATCTTCATCCACATGTGGAGTTGCCTGATACCTGCTTGATAATTAAACTTATAATGTGAATAGCTCTGTTTCTATAAGGGGGATATTGTTTGTATTTGGCAAGGGGAGGGGTTCTTTTACGTGGGCAATTTGCTAACATGGCCTTGGTGTGACTGATCAGGGTCTGTAGATTCTTACAAATAGAAGTATTCTTCGACTTGCAACAGTTCGTGTAGTGGCTGTTTGAAGTTACAGTGGCACTGAAAAAGTGACTTCTGACTATTTTTCACACTTTTTACAACCATTGCAGCATCCCGATGGTCATGTGATCAAAATTTGAACATTTGGGGACTGACCCATATTTATGATGGTTGCAGTGTCCCAGCGTCATGTGATCACCTTTTGTGACCTTCTGACAACCAATGTGAATGAGGAAGCCAGATTTACTTAACAACTGTGTTACTAATGTAACAACTGCAGTTATTCAATTAACAACTGTGGCAAAAAAGATTGTAAAATGGGTAAAATTCATTAACAAATGTCTCGCTTAATAATAAAAATTTGGGGGTCAATTGTGGCCATAAGATGAAGACTACCTATAACTATTTTGGATACTGAGTATCAGGTTTTGGTCTTGATAGAGTGGATCAGGGGTGTCAAACTCAAGGCCTGAGATGTAGTTGGATCCGGCCTGCGGGGCTGTCCTGGTCTACCCAATGTGAAGAGGAAAGATCAGGCCAGCGTAGCTTCGGCCCAGTCTACCCAGTGCAAAGAGGAAAGATCAGGCGAGTGTAGTGGACACATGCCAGTAGTTTGGGGAGTGGCGTCAAGTTGGCCATGCCCACCCAGTCAGTCACGCCCACCCAGTTGGTCATGCTGGCCCGGCACCCTGAGGTCAACCACAGCCTTGATGCGGCCCTCAATGAAATTGAGTTTGATACCCCTGGAGTAGATGAACAGACATGGATCAACCTTGCTATAAGACCGTTGAGAAGAGAGAGGGAGGTACAGTATGGTACTCTCTGATACCCTGAAATCACAGCTGGTTGTGTATCATAAAAAACAATCAAACATACAGCACAGTGCACACACTAACACTTCCATGAACCTGTGTTGTAGGTATTGTATCTGATATCCTCAGAATAATTTTTGATATAACTTTGAGTTGAACATTCCTAATGGAAATTTTTCCTTAGCCAGAGAAATCATAGCAACATCTGGAGAATCTTATGCAAACTGATAAGTCTTAGTAGCTACCTACCTGATACTCCAGGAAAATAAAATAGAAATAAAGAGCAAATGAAGAAGCAAGTTGCTCTAGTATTTAATTCATTGTTAAGACCTGGCTGCATAGTTCCCAAATGCTGATTGACAGCTGAGCCATGCCTATTGTTACTTGGTGGCTCATGCAAGAGGGGCTAGTAATGTTTATGTAGCCTTGTATTTTCCTGATACAAGCACTTGGGAAAAATTAGGGGTAATCTAGGAAGAAGATAGAAATACCCAAAAGATGGTTTTTCATACAGTTAGTATGATCGGGTCATATGATAATCACCAGAAAGGGGACTTAATTGGGATGGTGGCTGACGAGGTTCAGGATGTGATAGAAGCAAGATCATTATTAGACAATGAGATGTGCAGTGTCAGGCCCAAAGAGTCAGGACTATGCATTGTTTGTGCCTACATGTAATAATTTAGTCAACTAAAGGTCAGCACTAAACTGATGTTAGATAAGAGTTGATGAAATTCCAGAGGGGCTGGATTTGGGCTGCTTGTGGGAACATACTGTAATGACTCCAGGCTGATTCCTCTCTTGATTGTAATCCCTGCCTCTCTGCCTCTCCTCCCCTTCTACATGCAGAGACTATGAGAGACAAAGCTTTCCTTCTGGTCTCTGTCTTAAAAGCAAGCAAGCACTCTTTCAAAATGTTTGGCAATCTTTGTGCTTCTTCTTATGGTTAATGCGCCCAACTTCCATGCAAGATTTATGGAACTACAACTCCTACATCTCATTGTCCAATTTCCGGGGTATCAGGAAATAATGAGAAATATAGTTAAGCATGTCTGGAAGGCATCAGGCTGGCATGGCTGCTGTACTTGTGCCTGACAAGTCCTAATTCAGATAAGTTCTTCAATAATCTATTCTAGTTTGTTTAGAATATGTATGAACCTGGTGACTACTCCATTTGAAATGCCTAAAGATAATTACATTTATAATTCATTTTGATATATCTATTGCCATGAATTAGCCACCATACGGATTTATTTTTCTTTCATATTCCTAGAACAGATGTTACCGCTGTAATAACTATAATTTCATTTATGAATATTTATGTCTGCGATGGATCAGATTTTCAGATTTAATATTTAAAAAGTTAAATTGCATTATGCTCCTTCACCAACTGCAAAAGCAATAAAATAAAGTTGACAGGTACCTTTATGTGTAGAATACAATCTAACTCGTGTAATACATATAGATAGGCACTCAGTACAATAGACATGGCAACCTCTTCTACATTACCAGCTGCTACACCTGTTATGCAATGGTGAAGTATGCTCTCAACTTTACGTTCAACCT
The DNA here is from genome assembly GCF_049901735.1 of Notechis scutatus. Lineage (NCBI taxonomy): Eukaryota > Metazoa > Chordata > Lepidosauria > Squamata > Elapidae > Notechis > Notechis scutatus. Next base: position 50,902,233 of record NC_142025.1, on the reverse strand, counting down.
ATAGTAAGTGCAATAACAGAATAATAACAGAATAATACTATAGTAAGGGCAATAACGGAATAATCCTCAACTTATGGCCACAAATGAGCCTAGAATTTCTGTTGCTAAACAAAACAAATATTAAGTGAATTTTGCCCTGTTTTATGTCTTTTCTCGTCACAGTTGTTAAGCAAATCATTGCAGTTGTTAAGTAATCTGGTTGTTAAATGAAATCATTGACTTTCCTTGTCAGAAAGTCACAGAAGAACACTACAACTGTCATAAATATAAGCCAGTTGCCAAGCATCCAAATTTTGATCATGTGAACATGGGGATGCTACAACAGTCATAAGTCATTTGTTTTCACAAGTGTAACTTTGAGTGGTCACTTAAACGAATGGTTGTAATTTGAGGACTACTTCTATGTAACAAAAACTAACACAATAACACTGCAGACATTCCCAAACCAATATAGACAATTCAGGAAGGGTCTGAATGGGGTGAAAACAACCTCAATTTTATCCTACTAAGACTGAGTTGCTATGGATATTAGTTTTCTCCAGAGCAGGGATTTTCCATTGTTAATTTTGGATGGGTTTATACTTACTGAGTCAACTTTGGTGTGCAATTTTAGAGTCTTCTTGTACTGACAGCTCCTGTTCGATGATCAAGTGGAAGCTGTGATCAAAAAGGCCTTTGCACAGCTTCATCTGAAGTCCTTTCCTTGATCAGGAACATCTTCAGACAGTCATTCTGTAGTTTCACCATGGTTGATTACTGCAATATGCTTTACATGGGGCTGCCCTTGAAGAACTCTCAGAAGCTTCAACTGAATATGTGTTTCATTCAGCACAGCAGGAAAAGGGAAACCAAAGCAGAGGAAAAAAAAATATTCAGAGAAAGTTCAGCAATCTGACAGTTCAGCTTTTAGTAATAGAAGTATGACAATTTTTTTACAGTACTATTTCAGCTGGGGCTACTCTTCATATAACCACGAAAATCGTAGATGACACTGAATTGACATTTTATCAACTTCATCTATTTTGCAAGATTATCAAAAGTATGGAAAAAGTATACCCTGCCCTGATTATCTTGGAGGAAAAACAGGATATAAATGTAATGTAAACTAAAGCTCCATCCAGACAGAAACAGTTATTATTTATTATAGTAACCTCTTAATGAATAGGTTGAAATGTTACTATGTTTAATATTTTTACCATAGTCTTCTTAGATTCTTCCTCTAAAGCAGGGGTGGGATTTTACCGGTTCTGTCCAGCTCTGTAGAACTGGTAGCTCTGAAGAGCAGCAGAGATAGAACCGGTTCTATGTCTGCTGCTGTTTTGGGCCACCTGCCTGCCCAGGCTCTTACCTGACCTTTATTTCCTGCTTTTTCAACCTCAGCTGCCGTGCGAGGCACAGCTGCGGTTGAAAAAAAAAAGGAAAAAACACTGCTTCCCTGCACTCAGTGCTGCTCAGCTGTCCAGGCAGCAAGCTGACGAAGATTTACCCACGCACGCAGCATGCAGGGAAGCACATTGTAAATCACCGAACTGGTAGTTAACCCTGTTGGATCCCACCCCTGCTCTAAGGTGGCTGCAGAAGAGGAAGGTAGTTACAGAAGAAGAAGAAGATGATTGCAGAAGAAGTAGAAGAAGAAGAGGAAGAAGGAGGAGGAGGAGGAGGAGGTTGAAGAAGAAGGTTGCAGAAGAAGGTGGTTGAAGAAGAAGAAGAAGGTTGCAGAAAAAGAAGAAGGTTGCAGAAGAAGGAGTGGGAGAAGAAGAAGGAGGAGGAGGAGGAGGAGAAGGAGAAGGAGAAGGAGAAGGAGAAGAAGAACCTGAGGGAACAAAACCTGATTTAGGGATTTTAATAGAATTGATGATTTTGTCTTAATAGACTGGAACTCAGTATACTAGCATATTGAGAGAGGATAGAGTGAACTTGCTATATAACTTGGAATACCTTGGAAACACTTGGAATGTGACAGTTCACTTGAGAACAGATTATGATAGCTGAGAGAATCTGTTTCTACAACCTGCTGCGATTAAACAAGTGAGAGCAGTCTATTAGCTGGTTCATCATTCCTTAACAACTTGAGTATGAATCTTTTTTGTTAGGTACCCATGCTTACTTTGATTAGCTAGATCACTTGATTGCTGCTAGAATCTTGAAAATGTTTCTCTTACAAACCTGAATTTATTATTAATTTATTATTAATTTTATACTAGACCTTGACTATTGTTTTGTTATTGACTTTTGTAATTATTTTTGTAGGGTCTGGGCCCAAATTGTCTGAATTTATTTCTATATGTTCCTTATGCAGCCTCATAATATTCAAACAAGAATGTTCTAGTTAGAGTTTGATGTTTCATTAACCAGTGTTTTTCACATATATTTGTACTGTTGCTTTATTTCAATTTATATGCATTTTGCACTTTATTATTCTGTTGCTTAAGTCTCTCAGAATTATTTGTGACAGGGCAAGTAAACAAGTACATATGAAAGACTGTTCAGAGAGTTCCTGCTTAAAATATCAATTTAGTGGTCAAACAGTCTTATTTTTCATACTTAGTCACAACTATGTGGCAAAGTTTTTGCCAAAGGACCTCTATAAATCACTTCTCTTTTATCCACTCTGGGTTTCTATGGTAAATTAAAATGCACAACTAATTTAAAAATGTCATAAGGTAAAATATGATAAACTTAACTTCCACATCACTAACTTGCAAATTGCTTCTAATATATATTTCATTTGCTTACCTAATGATAGGAGTGACACATTCATTGTAAGTGACAAATAATTACATTGCATACACTGGTTGATTTTTTAAAGCACTCATAACTTTATAATAAGAAAACAATTATAATAATCAAAATAGGTGAAATCTAAAATGATCCAATCACTGAATTGGCTGTTAGTTTCTAGGACCAGGAAAATTACTAACTTATTCATTATTTTGGAATTATTTTTGTAAAAATGTTTGATAATTTCTTTAGGCTTTGGTGATCCATGAAATTAATGATTGTTTAAGTTCAAACCTTTATTGTTAATGCACAACATATGTACGATGAAATTGAATGAGCCTCCATTGGTGCAGCCCACACAAATCACAGAACACACCTCACAAAACACAGAATACATCTCCATAATAAATGAAAATCCCTAAATCCAAGTAAGTAATAGAACTGGGTGCACATTTCCACACACACATACATATATAATACTAGCTGGATACCCGTGCTTCACTACGAAACTATGTGATCAGGCTTAATTTTGGGGGAAGAAAATAAGAACAAAAATATTCTGCCTCTGCCTACCAGCATCCATCGGTATTCATCTGGCTAGTGTCCTGTCAGTGTGTGAGAGAATTGAGGGCTGTTTGGAAACGGAAACAATATTCGCTGTGAGTAAGAAGGAGATAGCAAGGAGCCTCGGCGTCGCTTAGGTCAACTGTTCTGTACTAAAGCTGGTTGCTGCTGCGAAACTAAAATTAAAACTGAAACTCCTCTGCTTGTGTTTTGCAGGTGGGGAAGGGTAGTAGAACTCCTTAGCATCAGAGCATGTTAACAATAATATACAAAATACTAATGCTGTGATGGTCATTTTGAAAAATCCTTTCTTAGTGAGCACCTAGAAGCCAAGAGGAACATATGTGCCAAATTTCAAGATTGTAGGTTTTTCGGTTCTGGAGATTTTTGCGATGATGCTTGAGTGGTATTTCGCTTTTATATATATAGACTACATCGGTATATAGACATATTGCCCATTACACTGGCACTGTAAGTATGTTATATTAAATCTGGTTGTGGTGTTGTGTTTTGTTTAAAAGTCTAACAGCCCATGGATAAAAGCTGTTTTTCAGCCTATTTGTCCTGCTGGCTATACTTCTATATCTCCTTCCCGATGGTAGGAGAATAAAGAAATGCTGCCCAGGGTGTGAATCATTCCTCAGGATTTTCCCCACTCTGCTGAGAAAGCAGGACCTGGTGATTTCATCCAGTGGGGTTAGGGGGCAGCCCATGATTTTTTGTGCTGTACTCATCACCCTCTAGTGCTTTCCTGTCCGTGGCTGTTAAGCCAGCATACCATACTGTAACACAATATGTGAGGATGCTTTCTATCGTAAACCAGAAAAAGGAAGTCATTAACCGTTGTTCCACCTGATTTTTCCGCAAGACCCTAAGGACATGGAGTCTCTGTTGAGCCTTTCTAACCATCTGAAATGTGTTATTTTTCTTGGCTGAAATGCACTCCCAGGAATTTGAAAGAGGAGACCACACAGCCCCCCTTGATATAAAGTGGGGCAGGTTCCTCTTTCTGCTTCCAGAAGTCCAACGCCATTTCTTTTGTCTTGCTGGTGTTTAGGTGCAAGTTGTTTGTAAGCACCATGCAGAGAACTTCTGGACTTTTTCCCTGTATGCTGATTCATCCCCTCCTGTTATAAGACCCTGCACAGTGGTATCATCTGCAAATTTTATTATCATGTGAGATGGGTCAGAAGATGTGCAGTCATGTGTATACAATGAACACAGGTAGGGACTAAGCACACAGCCCTGAGGGGAGCCTGTGCTCAGCTTCAGGGAGGAAGATGTAAAGGACCCCGCCCTCACTATTTGTGGATGGTCCATCAGGAAGTCTTTAATCCAATCACAGGTGAGGGGAGGGAAGTTCACGTCAGTCAACTTTTCAATGTAAGAATGCCCGGCAGAATGGTGTTAAAGGCCGAGCTGTAGTCTATGAAAAGCATTCTGGCATAGTTCTCAAGGTGTCTCAATGCAGGGCAATGGGATCGCCTGTTGACCTATTTCCTCTGTAGGCAAACTGATATTGGTCAAAGTTTGATGGAAGGCGTGACCTAAGGTGTTGAAGAACCAGTCTCTCGAAGTACTTCATCTCTACAGACATCAGTGCAATGGGTCTGTAGTCATTCAGGCTATTTATGGATGTTTCTTCGGGACTGGAATGATGGTAGCTGCTTCCAGACATGATGGAACACTGGCCGTTTGCAGGGAGATGTTAAAAATCCTTGTTAGGACCCCTGATAATTTGTCAATACTAGTTTCTAACCTCTTTCTCCAGCATGCCATCTGGACCTGCAGCTTTGTTGGGATTCACGGCCTTCAGTACAACTGTCACTCGATGTTCATGTAGGCTGAGTGGTTGGAGGTTGGAGAGCCAGTGGGCTGGGGCCTTAGGGCCAGGTCTTTTAACCTCATAGCGGGCAGTGGTGGGATTAATTTGTTTTTACTACCGGTTCTGTGGATGTGGCTTGGTGGGCGTGACAGGGGAAGGAGACCATAAAATCTCCAGTGAGACGTATTTGCCAGTTCTCTGAACTACTCAAAATTTTTGCTACCGGTTCTCCAGAACTGGTCAGAACCTGCTGAATACCACTTCTGACAGCGGATGAAGAAGATGTTCAGCTCCTTCACCAGCGAGGCAATCAGAGTTGGTTGTTTAGAATTACATTTCTGAAACTTATTATTCACCATTTGTTATTTATTATTCCACCTCCTGATAGATTTCCAAATACTGTGCAGTGCAGAAATATAACCAGCACTGAAGTCATTAGCTACCCCAATACAACTAACTACAACAGATCAGAGTGAATAACAAAATGCTGGTACTGTCTAAAATCACAGATAAACTGGAAAATAAAAAGAAAATCCCACCTCCCTTAGTATTTCTGTAAATGGCATGATAGCAGAGATAATTTAAAACTCTATTCCATGCTTCTGACAATATTGAAGTTGGCTATGGAGAAAGGCATCCTGTGACTCCTGAGGGCTCTTTGTGAACTCTCAACTCCCTTATGAAAGTATTTCTTTCATTTTTGTAGTAGCCAGTAATTAAAAGTATAGTGTAAACCCCACAAATAATTTGTTTAAAAAAAGAAGAATAGTCCCCCAATTCCAGCCCTACCCATATGTATGATACAAGTCCACCCATTTTTCAAACCTCAGGCCACTCCCCCAATCTTAAATTAGCCCCTGGCCTCAAAAATTTTGCTCATACTGTAGTTATTTATACATAAGCAGTAATCTAGCAATACACCGACATTTCTAGCTATTTACTGTCACCTTGTGGTTGTTTGGATTATTTGCAAACCAGTTCAGTAATCCTAGATGTTCAATAGTCTTTCAAATTAATAAAAAAACAGATCTGCCAACATCTAGAAACAAGTAAAGTAATAACTAGCAGTCAGCACGGGTTTGTTAAGAACAGATCATGCCAAACCAATTTTATTTCATTCTTCAACACAGTGACTAAATTAATAGACCAGCAAAATACTGTGGACATAATATATTTAGATTTCAGCAAGGCATTTGACAAAGTAGACCACAACCTACTTCTTAGTAAGCTAGAAAAACGTGGAATAGATAGCACCACCACTAGATGGACTTGCAGCTGGCTGGAAAACTGTACTCAATGAGTAGTCCTTAATGGGTCTAAGTCTACATGGAGGGAAGTAAGCAGTGGGGTCCACAAGGTTCAGTCTTAGGCCCAGTACTCTTCAATATCTTCATTAACAACTTAGATGAGGGAATAGAGGGGGAACTTACCAAATTTGCAGATGATACTAAGCTGGCAGGAATAGCTAACACCCAAGAAGATAGGCTCAAGATCCAGATGGATCTTGACAGACTAGAACACTGGGCTGTATCTAACAAAATGAAATTCAATATAGAGAAAAGTAAAGTCCTACACTTAGGCAAGAAAAAACAAAAGTACACATATAGACTGGGTGAAACCAGGCTCAATAGCAGTAAGTGTGAGAGGGATCTTGGAGTCTTAGTGGACAATGTCCTACCTGTCAATGAATACTTCAGCTTCAACCATAACAACACAAGAGCACACAATAGATACAAACTCAAAGTTAACCACACCAAACTTGATTGCAGGAAATACGAGTTCAGCAATAGAGTGGTCAATGTCTGGAATACTCTACCCGACTCTGTAGTTTCTTCCCCAAACCCCAAAAACTTTAACCTTAGACTGTCTACTATTGACCTCACCCCTTTCCTAAGAGGTCTGTAGGGGGCGTGCATAAGCGCACCAACGTGCCTACCGTCCCTGTCCTATTGTTTCTCTTATTCTTCTTTTATTTTTCTTATATGTACCCATTTCATGTATTCACAACTATGTATACACTTATACTTATTATCTTGTAAACAATTGGCAAATCAAATAAATAAATAAATAAAATAAAACCAGCTAAATATGAGCCAGCAGTGTGCAGCAGCCGCCAAAAAAGCTAATGCAATCCTAAATTGTATTAACAGAGGGATACAATCAAGATCAAGGGAAGTACTAATACCACTCTATAAAGCCTTAGTAAGACCACACCTAGAGTACTGCATCCAGTTTTGTTCACCAGATTATAAAAAAGATGTTGATACTCTAGAAAAAGTACAGAGAAGAGCAACCAGGATGATTAGGGGACTGGAGACTAAAACATACAACGAACGGTTGTAGGAACTGGGCTTGGGGACTGGAGACTAAAACATACAACGAACGGTTGCAGGAACTGGGCTTGGCTAGTCTAGTAAAGAGAAAGACCAGGGTAGACATGATAGCGGTCTTCCAATATTTGAGGGGCTGCCACAGGAGGGAAGGGGTCAAGCTTTTTCTAAAGCACCTGTAGGCCAGACAAGGAATAATGGATGGAAACTGAACAAGGAGAGATTTAACCTGGAAATAAGGAGAAACTTTCTGACAGTGAGAACAATCAACCAATGGAACAGCTTGCCCTCGGAAGTTGTGGGAGCGCCATCAGTTGAGACCTTCAAGAAGAGATTGGACTGCCATTTGTCAGAAATGGTGTAGGGTCTCCCGGTTGGGCAGGGGGTTGGACTAGATGACCTACAAGGTCCCTTCCAACTCTGATTATCTGTTATCTGTTAAATACAGGAGAAATGATGGTTCCTGGCACTTCTATTTGTTATTGATCCTAGTTCGTTATGTTTGGGTTTTTTTTGTTTTTGCAAATAACCAGATAAATATAGCAATGGTAAGGATATGCATGATTAGTCAGATGGGGTGGGGGTAGGAGTTTCCAAGCAATTTATAATCACCTCCTGTTTGTGCAGAGATGAGTGTTTATGTTTTTGTTGCTGTGGGAGCTGCTGTGGTTTCAGCAGGGTAGTTTATTAAATAAACTTTTTTTTGCTTACCTAGAAGAAGTTTCTATGATTATTAGTATTTATTACTGACTGATTAATGGATAATTAGTTTTGTATATAATAAGACATTATCTTTGTAGATTTAGTTAAATAAGAGATAAGGTTTATTGTTATTCATACACCACATAAAATTATCATTACTAGTGTAGAAAGTTAGCACCCACCTCTCTCCTAGAAGAATGAAATATTTTTAGAAATATTAAAAAGGCAGAATATTATATTTCCCTGTATGAGAAATGGAGAAACATGTTTTTTAGAGAGAGAAAGCAGCCTCCACCTTTCTTAATAGCCCTCAGCAGGTGTCAGCCCTTAAGAGATAAAGAGATAGATAGCTCTATTCATAAGCAAATACCATCACCCAAGATCCAACACAGGAAAAAGCCATTAAGCCACAATAGGAATTGCCCAACACCCTTTCAGAGCACAAGCCCCTTCATTGCATCACGCTAAACCTAAACTAAACTTAGCTCAGACAAACACTTAAGATTTGTACTTTGCCTATAGAGCCGGCTATGACCCCTACATAACCCCTACATGGCCCCATGGGAGTCTGACAACAGCCAATAGAATACATGTTCTTGCACAGGAACAGGAAGCCCAAGTACAAATCTTAAAGAAGGTATAAAAAAACCACTCATTCTCAACTCCATTTTGTCAGCTGCCCCAGATCATGTGGTTCTGCTTCATCATTAAATCATCTTTCCAATCAGCCTCCATGTTTCCAGTGTCTTTCTCCCAGCTTGGAACTGAACCAGATATTTCTTCCCATATGAGTATTTATTAGGAGTATGTATGCTTCAGATCTGATTTCAAAAAAGTGCTTCAAATTGCTTCTGATGCAGACATAGCACCTACCTGCAGTTACTTTTTCAGGATCCTATGGCAGCCATACAGACTGAGGAAGAGCTGCTTCTTTAAGGTTGAGGACAGAAATGTCCAGGCTTCCAAGGCCCTTGAAGTTGTTCCTGATTATTTCTCAATGGCTGCTCTGCTCAGTGATTTACTGATTAAACTCCATGTGTAGATGGGATGTGAGAATTGTATCCTCATTAGCTTGCAGAGATTACTCCGATACAAATCTCTCTCAGCAGTGCAGCTGGAATTGGATATTGATGACTACAGTTCTAGAGAACAGCAAAAAAAAGAGAAGTCATTGGATAGCCAATATCCAATATCAGCAGCTGCCTTGGTACTAGCATATCAGATCCACTGGATCAGGGATTGTCTCCCATTTACACAACCTGCTATTCTAAAGTCATCTAGGGAGAATTGTGTATCATGAGAATACCTTGGCCCAAAAAAATGAGCCATCAGTTTTCCTGGGTTCTGACAGAGATGAATCCTCAAAGGACTTGCAAAAATGGGGCCATTTTCGGCATATCTACTTATTTATTTATTTTGCTATGGTTTCAAGAGGTAGGGGGAAAAGGGACAGAAAGGCATGAAAAGAATCACCTAATTCTGTTTTTAGTAATATTGACTTATGAGCCTTGGTGGCGCAGTGGTTAGAGTGCAGTACTGCAAACTACTTCTGCTGACTATTGGTTGCCTGCAATTTGGCAGATCGAATCCCATCAGGCTCAAGGTTGACTCAGCTGTCCATCCTTCCGAGCTGGGTAAAATGTGGACCCAGATTGTTGGGGGCAAGATGCTGACTCTGTAAACCGCTTAAAGAGGGCTGTAAAGCACGATGAAAGCGGTATATAAGTCTAAGTGCTATTGCTATTATAACCATGTTATGAGAATGTCTTGGAAGACAGTGGGGAAAGACACTACCTAGAGAATAATCAGATAAGAGAGGGCATAACACACAATTACATAATGAGCTAAGACAGAGGCCCCAAAGGGCCCCTACCCAAATTTTAGACTGTAAAGTGGGAGACAGTGGGAGAATGTTACTTTTAGACTTGCAAAATTCTGTTAATGTGGCTTCCTGTCTGATCTGGAAAGACTGACAGAACCTGATGCCATTTTTTTTGTTCGTAAAGCAATAAAAAAGCCCCAAAGTGAAAAAGATAGCCTTCCAGTTTTCTTTTTCAGAAAACAGAAATAAATAAATAAGGCCCACTGAACTAGGATTTATAGCCCGGTTATCTTGTTATCTGTACCCTGCTGGCACAGAGAACAGTTAAGTCAGTCAAGTCAGAGATGCACTAAGAACACAGCCTACTTGTTACAGTGTTTTGCTAATAAATTGAGATGGTCATCCCACTGTTTACATATATGTGTGTCAATATTATTATTTTTTATTATTTTTTAAATGTAGCATACTTTTCATCAAGTATTGCTTGTCGCCAAATAAATGCACTCATCCTCACAGGCTTCCTACTGGTCAAGGAACAGAGACCAGGATTATTAAAACATTGCAGTGTTGAAAAACAACAAGCCATTCATGATACTTAAGTCCTTTCTATTTACTCAACTCACACAAGCAACTTCTTTCCTTATGTTTGTTTATAACCCCATGTCATTTAAAAAAAAACCTGAAATGCTATTTAATTCAGGCCATTTAAAAATAAACCAATAAATTTCTCCTATGTGTTTTCTCTTTCATGCTTTTGATCACTTAGTTGAAATTTGGCTTTCCGATCCTGCTGTACCATTTTACAGTAACTTCATATTAGATTGACCAAGCCGATAAACTTTTTAAAACTTAGTTGATTTAAAAAAAAATGACCAGATGATGGCAGTCAAGAGACATAAAAAGAACTATTTCTGCACAGCTACAAGGATTGGGATATTACTAGTACTTGAAATCAACATCTGTTTGTAGGGGAATTTGTGCAGTGCAGGCAGACACAGAGACTATATCCATTAAAGAACCATGCCAGTCTAAATGAAAGTGTTGTTCCCTTACGAGTCAAGGCCAGATTGGACATTAGAGCAGAAAGAAGACAAAGTGGAGAAGTGTGTCTTTTAACAAAGTACTTCATTTGTTTTGGAATGAAATATTATAGCTAAGGGACAATATATGCAATTGTGGCTGATTAACCACAGTCGTTTCATGGTAAATAGAATTTTATAAGAGATATCAAAAGGATACTGAAGAAAAAAACATTTTGCAGTTAGCGCCCAAGGAGTAATTCTGACATTTCAGGTAAACTGCTTCACTAGTCAAGGCAACTTGCTAATGTCATGCTTCTTCCTCAAAAAGTTTTTAGCTAATCTGCCCTCTTCCTCTTGATTTGATTCTTTGCTGTTGTGTGCTTTCTTACCCATAAAATTAATCAACTCTAAAATGTTCACAGGATGTTGGAAATGGGCTCATGAAAATGTAAGCAGCTAAATTTGGATGTCGGGTTTAGAAAATGTCCGAACAGCATTTTCCAAGGCCTTGAGGCAGGTGAAAGCTGAAAAAACCTGTATGGCGGCCTATTGTTGTTGTTATTGTTTATATGCTTGTCTTCAGGGCACCCATGATATCTTTTTCTGCATTTTCAGAATGCAGAATAATAAAGTTGGGAGAGACCTTAGAGGTCTTCTAGTTTATGTTTTTTAAGAACTTTAAAATTAAAAGCTGTCCAGAATCTTTGGTTGAGTATATTGTATTCTATATATACTTATATGTGTATGTATGTGTGTGTATGTATGTATGCATGTATGCAGGGGTGGGATTCTACCAGTTCGCATCTATTCGCTAGAACCAGTTGTAAGCAGTTCGGAGAACCGGTTGTTAGAAGAAATTACTGGCCTAATCCTGTAAGGAAGGCAGGAAGGAAACATTCTGGTGTTGCTTACAGAAACTGCCTCTCCATTAACCCTTATTACATTCTTGGCAGGACTAGATTTCCTGTCTCTGGAGTTTTTCCCCCCCTCCTTTGCTGGTACTTTGCTTGTGTGGAGTGAGTGACCATTTAAAGTTACAATGGCACTGAAAAAAATGACTTATGACCATTTTCACACTTACGACTGTTGCAGCATCCTCACAGTCATGAGAGACCAGGCGAGGAGATGCGTACCTTGATGTGAGTGATATTGAGTTGGCCACACCCAGCCAATAACATGACCACCAAGCCATGTCCACCACCTAAGCCACGACCATAGAACTGGTTGTTAAAAATTTTGAATCTCACCCCGGCATGTATGGGTGGATAGATGGATGAATGGATGTATACATGAATGCAATTTTCTGAAAATGGGTTTGGAAGTGGAGCACTCAGTTCGTGTTAGAAATCTGGATAACTAAAATGCCATGTTAGAGCAATAATATCAGTGGAAAACCTTTTAAAGTTCTACCTTAATATTCCTGTCCTCAGAGCTTCAATACATTTATACTTGTACATGTTTTGCTGAGTAGATTTATTCAAATCTTTCTCTCTCTCTCTGAAAGAGCATACTTTACCATCTAACAGGGCTTTATAGGACTGATTAATACTATAATCTTATTCTCCAAATCAAGTATAGGGGTCTTTGATAAAATAAGGATTTGATACTGGCTCTAGTTCAATTTTATTAGAAACAGTGCTCTTCTGGGCTCCTTCAGTCCTAGGAATCTGATTCATTCTCCTATGAAGGGTCCTTAAATAGAAGAATGACATTGATGCACGGACCTCAAAATTATATAATAAATATATGCCAGTCACCAAAACATAAAGGTTGTCCAATTTTCTTGAGAACTCTAGCAAAGATAATGTTACTCAGCTGAGTTTTTGATCCTCATACATCTGATTTTATTGCATGGGCTACTTGCATGTATTAATATTTTTTTTTCAGTTTTGCATTTTATTCTTTTAGAGTTCTTAATTGTACATTGCCTCATGGCTTGATGATCCTTGAAGGAGATCTGACATTACAGAGATAGAAAAAAGTGATACCTTTTGCCGTATTGTTGAAAGAAAGATTTAGAAGAGGAAGTTACTTTTTTGTTTTCTATCTTCTGAAAAGAAATGAGTAGGACTAGAGTAAAAATAAAAGCAATATGAATATGAAAATACAAGCTTGAACTAGACCTCTCTGATCTCTATACTTATGACTTACTTTAGCAGAGTTCTCAAATCACATTCTTGATAACTTGCAATGATTTAGAATGAAACCTTGGGAATATCCTTATTAGTCTGTTTATAATTTTATATTTATATCATATTTTTAGTCATTTTTAAAAGCTATTTATAAAAAATAATAATGGCAGGATAAAAATAAGCAAATCAGTCTGTCTTGCTCAGTATTGCTTATACTGGCAACAGTGTTTTTGATCTTAGGCAGATGCCTATGTTATGTGTGTAATAAGTTTGCAGAGGAACTGTTTGATGAAAACCTCTGGAAATCATTTTAAGTATAACTAATATGTTTAAACCTTCTTGGTGGGATTGGTACGGGGGTGAAGGAAGATTGAAAAGCTGCAGGTATATTAAATGAATAACTTCTGTCTTTTTCTAATTGACATTCATATACACTTACAGTCTCCAATGGCTTTCTTTATGATGAATGCAGCATTAATCATTCTGGCAGTTCTAGAATAGTGAGGGACCAAAATTCTGGTTATTAATTGTCATGGCTTACATACAGAATGATTGGTGGTTGCAGTCACTGTACTGTCAAAGCTCCATAGCTGGCTATCTGAATGTAGTTCTAAACCAGCTTTATTATGTGCATTCAAAATATTGACCATCTGCAGAGCTGTATATCACGAGCATGGATACTTTATTAATTCCATAGTCATAATTTATTTAGGGGAAAAAAGATATTGGAGAGAACAGAAATGTAACTAGCAGCCCTTCCTAAGGAAAGCAGAGAGAAAAGAAGAGAAGTTTGAAGCTTCAAGAGCTTTGGGAAATTTGATAAAGAATCTTATCTATTTTTAAACATACAATTTTCTCTTAGGTACTGCTAGAATACAATGCAGACTTGCAGTGGAGATGAGAGTTGAAACAGGGTGGCTGTTTTTGAAAAGGATTAAAAAATATTTATTTTATATTACTTTTACATTGCTCACTTCACTGGACTGTGGGCAGCTCATGACAATAATATTTCAATAAAACTCCTAATGATAATAACCAGCATAGATTATAGTGCCACTTGGTCACCTAAACTTTTCAAATATAACTTAACACTCAGGGAAAAAAGAGGGCACAGTTCATTCACACTATTCTTCAAAGGACTTTGCAAAAGAGAATGGTTTTCACTTGCTTCCTGATAACTGAGAAGGAGGAGGAGATCAATGGTAACCTTGGAGGAAGGTATTTCGATAGGGTAGAAATTTCCATAGGACAAAAATACTGCAGAAAAAAAAACTTTGCATCTCTGCTGCCACCACCAGACTATTCAGAGAGAGAGAATCGCTGGGCAACCTTGCAAAAGATGGGATGGCTCTGTTCAGAAAATTTTCATAAGAAGTGAGGATTTAGACTATAAAGCTTACAAGTAGTTCAAAACCTTTTAGTTATCATTGCCATCTTTGCAAATTTGGGGTTTCTCTTAAACTGGGACCAGCCCAATGAGTGATTCACAAAGTGTGGACTGTAAAAATCAAGACAATTATAAAATGGCCTCAAATAGATATAAGAAGGTGAGTAGCCAGACAAATTCAGTACCTGCTGATATACTTCATTTATACTTAAGCTAAGAATAATGGTTATAAAATCATGACCCAATGCAGTGAGATTCTAATTAGAAAAGATACTATTGCAACATGTTAAAATGATAGTAGAAATTTTGCTACCTGTGCTTCAAAAAAACCTGTGCTTTTAAATAAGTTTAAAAGTACCCCTATTCAGATGAGAACATGATGATTCCCTGGATATGCAGATAATCTAGAATTTGTTAGGTTGAATTGATACTTATGAATGGATAGAAGCAAGAAATTCATCATAATACAAAAAACAAACAAAAAAGAAGAGGTTTGCATGAAATTTTACATCTGATTATTTATGCTTTTCTGCAAGTTTAAAAACATTTTAACATGTTATAGTGGAGACGATGAGGCCAGGTATGTCTCACATACTGCTAGCCACTGATTGACAACTTTAAGGACCTTTTTGAACTTTATGTGAGAAAGTGATATGTACAACAATATATAATAAATAGGCAAAAGTAAGCAAAAATGGAAAAAACTAATGAAGAAAAAAAATAAACAAAAATCCTATCTTAAAAAAATTAAACCATTGAACTCCTTGATAAAATTTAAACTATATGAATAAAAAGCAATTTAGAAAATGAATTATATCTTCAATCCAGGGTTTCAAATCAGATGTTGCCAATTCTTTCCTTCTGAATCAAACAATCTTAGCTATTGATCATCTGAAGAAAATTCAGAATTCTTTCGTACTTTGGAAGTTTTGAGATTTTCTATATATAATTTAATAATACATTTTAATGTGCAATGTTGTCCACAAATATGTAGCTAAGAAATACTTGGAATTCACCCATGTGTCAAAGATTAACTAACCCTGCAAATTTATTGATAAATGATGTAATCTATAGTTTTTCTGGACCTTAAGAAGATTTTTCTCTTTTTGGGGGTTTCTTCTTATATAATTCCTTCTTCTTCTTAGTCTTGAGAGCCTTATCTCTTTTATTTGTTGTCTCTGTTGTCAATGTCTCTATTTTAAATCCTTTAATATTCTTTGGCAATGGTTTTTGTTCTCTATATTCATCTGGGCTGTTGTTTCCCTCTTCTGACTTGTCATCTCTGAGCTTTCTTTATTCTTCTGCAAGCTGCAACGCCATTACTTTACTAATCATTGTGTCCAGCAATTTCATTCTTTCTTTTAACATACCTCTCACAGTTTGCAGCTCCAACTTAAATTCTTTGCTTATTTCTTCCATTTCTTTATTAAAGATCAAATTTTTCTATTATAGTCCTTCCCAAAAGTTTCTGTTTCTCTCGCTTTCTCTTTCCTCTGTTTTCTTGTCACAGTCAACCTCCAGCAGTCCCAAAATATTGTATTCCTATATATTTTACTATAGTCCCCGTTCACCACTTCCACTTTCCAGCACAAACTTAGGTCCTGGCAGCTTCCTGTCTTCAGGGCAGCCATTAAAGACTGCCGCTTCTCCCTGTCTTCTGGGGGAGTTTACCAAGCCAGGGAGGAGAGATGTGGCTCCCCTCGACCCAGCTGGTGGTCTCCCCCTCTTCCCCTACCCCTATGAGGTAGGTGAGATGGATCCGGTCCTTTAAGGACCCCTCCAACAGGGCAAGCATGGATCAAAGCCACGCACAATCGCAGTCTCTGGTCCATCGTCAACAAGAATGCCACCGGAAGTCATTGATTTCTCTCAAATTAAAACACTACTTATATAAGAGCTTGCTTTACAAACTGAGTTATCAGTTAATATTGAAATACAGTCCTTCTCAATGTTTCCTTTTCAAAATATCAAGATTAAATAAAATACAATGAGAAAAAAAACACTGAATCATTGTGAGAGGTTATGTATCTTATAGTTGACATTAAAAGGACACTGTACTAGTAGTATTTCAACGTAGAAATCTCTTCATTACAGTATTTCAACCTTCTTTACAAACAGCCACCCACAGCTTACAGTAGGTGTTTGGTGAAAAATGAAGTTTTAAATTCTCAGCATGCATCTTTATGTAGTTCCCACCAAAACTGAACAAAGTGTTAAATGGTGTTAAAATACTAGTGTTTCAACAAAAATAGTGAAGTCTTTGGGGAAAGTAAAAATCTAGCTGAGCTCAGCTCAGCAGGGAAAATATTAGCCCAAAGTAGAGCCCTTTCATTTATCATCTTCAGTTCTAAATTCATCTTTAAGTACCTGATTCTGCTTCTTGTGTCCAAAATTATTTACTGCTAATTTTTATTCCTCTTTTCCCCTCCCCCCAGGCTTGTAAATCAGTGGTGTCCAACTTTTTTGGCACCAGAGACTGTTTCATGGAAGACAAATTTCCATGGATTGGGGCAGGGATAGTTTTATGCGCAACCTAGATCCCATGTAGATCTTACTCACCTGCCACTTGTATGGCTTGGCTCCTAACAGACCATGGTCCAGTATTGGTCTGTGCCAGTTGTGGGATTCAAATTTTTTTACTATCGGTTCTGTGGGCAAGGCTTGGTGGGCATAGCAGGGGAAGGATACTGTAAAATCTCCATTCCCTCCCCACCCCACTAACCTGCTTTCCAGCTCCGTTCTCCTGTGCAGGGAAACAAAAGAAGACCCAGCCAATCAGCTGGGACTCAGGAGGCAGAGAATAGATGGGGGTGGGGCCAATCAGAGGTTGTATTTGCTGGTTCTCCAAACTACTCAAAATTTCCGCTACCGGTTCTCCAGAACTGGTCAGAACCTGCTGAATGCCACCTCTGGTCTGTGCCTGTGGGTTGGGGACCCCTGCTTTAAATCATACTTTTCAATTTTTTTTAGTCTGGTGCTATTAGAACCATAGGCAAAATCTCTGTGTTTGCTTTTATGAAAAGTGGCCTCTGGATAATAGAGATAAGATCGCAAGTGTTGCATGGTTTAGCTGCTGCTAAATAGCTTAGCTTTCAAACATTCATTGTTATATTGGCAGGATAGAATTAAAAGAATGTACACATGATTATTGATTTATGACAATTAGGACCAGAATTTCTGCTGTTTAAACGAGGTAGTTTTAAGCGAGTGACAGTTATAAGTTAATCACAGATTGTTGTTAAGGAAATCTGGCCTCCTCTATTGTTGGAAGATAGATGGAAAGGTCATAAACAGCAACAACATGACCATGTCTACCACAACTTACCGTGGCCAACTCACTACAGCCAACTCACTATAGCCAACTTACAGTGATCAACTCACAATGGTCAGTTCACAATGACACAACTTGCTATGGCAACTTGCTACAGGACAACTCACCCCAAACTATTAAATGCTGCATTGTTTCATTTAATCACTTTTATTAGTGGTGACCACATTTTTATCAAATTACAGTAAATCTTGTATTTCTGGATTGACTTTCTTGATTTTATTATTATTGGTCATGGTTCCATCAAAATTAATTTAACTTTTGTATTTGTTTCATTATCATATTGTAAGTTGCCCCATGGCATGCCCCATTTTGGACCTGGAATGCTGCAACCATCATAAATATGTTGTTGTTGTTAGTCACAAAGTCGTGTCCAACTCATCACGACCCTATGGACAATGTGCCTCTAGGCCTTCCTGTCCTCTACCATTCCCTGGAGTCCATTTAAGCTCATGCCTACTGTTTCAGTGACTCCATCCAGCCACCTCAATCTCTGCCGTCTCCTCCTTCTTTTGCCTTCAACCGTTCCGAAGACTCCAGTGAGTCCTTCCTTCTCATTAGGTGGCCAGAGTATTTGAGTTTCATCTTCAGGATCTGGCCCTCTAAAGAGCAGTCAGGGTTGATCTCCTCTACGACTGACCAGTTTGATCGCCTTGCAGTCCAAGGGACTCTCGGGAGCCTTCTCCAGCACCATAGTTCAAAGGCCTCAATTCTTCAGCGCTCAGCCTTCCTTATGGTCCAACTTTCACAGTCATACATTGCAATGGGGAAAACCATAGCCTTGACTGTACACACTTTTGTTGGCAGGGTGATGATGTACCAATTGCCAAATGTCAATTTTGACTGTCGAGATGCTGCAATGGTTGTAAGTCACTCCAACTTACTAAGCAAATAGTTTTTAAGTTGTGGATTACCTGTATGACTCTGCCTATTTTGGAGAAGAAACAAAGCTAAAAGAATATGATATTTAAAGGGACTTTTCATTAAAAAAAGTTGTAGATTTGGATATGACAATTATGTGAATAGGGTTTTAAATTTTTCATTATCAAATGGTTGATCTATATTGTCCATAGACCTGATTCCTATTTCCGAGTATTTACTGTAACCAGTTCAGCATGACAGCTGAAGTTTTAATCAAATGTAGAAATGACAGGATTATTTTTTTTGGCATCATTCTCATTATTAACATTTACTCTCCTTTTCTCCCAATTTTGTCTATGGCTACTTTAAATAAAAAAGATATTATTCTTAGAGTTCATAGGCCTAATTGCTTTCACTAACTTTTCCATCTTATCTTCTTTTTGCAGCTAAAGATGTCCTTCAGAAATTCTAAGACCATCTTTTGTACTAATTTCACAAGTGGTTTTCTTAAGGTCATCCAAAACGCCCTTTATTTCTTGAAGAAGAGAAACCATTTCCCTTCCTTGAGGCTTGAATATAATTAATTGGGAATGAAACCCCACTTAAAGCTTATTCTCATTTAGTCAGTTGCTATTGAGATGGTTTTACTATGTTCTCCTTTTCTCTAAAGGAGCTTGGCTGAGATCCTGAAACAACACCACTTTATCTCTTTCCCAACTTATTTTTTCCAGCCCATGTGGCTTTTGAATAATTTTGTCTCTCATATGAGAGATGGGAACTTTTTTATATATAATGTTTCTTGGTCTTTGTAACTTTTTGAGTCTGGAATAAACACCCTACAGCCAGTGGTGGGATTCAAAATATTTTACTACCAGTTCTATGGGTGTGGCTTGGTGGGCTTGGCTTGGTGGGCATGGCAGGAGGATACAAAATCTCCATTCCCACCCCACTCCAGGGGAAGGATACTATAAAATCTCCATTCCCTCCCCACTCCTGGGGGAAGGTTACTGCAAAATCCCATTCCCTCCCCACCCCACTAACCTGCTTTCCAGCTCCATTCTCCTCTGCAGGGCAACAAAAGAAGTCCCAATCAATTAGCTGGGACTTGGAAGACAGAGAATAGATAGGGATGGGGCCTGTCAGAGGTGGTATTTGCTGGTTTTCCAAACCACTCAAAATTTCTGCTACCGGTTCTCCAGAACTGGTCAGAACCTGCTGAATACCACCTTTGCCTACAACTGTGCTTCTCAAACTTGCCAGCTTAAAGATGGGTGGACTTCAACTAGAAATCATCAGTCATTGGTTCAGAATCCTTATCCAGTAGTTTTAAAACACAAAACACTACATTAAGCTTTGTCCCCACCTTCCCCCAGCTCCACAATTATATCAATAGTTGCAGAATTTTTTCTGGCTATTAGATTATTTATTCTCCAATGTCCATTTCTTGCAAATCCATCAAGTCTAGCTTGATATTCAAAATATAGTTTTGAACTTTTTCTAAGCTAGATGTGTTCTGTGTACTAGAATTATATGTTTGGCTTGTTGTCTGAACTATATAAGATGTTTACTTTGGCATTTCCTTAAAACATAGTACTTATTAATTTGTTCAGACATAGCTGTTGTTCTTTCTTATTAGTATCATGGATCTTTCAATCCAGTTTTAATTTTTCCTTGTTTGGTAAAGTATTTGACAGTGTCAGAGTAAATTTTACTATGATGATTTATCTTAGCTGCTTCCTTCTGGATATCTTAGTCATCAATTTCTTCCTCCTGATTGTTGATGGTGTTCTGAGATTGACATAGTAGTGGTTTTTTTGATCAGGCTGTAAGTTCTTTCCCATATCTCAACCTTTTACCTTTTTCTGATTTTGTAAAACATGAATTTAGCTGTTAAAACACAGAAATTTGGCAAATAAGCAGGGATAATGGAGTGTGTGGATCACCTTGAGGAATAAGGGAAAGAAATAATGTGTATAAAACAATCAGATAAGAGGTACAAGATCCCTCAATGTCTTGATGTTCAAAGGAAGAAAGAAAGCATACCCGAATGGATCAAGCAGTTAAAAGTGGTAACAGGAATTTTGTCCTTTCAGACTTGTAAAATTGCTGGAATCGGGTATGTCTAATTTAATGAAAAGAAGGACTAGGGGTGACATGATAGCAGTGTTCCGATATCTCAGGAATTGCCACAAAGAAGAGGGAATCAATCTATTCTCCAAAGCACCTGAGGGCAGGACAAGAAGCAATGGGTGGAAACTAACTAATGAGAGAAGCAACCTAGAACTAAGGAGAAATTTCCTAATAGGTAGAACAATCAGTGGAACAACTTGTTTTCAGAAGTTGTGAATGCTGCAACACTGGAAGTTTTTAAGAAGAGTTTGGACAAACACTTGTCTGAATTGGTATAGGGTTTCTTGCCTGAGAAGGAGGTTGAACTAGAAGACGTCCAAGGTCCTTTCCAACTCTGTTATTCTGTTCTGATTCTGTTAATATAGCCTTACAATAAAATAGAATTAGTTCATCTAATTGTGTTGTCTCTCTAGTTTACATGGGATTGCTTACACTGGGTCAGAAGGAGACTGAAAAGCTTAGTGCAGATAGTCCTTGACTTACAACCATTTGTTTAGTGATTGTTTGAAGTTATAACAGCACTGAAAAAAGTGACTTGTGATCATTTTTCACACTTACGACCATTGCAACATCCTTGTGGTCACATGATCAAAATTTGGAAGCTTAGTAACTGGCATGTATTTATGAAGGTTTCAATGCCTTTTGTGACCTTCTGACAAGCAAAGTCAAGAAGTCATATTCATGATAATTAATAACGGTAGTAATACAGTTAACAATTGTAGCAAGTTGTTGGGACAAAACTTAGTTAACAACTGTTTTGCTTTGTGACTGAAATTTTGGGTCAATTGTGGTTGTAAGTCAAGGGCTACCTGAACACCAACTTTTTCAGTGGTTGTAAATTAAATGTACAACAAAATTAGGAGATATTACATATATTTCATGGAATCAATGTAAAGTTAAACAACAACAACCTCATTACAATTTTAGTTTTGGCAGCTAAATTGCTAATTACTTATTGGAAATATTAATAATTTATCAATTGAAAAATTGCATCATAAACTTTAGTCAGCAGCTTTATTAAAAAAAATCAGATACATTCGTATCTAGGATATCAAATCTCTACTTTATAGTATCACTATGTGTTTAATTTTCATAGGACATGTGGAAATTATAATAGGGTTTTTAATTAGATTAAAAATTGTTGCTAAACTACTAAAGTGCTGATCAGTTTGTACTGTTATTCTTTTTAAACTAGCCAATTTATCTCTCTCTCTCTCCCTTCCTTCTCCTGAAAAATTACAACTTGGGGCGTAAATATTTTCAGTATATCAATTTCTAGAAGAAAACAGATAAATAAGAAACATAACATATGGAATGTTCAGAAGAGTTAAAAACAATTTAAAAAAGCTTGGGATAATTAAAAATGATTCTGAAATTGCTATAAATTTTTATTTTATTTGCTGCATATCTTTGTGCTAGTAAAAATATTGTGATCTATAGCAGGTAGCACATCTCTAAACAGGTTATTGCTATCAAAATGAGAGAAGCAAGTTTAACAAAAAAAAGGGAGAGTTTAAGAGAGTCTTAAAAATCTGATATGCTTCATAGATAGTCCCTAAGTTAGTGATCTCCACTAATTGAAAACTACTAATATTAATCCACCTTGGTAATCAGACTGAAAAATGTGATTTACACTCCATAGGCTTCCTGTCTAGTATGACAGAGATGAAGAAAGATAATCTGCTGTTCAGTCTTCATAATTATGTCCATATAATGTTTTAATTAACATTGAGGGCACCTCACATTTTAGTTAGGGAATCTCTTGTGGTGCCATTAACTCTAGACCATGAATACAATTTAACATTGAATTCTTGGGCAGCGACTCAAAATGTACTTGCTGGCGAAAATTTCCCTGCACCTTCAACTCATGGAAATGATGGCAGATATTTCTGAATCATCATGTTTTAGAATAGGCTATTACTGGAAAACATATGTTAGGAGTTGTTTCCCTTCCTTCCCCTTCTGATAAACCAGAGTGGAAACACAACTAGATAAATTCATTCTACTTTATTTTAACAGAATCTTGCAAGACTACCTTGACTTCTAAATGCTTGATTCATCAGGACAGGTCCTTCCTAAGTTTCTTTCTGACCATTAAACCACTGAAGGTTCCTGCCACTCTTGACTGATTGTCTCCTAGACAGCATCTCTTCTCCTTGTTCTCCTGTAATTATCCACATTACAGGACCAGGCTTTATTTTTCATTCAACATTTTCAGTCCAGAACTTTGTGGCACAGAGGAAGATAACCTCTCTGAATATAGTTGTCTCAAGTGACTGTCACCCCAACTGACATTGTAGATGTTCAGGGATGAAAATTAAAACTCATCAGCTTCTGGGGAACTACAGGTTCCTTATCTTTGTTCCATCTGAGCAGATAAATTTCTTTCCAGAGCTTTTAAGACATGAGGAACTATTGATTTTGAGTTTATACTGATGAGAGTAATGTATGCTGGGAATTGTATCTGCTACATGTTGCCATTCATCAATATTTTGTCTTTAGCGTTCTGCAAAACTGTGCCATGGTAGCGCAGTGGTTAGAGTGCAGTACTGCAGGCTACTTCTGCTGTCTTCCAGCTGCTTGCAATTTGGCAGTTCAAATCTCACCAGGCTCAGGGTTGACTTAGCCTTCTATCCTTCTGAGGTGGGTAAAATGAGGACCCAAATTTTGGGGCCAAAATGCTGACTCTGTAAACTGCTTAGAGAGGGCTGTAAAACACTATAAAGCGGTATATAAGTCTAAGTGCTATTGCCATTGCTAGTGGGAAATGATGATCCTGTGGTATGTACTATAAATCAGTGGTCCCCAACCTTTTTTGTACCAGGGACCAGTTTCAAGCACAAAAACTTTTTCAAGGACCGGCGGGGGGAGAAGAATCCGAGTTTGGTGGTTTGCTTGCAAACGTTTCATTACCTGACTAGGTAACATCTGATGTTGTTACCTAGTCGGGTAATAAAACATCTGCCAGCAAACCACCAAGTTCAGGGAGCGCCTCGGCCCTGCCTCCCTCAGCCCCATCCCTCAGGTGTTTTCTCCCTCCCTCAGGTGTCTGCCTCGTTCCTCTCTCAGTCGCTCTCTCGCTGCTCCACCAGCCCAGGAAGAAACTGCTTCAAAGAAGCCGGGGGGTGGCTTTTCCTGTCGCCGCAGCACCTCCAAAGCACCCGTTTACCCCCCCCCGCCCGCCCGCATTCAACCCAGTGCTCCGTTCTGCCTGCCTGCCTGCCTGCCTTTGTTTCGGAGCAGCTTCGGCTGATAAAAAGAGGTGAATAGTTATTATTCTCAGCCAAAGCTGCTCCCAAACAACCAGACAGGCAGAATGGAGCACTGAATTGAAGCGCGGGCGGGGTGGGGGTGAACGGGCGCTTCGGGGAAGCTGCGCTGACAGGAAAAGCCACCCCCCCGGCTTCTTTGAAGCAGTTTCTTCCTGGGCTGGTGGAGCAGCGAGAGAGCGACTGAGAGAGGAACGAGGCGGGAGGAAACCGAAGCCGCTGAGCCAGAGAGCAGGACAGGCTTCGGTTGCTTCCTCCCTCCCCTTTCATTTGTGTCCTTGATCCCCGATCCCAGCAGCATTCACCGAAGGCGAAGAAAGCCGCCCGGTGGTTGAGGACCCCTGCTATAAATGATAGAATCCTTATGTCTTTGTAACTGCCATGTCCTTTTTCCATAGGTTGGCTGCATCATTAATGCTCCTGCTTATATGTTTTCCTTCTTATTTCATAGGTTGGCATCTCATAAAAGTCTTACAAAGTAAGCAACTGAATGAGGAATGCTGTGGATCTTGAAATGGATAAAGGCAAGAATGAAACTCAGGTCATTAGGCAACTAAAGATGGAATATGGAATATGTGATTAATAGTAAAGGAGCAATGAATGTTAGAATATGTAAGCATGCACTACCATGGGGAAGACTGGAAAAAACTGCTATCTATCAGTATAACCATTGGAAGGAACTAGTCAAAGCAATAGTGTGAATTTAACAAGGAATTCTTCTTGGTAGCAGAGCTTCAGGCTTCGTTTCCTCTTCTATAATGTTAAACCTTTTTGCAAATGGCTTTGCAACACTTCATAAATATACACACCTGTGATCTGGCAGTAACCCAAAGCTGCATTTAAGATAGCAAATGTATGTGTCACTGCTGTGAATTCTGTTTTGCCAACATGAATGATAGATTAAGTGTTGTCTTATCTGTTCAGATTAATGGCGGTACATTCTCAATGGAGAAATAGTAAATTAGTTAGGCATATTAGCTGCATCCCTGCTGCTAATTTATCTAAATCAGAACCTGAGGCCTTTTAAGGCTTTCCCTATTATGATTATTCCAAGTTGGCGGTACAGCTTCCCATTGTTTTCAGGAAAGAAAAGCACAACTGTAGTGTTATTCCTAAAATAGGTTTAACAGTGTATTAAAATTGTCCTCACTGTCTACAAATTCTCCTTCCAAAAATCATAGAAAATCCTTACCCTATTTGATGCAGTAGCCCATGGTTATTATTTCTCTTGAAAGTAAATTATAATTTGGTAGTGAAAAAGTTGCTTAATGTTGATTATAAATCAGCATTTCTCAAGCTTGACAATTTTAAGATGTGTGGACTTCAGCTCTCAGGAATTTCTTTTGTCTATAATGGACTCTCCTTTTCTGTAAAACCAGTCTAATGTTTGGGGCAATACCAAAACCATCATTGCAATGCAACTATGCGATTAATTCTATCTGCAAGCTGTGATTAATTTTTCCCAATAATAGAATGCCTTCATCCAGTTTTCTATGTCTCATTGCACATTTTAAAGCAGAGTTTAATATGAGTATATGGGTTCACAGTGCCACTAGCTGTGAGATGAACACATGAATCCATTTCAAATGACTTTTAGAGAAAAATCCAACAAAAATTAGTATACTATAGAATAGATCTTTGTCTGGCTGAAGATGATTGGATTTCAGGATGCTTAATTTTGCCCAGATCATGTCCATTAGTGTTTTCTATTAGAATGTGATAACAATATGAGTAGTTTCCAATGAAAGGTATAATTCTGCTACGTTGTCAAACTATGGGATTCCTTACATAATGACTACAAGACCTTCACAGCTTTTAAAATGGTTAGAGCATTAAGGAAAAGTGAGAATCTCAAGTAAATGCTGGACAATGCATGAATGGATAGAGACAGTTGTTAGCTAGATAAATAAATAGATAGACATTTTAAAACAATGAAGATGAATACAATGCAGTGGAACTTCCTGATTTGGATTAGAACTGAGACACTTTAGCTGGGTTCACAAAATGTGAGAGGCTAAAGTGTGATTTTTAAAGTTATTTAATTGGTTTTTTGGTTTAGCTAACTGAACGAACAAGCCGTTTTCTTTTTATCGACTATGTGAATGTATATAAAGCTATAATACAGTTTATTGGTAAAAACTCAGTAGGTTCTATGAATTCATCACAACAGCATCAAATTTCAATATGGCTTCCAAAGCTGACACTATTATTCTAATTTTGGGTTTAAAATAGTATGTATATTGTAGTCATTATCTCTTTATACTAGAGTAGTGACTAGGAGCAGTTAGCTTTTGCTCTGGTATTGTTTTCTTGCCGAAAAGGGATTTCCATTCACCTATTTCTTTTTTTAAATACAGGACAAATGGCAGCTTGAGCATGCTTTTAGCAGGAAAACCAGACAAAGGCAAATGCTTAAAGCTTACCTTGGGCCTAAAGTAGCTTCACCAAAAGTTAGCATAATGCAATAATTTACCACAATTGTTATGGGTCAAGCAGGCAAACTTTTCTGAATTCCAAGCCAATTACAGAGACATGATTATGTAAGCCTGCTCACTCAGGAAATTAAAGCTACAGCAACATAGCTACTGAGAGAGAGGAAGGAGTGATGGATGATATATGGGACAGAAGAGGCAGTTCTAGGGCTCCTGATCAGTGGTCCATATACTTCTGATCAGTGATAGGATTCAACCAGTTCGCACCAAACCGATTTTTAAATTGATGGATGGCCCCTCCCTTCCTCACCCTGCCCCTTCCAGGAATCCCCATGGAGGTGCGGTGAGGCCCCCCCTGTGGCCTGTTTTTGCTCCCAGTGGGGTGCAGGAGGTCGAGTGCTGCCTGTCACACCCCCTGGCCATGCCCACCATGGCGATGCCCACCCAGCCAGTCATTAGGGCAGAGAACTGGTTGTTAAATTATTTGAATCCCACCACTGCTTCTGATCCACTCGTGTTTTGACCTTAATTAAAATCATGCACAAAGCAACTCTCTAGCGGGAGCAGGATGAGGGCAGTGCATCCATCCTCGCTCCACTTGACCTCTCAGTGACTTTCAATACCATTGATCATGGAATTATCCTGGGGTGGCTTCAGGAGATGGGAGTGGGAAGTGTGCTGTCCTGGTTCACTTCCTTCCTCTGCGGCCACTCTCAGTCAGTGTTGATAGGAGGGGAGAGATCCAGTCATTGCTCATTGCTTTATGGAGTTCTGCAGAGTTTGGTACTTTCTCTGCTCCTGTTCAACATTTATATGAAGCCTCTGGGTGAGATCATCCATCACCATGGACTGAGGTATCACCAATATGCTGATGATATTCAGCTATATATCTCAGCCCATGGTGAGTTAAATATTGCTGTGTCCTCCCTCTTGCAATGCCTGGAGGCTGTCAGGGACTGGATGGAGAGCAACGGGTTGAAACTAAACCCTTGCAAGACCGAATGGCTGTGGGTTTGGGGTTCATTGGTTGAGGGAGATTGCCATCCTTGGTCTTGGATGGGGTGGCACTACCTCAAACAGACCCTGTGCGTAATCTAGAGGTTTTCCTGGACTCATGACTCCTGCTTGAAGAGCAGGTGGTGGTCATGACCAGGAGGGCCATTGCACAACTGCAGGTTGTGCACCAGTTATGCCCTTTCCAGGACCAACGGTCCCTACTCACAGTCACTGATGCCCTAGTCATTTCCAGTCTTGATTATTGCAATGTGTTCTACATGGGGCCACCCTTGAAGAACATCCAGAAGCTCCAGTTGGTGCAATATGCAGCGGCCCGAATGGTTTTGTGCAAATCCTGCTGTGCACATATTTAACCTCTCCTGCAGGAGCTGCATTGGTTGCCAATTCGCTTTCGGGTGCAATTCAAGGTGCTGGTTGTTACCTTTAAAGTCCTTCATGGACCAGGTTATCTGAGGGAACGTCTCTTGCCAGTCACATCTACCCAAGCCATTAGAGTGGGGAGCAGGGAATGCTGCACGTCCCATTCCTGAGGGAGATATACCTGATGGGACCCAGAAGAAGGGCCTTCTCCGTGGTGGCTCCCTCTCTCTGGAACATCATTCCCCCAAAGATTGGAATAGCTCCCTCTCTAATACTCTTCTGGAAGGCACTGAAGACCTGGTTCTGCCAGTGGGTCTGGGGAACCCAGAGTGGAGTGGAGCCCATCAAATGGTTTCTTGTGATCTACTGTCATTGGGATGGGTGTGTGTGTGGAAGTTGGGAGGGCTGAATTTTTATTTATTTTTTCCAGATTTTGTTCGATTGTACTTTATTAATTTATTTGATAGTTTTTGTTAGTTTTTATTTTTATTTTTATTTAAAAATGGTTTTACATTCTGTAAGCCACCTCGAGTCACCATGGGAGAATAGGCGACAATATAAATTCCATCCATCCATCCATCCATCAATAAATAAATAAATAAATAAATAAATAAATAAATAAATAAATAAATAAATAAATAAATAAATAAATAACTAAATAAATAAATAAATAAATAAATAAATAAATAAATAATAAATAAATAATAAAAAATAAATAAATATGATTTATCAAAGCATGTTTTAGCTATATCCAGCTTAAATGTACAACATAAGTTTTTTTAATGCCTTTATAAATAAAACTTCAAGATCAAAGCAGTTATTGTGAAAAAATACATTCTTTAAATCACAGTTCCAGCAACCATTTCCCCAGTGATAGTAGATGGCAAAATATTAAAAGGTCAGATTGAACAGCAGAATGCACAAACAGGGTCTGCTTGAGTCTCTGCTTGTAAGCAATCCCTTATTTATCTTTTACCTCATTTACAAAGTGCAAGAAAACTTTTCTTTGTCAGTACGGAGTCCCCTTAGGAATGCATTAACATTAGACACAATACACTGAACTTTGTCTCTATGCTCCTATTAGTAGTGGAAGTTCTGCTATTATTTTTCTCCCTCCTTTAAATAATTGCACTTTTTGTGTGCAAATGTTTTGGATTTCAAGCTGGTTCTCAGGAGAGGGCAGGAATGGGATTCTACTGAGGGAGACAAATGGGTGAGGCATACAACATTTTATGGGTGCAGGAAGAACATGGATTATTTTAAAGTCCCAAATGGATAAGAGAAAAAAATTAAGTGGAGCTGTGCACACATAATGAAGCTTTTCAGGATGAGAAATGGCAGCTGAAAGCCCTGTGCAGGCATAAGAAAAATAAAATACAGATTGTGCAGAAGAGATAATAGAGCAGAGATGAACCAAATGACCTTTTCTTCCTCAATTAAGATTGTTAGGGAAAGAAAAAAAATGGATGTTTCCTCAAACAACCTATTCAAGTATATAAAGTCAGGAGGTTTGGCATTAATCTGGAATTACCAAGAATTGAGAGGGAAGTATTGTAATACTGGAAGATATTTTCTTTTAATTTTTAATGTAGCCTTCATTGCTATGTAACAAAAAGGGCACATGTGTCAGTATGGGTTTGATTGTCCAGTTTGAATATAAACCTGGTAGCTTTCCAGAATGCTTCTTGTAGAAGATGAAAAAGAGATATAGGCAGTGAATCATACAATTTATTATAAGAGACAAGTAATGATTAGACTCCAGAGAGATCTTCTCTAGGATATAATATAATTTGCTTCTGTTCTACTAATTTTCTCCCATCAGCTACATTACACACAAAACCTGTTCAAATATTACAAGTATATACTTTGCTTGCATGCAGAAAATTTGAGTTCAATCCTTGGCAACTCTACTTGAAAGGATCAAATATCATGGAATGGGAAGATTTCTCAGAAGCAATTGGAATAGGCAGTCTTGAATTAATTTCCTAACTTGCTATAAGATAGTTTCCATGGTCTAATATCTTAGACCAGAGATGTAAAACTTGTATTATTTGACCTAATTTCTTTGATAAGACAAAGTTATCCCATTTCTGCTCACCTTTGCTTCTAATACTATCTTCTACCTTGGGATAGAATTAGAAGAACCTTCCTAAGCCTAGTGCTTCTCATTCCTAAGCTTCAAAGAGAGACCGCTAATGACCAGATAACTGCAGTGAATATAAATCCTTCCATTCCCAGCCCCCTTCATTCAGAACTGAAGAAGCTTCTTAAGGTAAAGGTTCCCTTCATGCATATGTGCTAGTTGTTTCCGGCTCTAGGGGGCGGTGCTCGTCTCCCTTACAAAGCTGAAGAGCCAGCGCTTCTCCTAAGATGTCTCCATGGTCACGTGGCTAGCATGACTAAACACCGAAGGCGCACAGAACACTGTTACCTTCCCACCAAAATAGTCCCTATTTTTCTGCATGCATTTTTACATGGTTTCAAACTGCTAAGTTGGCAGAGGCTGAAACAAGTAACGGGAGCTCACTCCGTTATGCAGCACTAGGGATTCGAACCACCAGACTGCCAACCTTTTTGATCGACAAGCTCGGCATCTTAGCCACTGAGCCAGCTTCTTGGATGAGAATAAAAATTCTTCAAGGGGAAAAACAAAGAAAAGACCAGTTGCCTTTTGAAAAAGCACCTTTGGAGCAACCATAACCTGGATGACAGAGAGTATTTGTAGACTAAACATTACCAACATTAAAAATATGAGGCTCTTAAAAAATATGGAAAAATTCAGGAATCAGTAACAAGTGGAAACATCTATTATTTTGTATCATAGCTGGTACATGATGAATCAATGTTTTAGTAATTATCCGTATTATAAAATGCTTATAGTTTCTTGCAATCTGCTAATATTTTCATATGATACAAGAACTTCTTGATGGAAAAAAATGTAATATTGTTATTTTTATAACCTCATAAATGATATATGCCAAATTACAAAGCTGCAGAACATGTATCTCAAAATGATAAATCATTATTAAATAGTTTATACAAATCATTATTAATCAATTTATAAAATTTTGTCTATTATCTTTATTTATCTCTAAAAATTAGTTTTCACTATCCTTGAGATAATCAGATGAAAGATTCATCTTTAAATAAAGTTTTGCTTTAAAACAATTTTGCCAATGTTTTCTTTTATAAATAATAATAAATTTTGAATCCTTTAGGGAACCCTGGCTATAATCATTGGTAATAGAGTTAATTATTCATGTGTAGAAAATATGTACTATTAACATTTAAGAAAAAAAATCTTAGCATTTAAAGAAATTGTACACAATATGGAATTAATCTCATTAAGTAGATCTTTATTTCTATTTTTGAAATGCTATTATTACTTGAAATGTCATATTTATAATTTAGCTTTATTATTTATACTATAAGTGATCATGGTAGGAAAATTTACACAATGCTGGAACTTGTATGACCTGAGGAAATGCAGAATGGACATTTAATTATTACTAATATTGTTAAAAACTATACATGTAGTGATCAATTTTAGTTGTTTTCCTCAGTTGTTTTTTTCAATGTCCTGGCTGGAATACATTCTAGCTCTATACAGAAAAGATGTCATCTTTAATTATAATTACTTTATATTATAATTATATAAGCTTTGTATCATGATTATTGCAATTTACATTGTAAGTTACATTAGAAGAATATATTATAATTATAATACATATAATATATATATATAATATAATATATAATATATAATATAATATATAATATATATATATATATATATATATATATATATATATATATATATATATATATATATATATATATATATATGTGTGTGTGTGTGTGTGTGTATATATGTATGTATGTATGTACCGTATTTGCCGGCGTATAAGACGACTGGGCGTATAAGACGACCCCCAACATTTCCACTCAAAATATAGAGTTTGTTATATACTCGCCGTATAAGACTACCCCCTCTTCCGCACACCTTCCACTTTTGCACTTTTTTTTTTTTGAGGCACTTTTGTGCACCGTGGAAACGAATCCCGTGAAGCTGAAAGGAGCAGCCAGCCTTCAGGCCGATGTAGGCGGGCCTCCTTCTCCCAGCTCCCAAGGAAACGAGGCGCTCAGCGGCCTCCGCAGCACCGCCCGGGCTCCGCTCAGGTATCCGGCTGGGGCTGTCAGGAGTTGTTACCGCTGGTGTGGCTCCGCGGGCTCCAGTCCCGTGTTGCCTCGGGAAGGAAAGGCAAAAAGGAAGAGCCGCGGCGGTGCTTTGCAACGGCAGCAGCGGCTCCTGGTTTTGCCTTTCCCTTCCCAAGGCAACACGGGACTGGAGCCGCGCGGAGCCACGCCAGCGGTAACAACTCCTGACAGCCCCAGCCCGATACCTGAGCGGAGGCCGGGCGGTGCGAGCGGAGGCTGGGCAGAGGCCGGGCGGTGCGAGCGGAAGCCGGGCGGTGCGGGTGGAGGCCGGGCGGTGCGAGCGGGCCGGGCGGTGCGAGCGGAGGCCGGGCGGTGCGAGCGGAGGCCGGGCGGTGCGGGCAGAGGCCGGGCGGTGCGCGGAGGCCGGGCGGTGCGAGCGGAGGCCGGGCGGTGCGAGCGGAGGCCGGGCGGTGCGAGCGGAGGCTGGGCGGTGCGGGCGGAGGCCGGACGGAGGCCGGGCGGTGCGAGCGGAGGCCGGGCGGTGCGAGCGGAGGCCGGGCGGAGGCCGGGCGGTGCGAGCGGAGGCCGGGCGGTGCGAGCGGAGGCCGGGCGGTGCGGGCGGAGGCCGGGCGGAGGCCAGGCGGTCCGGGCGGAGGCCGGGCGGTGCGAGCGGAGGCCGGGCGGTGCGAGCGGAGGCCGGGCGGTGCGAGCGGAGGCTGGGCAGTGCGAGCGGAGGCCGCTGAGCGCCTCGTGTCCTTGGGAGCTGGGAGAAGGAGGCCCGCCTACATCGGCCTGAAGGCTGGCTGCTCCTTTCGGCTTCACGGGATTCGTTTCCACCGTGCGCAAAAGTGCCTCGGCCGCGGGCAGCCGCAGTGCTTCCCAATTACTATTTGCCAGCGTATAAGACGACCCGGCGTATAAGACGACCCCCCCACTTGGAGGCATGTTTTACAGGGCAAAAAAGTCATCTTATACGCCGGCAAATACGGTATATATGTATATATGTATATATATATGAGATGGGAGAAATTCCATTAGTATAGCTACTAACTTTCTGTAAGGCTAAGAACCTCAAGTTTTATTCTCTAGCTTAATTAATATTTTTTTGAGTTTAATTACACACTAAATTGACTCAGCTGCCCAAATAACTCAGTGTAACTCAGTGTAACTAATAACTAAGCCTATCATAGGAACAAAGGCATAAGCTTTTTGGGGTATAAAAGATACAGAAACATTTGTATGGGTTCATCAAAAAAGTCAAGATGACTACCACATGATCAAAGAATGGTCTCCTTTTTAGCATGTATCAATACCCACCATCTTGATTGTTTTTCCCCAAGGGATGTCCTTATATTGGTCCATCTTGGTGTCAGACATAAAATATCAGGTCCACACATGATGGTCCAACTAAATTGATTTATTATAATCATACCTGCGCACAGGAATCTTTTCAACTAAAGGTTAGCACCTGCTTGGATTTAGATAAAGGTCCATGGGATACAAGGGAGATTGGAATTATTTTGCTTGTGCTATATGGGGATTTTCTAGGCTGATCCCTCTTTTTAACTCCTCCAAGTTTTGCTACTCCTTCTATAGGAGGAAATTGGGTTTATCTTTTTTTAGGGATTAATAAACTATTAAAAAAAGCAGTTGCCCGTTGAATGATAGATTGATTCTACACGACCATCCCACAATACTCAGGGAAATGTTCTCCACTTAGAAACAAACAACCTACTCTCTAATAAACAATTTGGTTTCAGGAAAAAACTATCATGTAATCTGCAACTCTTACACTGCAAAAACATATGGACTACACAACTCGACCAGGGCAAAGCAATAGACGCAATCTACATAGACTTCTGTAAAGCCTTTGATTCAGCGGTACACGGCAAACTACTCCTAAAACTAAAATCTTATGGTATCTCTGGACACCTGCATAACTGGATAGAAGAATTCCTGTCAAACAGACAACAAATGGTCAAAATTGGGAGCGTCCTATCAAATTCTGTACCTGTCAACAGTGGTGCCCCCCAACGCAGTGTTCTAGGACCAACTCTTTTCATACTCTACATAAATGACCTCTGTGATCATATCAAGAGCAACTGTGTTCTCTTCGCTGATGATGTAAAACTATTCAACACCACAGACAATACTGCTACCCTTCAAAAAGACCTTGACTATGAATCAGAATGGTCAAACAAATGGCAACTTCAAATCTCAACAAATAAATGCTCCATCCTACATATTGGCAAAAATAATCAGAAAATAAAATACAAGCTGAATAGTCAAGGCCTTGTTGATGATCCAAACTCTGTCAAGGATCTTGGAGTACTCATCTCTAATGATCTAAGTGCTAGAGCCCACTGTAACTACATAGCCAAAAAGGCGTTAAGAGTTGTTAACCTAATCTTACATAGCCTTTTCTCTGGTAATATTACACTAATAGAGCATACAAAACATTTGCTAGACCAATACTTGAATACAGCTCATCAGTCTGGAACCCACATTACGTATCAGATATTAGCACAGTTGAGAAAGTCCAGAAATATTTCACAAGAGTTCTCCACTCCTCCACTCGTTGCAGAATACCTTATGCCACCAGACTCGAAATTCTAGACCTAGAAAACCTTGAACTATGCCGCCTTCAGTCCAATCTAAGTATAGTATATAAAATCATACATTGCAATGTCCTACCTGTCAATGAATACTTCAGCTTCAACCATAACAACACAAGAGCAAACAATAGATACAAACTCAAGGTTAACCGCACCAAACTTGATTGCAGGAAATACGACTTCAGCAACAGAGTGGTCAATGTCTGGAATACTCTACCTGATTCTGTGGTTTCTTCCCCAAACCCCAAAAACTTTAACCTTAGACTGTCTACTATTGACCTCACCCCTTTCCTCAGAGGTCTGTAGGGGGCGTGCATAAGCACACCAACATGCCTACCGTCCCTGTCTTATTGTTTCTTTTATTTTTTATTTTTCTTATATGTATCCATGTATCCATAACTATGTTTTTACTTATACCTATTATCTTGTAAGCAATTGACAAACATAAATAAATAAATCTATAAGATAACAATAAAAGAGAATCCATCTTTTATTATAATAAAAAAGCACAAAATTCATAATTTATAAGACACATTACTAAAATCTGCCCTCACCTCCATTGACTGGTATTAAATGCCCATTTCAATGTGAAGTTTTCCATGTAGTATTAAAAGAGTAGTCCAGAGCCATACCATGTAGAGTTTCTGATAACCTGTTTTCTGAAACAGGGCAGCCAATACAGCAAGTACAAAAGAAAGATCTAGGAAATGTTCTTTTGCCTGCTGATATCTTGGTCAAACCATTTTGTATCAGTTTCAGCTTCCAAGTCTCTTCAGAGGTTGCTTTCAGTTGAGGGTGTTGCAATAGTCCAATAATGTAGTACCAAGAGCATGCATTGTGCATTAAATAAATTATATCTAATAAAATGAAATTCAATATAGAGAAAAGTAAAGTCCTACACTTAGGCAAGAAAAACCCAAAGTACACATATAGACTGGGTGAAATCAGGCTCAATAGCAGTAACTGTGACAGGGATCTTGGAGTCTTAGTGGACAACCAGCTAAATATGAGCCAGCAGTGTGCAGCAGCCGCCAAAAAAGCTAATGCAATCCTAAGTTGTATTAACAGAGGGATACAGTCGAGATCAAGGAAAGTACTAATACCACTCTATAAAGCCTTAGTAAGACCACACCTAGAGTACTGCATCCAGTTTTGTTCACCACATTATAAAAAAGACGTTGAGACTCTAGAAAAAGTACAGAGAAGAGCAACCAGGGTGATTAGGGGACTGGAGACTAAAACATATGAAGAACGGTCACAGGAACTGGGCTTGGCTAGTCTAGTAAAGAGAAGGGCCAGGGGAGACATGATAGTGGTCTTCCAATATTTGAGGGGCTGCCACAGGGAGGAAGGGGTCAAACTATTTTCTAAAGCTCCTGTAGGCCAGACAAGGAATAATGGATGGAAACTGAACAAGGAGAGATTTAACCTGGAAATAAGGAGAAACTTTCTGACAGTTAGAACAATCAACCAATGGAACAGCTTGCCCTCGAAAGTTGTGGGAGCACCATCAGTTGAGACCTTCAAGAAGAGATTGGACTGCCATTTGTCAGAAATGGTGTAGGGTCTCCCGCTTGGGCGGGGGTTGGACTAGATGACCTACAAGGTCCCTTCCAACTATGATTATCTGTAACTACTTAGATGAATAAAATGTTACAAAATGGGAAGAAACAAGAAATAATAATTATGCTATCACCAAAAGGTAA